>NC_034590.1:148028155-148079648 GCF_900095145.1 Mus pahari
AGAAGAAGAAGAAGAAGAAGAAGAAGAAGAAGAAGAAGAAGAAGAAGAAGAAGAAGAAGAAGAAGAAGAAGAAGAAGAAGAAGAAGAAGTCAGGCACAATTCTAATAGGTCTGCCTTTGTATTCTACTTGGCCTTTTTTCCTTGTTGCTTTATTCTTTCTTCATTCTATATGCTTAGTGTTTTGATTGTTATGTGGCATGGAAACTTTCTGGTCCAGTGTATTTAGTGTTCTGTAAGATTCTTGTAGCTTTATAGGCACATCCTTCTTTAGGTTAGGAAAATTTTCCTTCTATGAATTTGTTAAATATATTTTCTGGGCTTTCCAGCTGGAATTCTTCTCCTTCTTCTATTCCTATTATTTTTAGGTTTGGTCTTTTCATAGTGTCCCAGATTTTCCTGGGTGTTTTGTGTCAGGAGTTTTTAAAGGTTTAACATTTTCTTAAACCAATAAATCCATTTCTTCTATCATATCTTCAATACCTGAGATTCTTTCTTCCATGTCTTGTATTCTTGTTGATGATGCTTGTGTTTGTAGTTTATGCTTACTTACACAGATTTTTCCATTTCCAGAATTTCTTCAGTTTGTGTTTTCTTTATTATTTCTATTTCCATTTTCAGGTCTTGAACAGTTCTATTCATTTCTTTCAAATATTTTTTTCTTGCCTTTCTTTAAGGGATTTATAGATTTCCTCCAAATTTTTTTGTTTTTTCCTCTATTTCTATATGGAACTTTTTCATTTTCTCTTGAAGGACCTCTATGATCTTCATAAAGTTGATTTTCAGGTCATTTTATTGTGCTTCAGCCGTACTGGACTATTCAGATCTTGCTGTCATAGGATAGCTGGGTTGTGGTGGTACTATATTGCCCTGGCTATTGTTGATAGTGTTTTACACTGGCCTTTAGGATAACTATAGGTCTAGGTGCTGATTTCTGACTTCATCTTTGTTGAATGGGTGTTCCTTGGCTTTTTGTTTCCCATTTGGTCTTTTGATCTTTGTGACCTAGATTTCTGGTAGCCACAGTGACCTCTGATCTAGTAGGGAGTATCTAACCAGATTGGGGGCTGGACTTCTGGCGACTAGCTTGGCCTTTGGTGGAGAGTCCTGCTAGTGGAACTGGTGGTAGTCGGGGCAGTGAAGGGTCTTTGGGAACCAAACCTAGGGATCAGGGCAGTTGTGTGAGCAAGTGGGTCACTCATCCATTCTTCTGACTGCTGTTGCTTTAGCCTGTTCTCTTGACTCTTAAAATTGATTTTTTTCTTCCCAGCAAAAATCAGTTTAGACATTTTATGAGCATTCAACAAGATTATATCTTAACAATTTAGTTTCCTTTTAAATGTAAGAAGTTAGTTATTTGTCTTATAAACCTGGAGTGGGGAGTTTGTTTTTGTTTTTGTTGTTGTTGTTGTTGTTTTGTTTGTTTATTTTCTGGGGTTGGTTTTATTTTTTTGCCATAGTTTCAAATAATAATATTTAAAAATACCAAATATAAACTATTGCTATTCATGAAATATGATCCACAATAGCCATGCTCACTCATGTGAGATTATTAGATATAAGCAGGTAGAACATTGTAAACAGCTGATAAAACTGGGCAGAAAGACGCGCATGGTGGCGCATGCCTTTAATCCCAGCACTCGGGAGGCAGAGGCAGGTGGATTTCTGGGTTCAAGGCCAGCTTGGTCTACAAAGTAAGTTCCAGGACAGCCAGGGCTATACAGAGAAACCCTGTCTCGAAAAAACAAGAAACAAACAAAAACAAACAAAAAACAAAACAAAACAAAACAAACAACAACAACAACAAAAACCTGGGCAGATGGAGAACAAGTGTAATCGAATCAAGCACTTACAACATCCAGCAAAAACCCAGCTGGAGTCACCCACCTGGGACAGCGAGCAGAATGATGTCATCAAACCTGGGGAATTCCTGCTGAAAACAGACTTGCTAGGGCTTCTGATGGGTAGCATCCACGTCAAGCAGAGCATCCTCCAGGATGAAGGTCTTCCCTCCACAGGAGCTGCACTGGGATAGTCCGTGGGATAGGCAGCAACCTCTGCTGGGAAGGGCTTACATGCAAGGTTATAGGAACCCCTCTTTGCAGTTCTTTCTCCCTGTCACCAAGGGGCAAGTCTGCCTCACGAAACACATGACACTAAGACAAACATGCTTACATCTGAGCCGAGAAAGCTCATCTGTTCTTTGCAGAGTTGTCTCTCAATAAGCACAAACAGCACATGACAGTTTGCCAATAGAATTTACACTACAATCACTCCACTAGGAAGCTCAAAGTGAACATTTTAGGCCTGAAAATGAGTGAAAACACAGCTCAGTGAAGAAGGGTGTTTTTTTTTCCTCTTTTTAAAAGTTTTTATTTTTATCTAATGTGTAAAGGTGTTTGGAACATGTGTATTTGTGTACTGTGTGCATGCCTGGCGCCTCTGGTACATGTGTATATGTGTACTGCGTACATGCCTGGTGCCTAAGGAGAACAGAAAGCATCAGATCCCCTGCAAGTGGAGTTACAGATGGTTGTGAGCCACCATGGGGGTCCTTGGGAAGTAAACCCAGATCCTGTGTAAGAACAACAAACACTTTTACTAAATCGTCCCTTCTCACTGTTCTTCCAGAGGACAAGTTGGTTTTCCAGCACCAACAACAGGCAGTTCAAAACTGCCTGTAACTCCAGCTCTAAGATATCCAATGCCCTTCACTGGCCTCTTCTGGTACTCACACAAATCTGGCAAGTAATCACACATCCATGCACACACACACACACACACACACACACACACACACATATCACACATACACACACACGAATAAAAATCAACATAAATCTTCACAAAATAAACAAATTATCATTTTAATTTTAATATCTGCATTTTTATTAGGCCTAAGATCAGTTCCTTACATAATGAGTTTCTCTAAAGTCTCAAATCTTACAACTAAGTCTTGACTGTCTTTACTTTAGCTAGGCTTGACTAAGGATGCAGAATAACTGGTTTGTCAAAAGAGGCAATGGTGGGGAAGGGAAAGAGAATAAGAAAGATACAGGCAAACATTCAGTAGCCCAGTGACATCGTCATTGCCAACTTGATCTGGGTGGAAACACATAGTTTGGTGTGTTTTGGAGAACAGTTTAACTGAGGAGAGACAAGCCATCGTGGATGTGAGTGGCACCATCCCCTAGGCTGGGGTTACAGACCGAGCAAGAAGGAGAAAGTAAGATGAGCACCAGCGTGCATCCCAAATCCCTTCAACCCAGTTAATGTGATGGTCATAGGATATTACATCAGACACAAAGGTGGATTGTGAGTGGCTCTCAAAGGTACTAAAGATAGAGATACTTCAGCTGGGTCATCAACATCCGAACACTCCACAACCACAAAGTCTTAGTCAGTCATTCAGTCTTGTAAATGCTTCAAGAGATGTGAAGTTTGCCTCTAGTACCTTCCATCCACACGAATCACCAATACTCACTATTAGTAACCCTTATTCATGTCCCTATAAATAAATCCAAGAAACTCATTGGTCCACCTTGCTGGATTGAATAGAATCATTCCCTTTGTCTGTAGGTAACCTGTGTGAAATGAATAGATGATGTCCCTCATCTCCCTAGGAAAAGTCACGCAACACATGTAACCTTCATCTGTGTACACTAGCACAGACATGTATGTATACACACAGATACTTCACCCATCCCGCATCATTTTATTCAGAAGGCAATTCATACTGGCACTGTGCCCATTCATGAATCCAGCCTGACACACATGAGTTTGCTTCTGTGTGGTTTCCCCCTCACAGCCACCTTCAGATCTCACTGGCTTGCCAAATGTGGCCAAATGTGTCCTGCTCTGCCCAGACTGTGGTGCTGTGCAGCCTGCTGCTGGGATGTCGTCGGTCCCCATTTGGATTTCCAGGGTGTAAACTGTATTCTGAGAATGTGGACCAAGTTCAGGGCCTGGCAATCTGATAGCTGCTCTGGTGGCAGAGGAGAAGCAAGGAATGTCCTGGAACTACACCATATCCCAGAGCATCGAGGGCAGAAGCCCGGGCTCCAGCAACACTCTGATATTTGCTCTTTGCATAGTCTCATGCAAACTTAACCTTCCGGGGCCTCACATCCTCTTCCATAAGGTGAAGGGTGAACATAGATGTTTCTGGAGCAATTTCAGCACAAGCACAGGGTTCCATTGGCATCTGTTCCCTGACACCACATTCTCCTCTGAAACTCACTCCCCGAGGCCAGAGGCTGGACCAGATTAGCTGAGGTAGAGAGGGAGGCTGTCTGAGAGGCCAGACATAGACTAGAGTTTCTTTTGTCGAGAGCAGTGGTTCTCAGCCTTCCCAATGCCATGACCCTCTAATACAGTTCCTCATGATGCGGTGACCCCCCAACCATAAAACTTACTTTTACTGCTGCTACATTAACTGTAATCCTGCTACTGTTATGAGTCAGGATGTAACGTTTGATATGCAAATGGCCTTAGGCAACTCCTGTGAAAGGGTTGTTTCACACACTCACACACCCACACACCCACAGGGGTTGTGACCCACAGGTTGAGAACTGCTTGAGCGTCCTCCTTTTAAGACAGAAAGTGCTATCAGCATTGCTTTGGAACCAATGTAAACAGTAATTTGTATCTGAGGACCCCAAGTGCTTTTTCTTTTCAATTAAAAAAGAGAAGTAATATTGAGGAAACTCTGACAGCTTTCCACTCTGCTGAATAAGGACTTGTCTGCTCAACTCTGTAGTTGTGGGCCACACCCACTAATCTTCATTACTCTATGCTAGGGTCTAGACAATACCTGTTTTCTAAGTGTCCAGCTTAAGTATTTGGCATCTTTCTAGTTGATTCTGACTACGAATGTAGTTTCACTGGTGGTTTTTGTTATTTTTGTTTGTTTGTTTTTAATTCTAGAGCCTGAATGTTAGCATTGTTCCTCCAATGGGTCCGCATAGTGTCTTACAACCATCTCTAACTCCAGTTCCAGGGGATAGGACGCCTTCTTCTGGCCTCCACAGACACTGCATGCACATGTTGCAGATACATATATGTAGGCAAACACTCATACACTGGCTTAGGGTCTGTTCTGTTGCTGTGAAAAGACACCATGACCAAGGCAACTCTTATAAAAGAGTGTATTTAATTGGCCACTTGCTTGCAGTTTCAGAGGTTTAGTCCATTATCATCATTGCAGTGTGCAAGCATGGCAGCACACAGGCAGGCATGGTGTTGGAGCATTAGCTGAGAGCTATGTCCTTATCTGAAGACAGCAAACAGAGTCTGAGTCTTGCATGGGCTTTTGAAACCTCAAAACCCACCCCTAGTGACAAACTTTCTCCAACAAAGCCATACCTCCTAATCCCTGTATGTGTGTGTATGTGTGCGCGCGCGCACACACACACACACACACACACACACACACACACACATACATACATACACACACATACAGGGAGAGACAAGGATCAATGACTACATGCGACTGATTGACTATGAATTAAAATTCACATTCTTCGGTTCCTAGTCTTACGTGAGCTTTGTCTAGTCATTTGCTGTTTTTTAACTTCAGCCATCAAGTGTTTATTAAGTAACTATAGACTAGTAACTGTGCTGTCAATGCAAAACAAACAAACAAAATCTTCCACAACTTTCACCTCAAAGGGAATAAAAGCAGATGCTAGAGCCAAATGCAGATGTTAAGGTCCTGGCCCTGGAGCCTGGGTTCAGGTTGCTGTGGAAAACTTGTTCCCATGAGGAAGTGCTTATAAGAGAGCCTGTTAGTTATATTACAAAAAAGTAATGGATCAATAATTTACTAAATACATTGATGGTGCCACAGATTGATGTGTAATCGCAGAATGGAGAAAATTCTGCTATAGGTCTGATGACTTCTTAGCTTGTGGATTGGTGGAGTCTAGAGGTCTGCTAAAAATACCTTTAAAGCTTTGATAGTTACAGGGGTATTTGGTGTGGCACAGGGTAGTGATGAGTTGCTTTCAAAAGGGACTAAAAATAGCCCAGGATAAATCATCTCCAGGATAATTCAGTCACTTGGGCCTGTAGAATTTTCAATACTGGAGCAATTTTCTCTTTTCTGGAATGTTCATAAAACTAGCTATGCTGGCTAGTTTTATGTCAACTTGACTCCATCTACAGTCATCTAGGAAGAAGGAACCTCTACAGAGAAAATGGTCCCCACCAGAGTGGCCTGTGGTCAAGCCTGTGGGTCATTTTCTTGTTTGATGATTGATGGGAAGCGGGGGCACAGATCACAGTGGGTTGTGCCATCTCTGGGAAGGTGATCTTGGATGATATAAGAAAACAGACCAGCCAGGCAGTGGTGGCAGAGGCAGGCAGATTTCTGAGTTCGAGGCCAGCCTGGTCTACAGAGTGAGTTCCAGGACAGCCAGGGCTACACAGAGAAACCCTGTCTCAAAACAAAAACAAAAACAAAAACAAAAACAGACTAAGCAAGCCATGCGGAGCAAGTCACTTAGCATTATTCTTCCATGTCTACTGATTCAGTTCCTGCTTCCACATCCCTGCCCTTCCTTCCTGGATGATGGATGGCTATAACCTGAAATAAGCCTTTTCCTCACCAAGTTATTTTTGGTTATAGTGTTTTATGACAGCAATAGAAACCCTAAGACAACATTAATAGATATATTTTAAGTCAATAATTAAAATGGAATATCTACTTCCCAGGTACAGATACACACACACACACACACACACACACACACACACACACACCAAAAAAGAAGGGGGTAATGGGAACAAGCCACTCCAAGATTTTGTCTGGTTACATATGTCTCCTATAAATACACCAGCCTCATCTCTATCTGGCTTCATTACACCTCTAACTGACATATTGCCCTGGGGCGGGGGTGAGACAGACAGAGAGAGAGAGAGAGAGAGAGAGAGAGAGAGAGAGAGAGAGAGAGAGAGAGAGAGAGATATCACTTGGTGTCCTTGGTCTTCCTTGGAGTGAACCACTGGAGTACATGCCACCCAAAGACTCCAGGTACTCTCTAACCCTCCATGCCAGCAGCACAAATGCCAGCAGCACAAATGCCAGCCCACAGAAAGGAATGTTTAAGCTCTTTGTGAGTGTCCGTATCCTAGCTGTAATTAACCCCAGTCCTGCCCAGCTACTCTCGGTCCTGTTTACCCAAACTGGTGCTCAAGCATATTCTATGGCCAGCCTCAAACCAGGTTGCTGGCACAGTCCCTGGGTATTGACCTCTTCAAAGATTATAAGTGAGCAAACAGAAGCATGTTAATTTTTAATTTCACTTTGATTGATCAGACTTCCTCTTTGTCCTATAACAAGACATTCACGACAGCCCTTGCCCTACATTGAAAGTCCACTGATCTGGCCATCCTGGCCCTGGACGGGCTTCACCACACATTCTGGTTTGGCTGCTGCCATCTTAGAGAATTAGGGAGTTTCTGAGTTGAGCATCTACGCTGAACAGCATAATACTCTTAATGAAAGAGGAATACCTGGTGCAGAGAAACATGAGGCTTGGGCTTTGGAGCAGAGATGGCGAGTGCCTTCTCACAAAGAGAGATGCCACAGACTGAGAATTTCCACCACCCCTGGTTTAGAATGTGACACTGCCAGTCACGGACATCCTCACATTGGTGGGTAATTTTAACAACCTGCAACATGAGGGCAAAAACCTGCTGAGATGTATCTATTCCCTCGCACAGAACTCTGCTGTCTGCTAAGTCCTTAGGTTCACATAACTGTCACACCATCCTGGGAGGTAATTATCAGTTTCCTCACTTAAGTGGAGAGCTGTCACTATTTTTTTTTCTTTTTGAGGCTGAAGTGGTTTGGGTGTGAAAGCCAAATTTAGCCTCAAGTTAAGAAAAGCAACAGGAACATTTTCCCCATCTGGAGTGGGGATACGCTTCTGTGATGGTCTATTCGTCTGCCCTGTCACTAACTGCAGAGAAAGAAAATAATTCTGACGCTGCCCTTTGCAGCCTCAAGCCATTTCTCTGTTGGAGATGTCTTTGTAAACTGAAATAAAAGAAGTATAGCCAGGGCCTAACTGAAGCTTAAATGCTGGACCCACTGAGCAGAGATTCAGTCAGTCAGTTATTTTAAATAATTACTCCAGAACTGACTAGAGGGGTGTGTGTGTGTGTGTGTGTGTGTGTGTGTGTGTGTGTGTGCACTTTATTTAAAGATGTTAGCAAGTGACTGAAAAGGAGGGGGCAGGGTGAAGGAGTTGTGTTCACACATAGAGGTGAATCCATCCATTTATATAAGTATCACAGAACTTGAGGGTTGAAAGGAAGCTAAGAAATTGGTAAATTGGGGCTTGCAACCTTTCTCAGAGAAGCTTCTTCTAAATTCCCTTAGATTTTATGACCACAAAAACCTAACTCATTCTTAGTGTGGTAGAGAGAAAGGGCTGGATTTTTCTGAGCACATGATGCCATCATCTACCCGTTCTGAGATCTCCTGAGTCTGCCATTGCTGCGGTGGCATTTCTGTGGAAAAGCAGCCCCATGGGGTCTCCCTCCCAGGGGCTCCATGGTGATACACGTTAGGGAAGTGCCTCATAAGCCCCATCTTCCTCCAGGATAATTGCAAGATGCATCTTCAGAGTAAATTCTGATAACTAGCCTGGCAAGTAAGAAACACTGCTCATTACCTCTGTGTTGTACAGGATACGGGGCAACTGGGACCCAGTAAGGACCGTGATGCTTCAAAGTTCTACATATCCAGGGAAGAAGCAGCAGCTACTAAGCCCTGAAATAAAAGAATTCTCAATGATCATTGTCTCCCAGACTTATATTTGCTTATGTAAGGCAGTGACTCTTCTTGACCCAAGGCAGCCAGCTGAGTCCATCCCCTCAGAGTCTTGATGAGCACTACCCTCCTCAAGCTGTGATGGTTTTAGGTTTTCTAAACTTACTACACGGTCCTCTCATGTCCATCCTTCAAAGAGAGAGAAAGTCCGATAATGTTTCTCTCTGAAATCCCTACAGGGTTTCTGCACGCGTTTTACTAATTTTGATTGACTGGTTGATTGAGCACGTGTTTACTGAACACTACCTATCCTTCAGGCACAGGGGATGTACATTTAAGTGAGTCATAAGCCCCCAGCAGCCTCCAAACCTGAGCATTCTATCCTGGTCTGCTTGTTAAACGTAACAGTTACCAGTATCCCAGGCCCACAGTTATAACAGCAGAAGGGCCAGTTGGTATGGGACACTGTCAAAACCCACTCCTCCTGTTACAATTAGTCTCACAGATGACAGATCTGGCCATAGATTTGGTCAGAGTCCAGCTTTTATCTCCTTTGGAAGGGTGATAAAGAGCAGTCCCCTACCTCTCCACAAAATTACTAGTAAGGCTGAATGTGCCTTCTGTGAGGTAGATATACTTAAGGAAGCCTGGACTGCATCTCTAAGAAGTAAAACAGATCAGTGGGTTCAACAAACTTCAGTCCTACAGATGTTTACAGGGCAACTTCTCTGTGGCCAGCTGAGCACTCGCCATCAATTAATATTGTGGGCTTTCCCTATTTTTTGTAAACACTATTTTTTAATGGGAAAGAGAAGTCAAAGGATGCTCCAAGGGAAAGACATGTCTTTGCAGGCAATGAGAGAAAGCCTGCCCACAGATGTCCCTGGCTCTGAGAGTCTCACATGCTTCCAAGTGTGGATCCAGAAGTAGTCAGTGGAACTTAGTGGCTGCAGAGGATTTGGCCTCAGTTTCTCTCTGTTGGTGTCTCCCACCCCCACTAACCACTCCCCCTCCAGCAGGAATACCAGAGTGCTACCCAGTTCGCCCGGACCGCCCACCATCGCCCGGACCACCCACCATCGCCCAGACCGCCCGCCATCGCGAGAACTGCCTGCCATTGCAAGAACTGCCCGCCACCACAAGGACTGCTCATCATCGCGAGAACCGCCATGGCAACTAGAGGACTCAGGGGCATGCTGGGAACTCTTCCTTGTACTTAAGCCAGTTCAAACAATAAAAATCTGGGCCTTGATCAGAAGTTTTGCCAGGGCCCCATGTTTCTTTTCGCAGCCCTGTTCCTTTGCAGGAGTTCCCGTTCTCCAGTTCGGATCCAGGCTACAGTGTTTCTGCAGGCAGAACCACACATCTCTCCAGTGCTGGTGCTAGGCAAACTTACTGGCCAGGCTTGGAAATAAATGGAATGTTTATAGCCTGGCCAACCTGGGCTCTGAGACCTGGAGCATCCCTGCAAATTGCATTTCTGCATTTCACATGCACACTGAAATTCCTCATAGGGTAGCAAAGCTTAGCTGGGGGATAAGAGAATGGGAGGGGGTGTCATCCACTCCGAATGATTCACCACCAGGGTTAAGAAAGAACAGGCAAGGAATGAGTCTTAGGTTACTAGCTAAAAAAAAATGCCCAAGTTCCTTTGGAGGTTAGAAGTAGGATCAGTGGTTAACTTAATATCACCATAACAAATAACAGACCACTGAGCCATCTCTCCAGCCCAACAAATACCAGAGATAACCAGTTTATGGACTAAAGATTTTGGAGGTTTCAGTCCGTGATCAACTGGTCCCATTGCTTTTTGGGCGTGAGCCAAAGTAGTCTACCATGGCAAGAACTTTAACAAAGCAAAGCCAGTCCCCTTGTGGCTAAAGTGGAAGTGACCAGAGTCATCTTCTCCCTTTCAAGGACATACTCCCAATGACTCAAAGACCTTCCACTAAGCCCCACATCTTCAACATTCTGCCAGCTCCTAATAATGTCACCATACAGACCAAACCTTTAACATGTGGGATGTTAGAGAAAATTCCACATCCAAACAATACTACTGACCAGTGTGAAAGATTTAGGGAGCCTCCCCTTAGAGAGTATCCTGGTAAGGCCATCACTGAAGCACTAACCAAGGATTAAAACAATCATTCATCTGTTAGAGGGATCCCCAAGATCTCTTAGCAGGAGCAGGTCAGATCACATTGCATGGTTCAGTGGACTCCCTCTGAGTACAGGAAAAGCTATAGCCCAGCTCTCCTTTGATTGATGGGTTCTACTGATTTCCCTGTGCTCTCGAGTTGGCCAGTGTTCTAGTTTGGTTTCAGTTGCTATTATCAAACAGTCTGACTAGGTTGTTGAGAAGGCTCCCAAAACATTACAAACTATCGCTATTGCCCTTGGGTGCCCGGCCCCCAGAGGAGGAAGGTAAGTCCTTATTGCTGTAGACAGCATGCACTTCAGACCCAGGGCCCAGAGGCCTCAGAGCTGGAACTGGCCTGAGGACTAGCTTGGATGGTACCAGAAGGCACTAGGTAAGCTTCCGAAGCAGTGGGGAAACCAACGGTCCTACCCCACTATGATATCTGTGGACCACCAACATGGCATGATGTGTGGAGCACACACTTTGGCAGCAACCAACATCCCTCTTATTGGACTTAAGACCTGGCCAACAAGAGGGCAACCATTCCTGGTACTGGAAACTTAGCCAACTCGCCAGGCCTAGTGAAGTCATTGATCTCGGAGGAGAGCCTACAACTGCCACTTTACTAAACCATCATAAGCCCTAAGTACATCCTAACCATTTGTCCTTACAACCACAGATACGAAGAGTCCTCCCTAGACAGCAAGAAAATGTGTCTTTGCAACAGATGGAGGTCATTACTCCATCAAAATTTGCCCAGAAACCTAGAATACCCAAGATACAATCTCCAAAACACAAGAAAATCAAGAAGAAGGAAGACCAACATGTGGATACTTCATTCCTCCCCAAAATAGGGAATAAAATATTCATGAAAGAAGTTGCAGAGACAAAGTTTGAAGCTAAGACAAAAGGATGGACAACCCAGAGACTGCCCCACCCGGGGATCCATCCCATAATCAGCCACCAAACACAGACACTATTGCATGTGCCAGCAAGATCTTGCTGAAAGGACACTGATATAGCTATCTCTTGTGAGGCTATGCCAGTGCCTGACAAATATAGAAGTAGATGCCTACAGTCATCTATAGGATAGAACACAGAGACCCCAATGGAGGAGCTAGAGAAATTACCCAAGGAACTGAAGGGGTCTGCAACCCTATAGGTGGAACAACAATATGAATTAATCAGTACCCCCAGAGCTCGTGTCTCTAGCTGCATATATAGCAGAAGATTGCCTAGTCAGCCATCGTTGGGAAGAGAGGCCCCTTGGTCTTGCAAACTTTATATGACCTATACAGGGGAAGGCCAGGGCCAAGAAGTGGGAGTGAGTGGGCAGGGGAGCAGGGTGGGGGGAGGGTATAGGGGACATTTGGGATAGCATTTGACATGCAAATGAAGAAAATATCTAATGAAATAATTTTTAAAATGCACAGGTGTGGCACCTAGTCCCAGTGGATACATCTATAATACAACACCTACACCTAATGGGGTCATTTCAGAAAAATGGGGGCAGAAAGATCCTAAGAGCCAGAGTAAGATGGAGTCTGTGGTGAGATTATATCTCCTAGGAATGTGAGAAGCCACACCCGTAAAGCCTCATCAACATGACCACTACACATGAGTTAACAAAAACAATAGACATTGCTGTTGTGGGAAGTCCAGGGGACCTCAACCCTACACACAGAACCACAGGCAACTAAAACAGGCTGAGAGTGAGAAAAATAATCTCCCCAAGGAAAACCACACTACTTGCTTATCCAGTACCAAATGATCAACCACGAAAACATACAATACAAGCCGCATTATACAGGCTGAGCAGGTTGTACTCGTGTATTTAGTATTGTGTGTGTATGTAATAACAATTAATTTTAAAAAAGAGGTCATAAATTTGAAAGAGATCAAGGAATGGTATATGGGTGGGGATTGGGGGGAGAAAAGGAAAAAGGGGAAATGATGTGACTATATTATAATCTCAAAAAATTAAAGAAATTGTCAGGACAGGAACTAAACTCAAGCAGAAACTGTGAAGAAATGTTGCCTACTGGCTTGCTCTCAGCTTTCTTATACAGCCCAGGACCACCTGCCTAGGGATGGTGGGCTAGAATCTCATATCAGTGATCATTCAAGACAGCCTCTCATAGATATTCCCATGGGCTAATTTGGGGAGCTAATTCATCAAATGAGGCTCTTTCTGCCCATGTGACTATAGGGTGTTTTGAGTTGTCAGAAAAATCTAGTGGGGTGGAGGTTGGGAGGAGGATAACACACACACACACACACACACACACACACACCCTGAAAGGATTGTACCCATGAGTTGAGAATGATGTCTCCCTGAGCGCCAATGTTCTGTAATCATGGCTCATCAACAAAGTTATTCCCTGCAAAGGAATCTGAAAGTGTCGACAGGTCTGCGGCCTGCTAATTTAAGCTTTCATGGAGCCCAGACATAGTTTGAGGGCATTTTGCCTGCAGATACCACCTAAAGAATTGGGAAATGGAAATCAAATTTTCTATGGGAAGTTATTGGTGGATAGGTCTATGTGGGGCCCCGAAGGAAACTCTGTTATCCCCAAATTCTGAAAGACAGTAGGGACAAATGGCTAACTGTAGTGCCTAATAGCATACCTACGCACAGGCTAGCCTCGAGGCTCCCTCAGTATCACAAGTGGCTGTTAGATATTTCACAGTCTATGCTAATGTGCTAGCCCTTCTTACCTCCTCCCCTACTTTAAACTCCCTCCAGCTCACACACACACACACACACACACACACACACACACACACACACACCCTAGCCACTCATTCTCCTTATCATCCTGCAGTTCCCATATGTTCCCTGTCTGTCTCACACTCTCCCTCTCTCCCAGCCCTCTGTCTGCTCCTGATTCTCTCATGGCCAGGTCCAGACCGCTGGCGGAGTTCAGTCTACTTTCTCTCTCTGCTCTGGACACTGCCAGCTGCCTCTGCCAGTTCTCTCTCTCTCATATCTACAATAAAAATCTTCCCTCTTAATCATACCGTGGAGTGGTCGTGTTGTCAGTTCATACAGTCTTAAGGGCAAGAAATCAGAGTGTTAGAAAGATTACAAAGACCATAGCACACACACACACACACACACACACACACACACACACACACACGCACAGCAATGTCTGCTATGCTGCTTTATATGCATTATTTCTCACAATGCTGACAACCTTCTGTGAAGGGAATGTTCCTCTTCGCAGTTGACAAATGTGGGAACAGATTCAAAGAACAAAAGCCAGCTCCCCACAGGTGCTAATAAGTGGCAGAGGCAGGCTGAAAAGCTGGTTCTCCCCAGCCCAAGGTTTGTTCAATTAAATTGAAATTCTAACTCCAAAGCAACAAGAAGATTAAATATCTACTAACAAAGTCATAGAATGGAGTCATATTAAATATAATAACACTAGAAATGAGCAGCAGTGGTTGGTCCAGGGAAGAAAAACCTGTAACACAATTCCCCTCCAGGAAAGGAGGGTAATTAGAAGAAAGGGCCCCCAGGCCATTATCGGGCCTCAAGGTAGGCGGGAGAGCCCTAGACAGAAAGTTAGAGAAGGTACTGAGAGTCAAACATGAGGAGTGCTTTAAAAGGAGGCATGTCTTTAATTCCAGCACTCCAGAGGCAAAGGCAAGCTGCTCTCTGTAAGTTCAAGGCCCGCAGGGTGTACAGAGCTGTCAAAGAGAGAAGGATGAAGGCAGAGGAGATTCTGTAGAAAAAAAAGTCCCTGGGAGCAATCCCATGAGCAAAGAAAATATGAGCAAAGTTCCAAGAACAAAGAAAATATCTGATCTTTAGAAGTGTGTGTGTGTGTGTGTGTGTGTGTGTGTGTGTGTGTGTGTGTGTGTAAAACAAAGCACACATACCAAAGAGCATGGAAGAGCCAGGCAGCATAAGTTACAAGCTGTGTGTTAACTCTGACCCAGAAAGCACTGCATGGGGGCGTGGCTTGATCTCTTCAGGCTGCAGGATTTGGTCTCTTGAGAATGACCAGTATCTTAAAAAGTCCTAGCAAGTCCTAAAGACACATACAAGTCTGGACAAGAAACACAATCCTGGCCTCACAGGCTGGTGGGAAGAGCAAGCTGTGTGTTATTAGTGGCCAGAACAGACAGCATTTATAATAGTCAACATTCACAGCTATTCAGATTCATCTGGAGGCCTTTCATGGTCCATAGTCCTGACTAGGCTATCGTTTGTGCTGCTTCCTACAATCTACCTCATTCCTGCCTCGGTGTCTGCCTTTGCGCCTCCCCTGCCTCGCATGACCTCCCTCAACTCCAGTGACCTTCTCAGGGCCCTTCAACCTCCGTTGCCCCTGTGCTAGCGTCCTGGCTCCCTTTCCTCCCTCCCAGCCTTGTTTGGCCTGATAGTCAGGGCCATTCTTACAGCACCACTTCCTAGCTGGTAGATTTGGTGTGAGACATTGTTTCCTTCCATTATCAGTAAGCAGACAATGACTGTGTATAACTCAGAGGGCTTTTGTGAAGGAAAAGATCTAGAAACCCATTAAATACTTCGAAGAGTGATGGGCAGAAACTGTACGTGATGGTTTTAGGATTTATTTGTAGCTTATTGTGTTTCTTCCTCATTAAAATAGAAAGCCGATGACTTGGTCTGTGTGGCATAAGAACTTCAGGGCCTGGCACACAGTAAGTATGTATAGAATGAACAGCTGACCTTTTAGATTCTAGGGAAGAGTTAGCCCATGTAGGCTTCACAATAAACAGAAGGCAAGATGTTATATCATCCTCCTTTTACTGAGGAGAGTCCAGACACAAAGCCCCAAACTGACTATCCAGGGTACAGAAGTAATTCACCAGGCAGCCGACAAGCCAGGTCCACCAAGGAAGTGCAAAGCAACCAACCCAGGCAAAGAGTGGGGCTGGAAGGTGAGGAAGAGGACCTTGCTTAGTGACTTTCAGCTTAAGTGTGTCAGAAGGGCAGGGTGGAAGGGAGGGTTTCTGAGCCGTCTCTGAGGGCTAGGAGAACTTAGAAGGGGAGGCGGAGGCGAAAGCATTTCTGGGAGAGAAAGGCTTGGAGTCCAAGTCTGAAAACAGGGAAGTTCTAAGCAGGATGAATGGCAGAAAGGCGAGAGTGCCCAAGCTCCAACACAGTGAGTCACCACTGGCTGTTAACGCCTGTTTGGATCTGTTTTGTCAGAGAGTAGCTGGAGAAGTGGAGTTGTACAATAGATAGATGCCAGCCTCTATTGTGCCCAGAGGTTTGGAGATAGCAAGCGTTGTGGTTTGGATCTGACATTATCTCCAACACTGAAAGCTTGGACCCCAGAGCAATCATATTCAGAGGGAACTTTCGGTAGGAAATTTAACCACAAGGGTTCTAATCTCATTAATGGGTTGATCCCATGAAGGGTTCAGAGATTTATGGGCAATTGAGAGGTACTGCAAGCTATAGGAGGTGACGCCAGCTGAAGGAAGGAAGTCACTGAGGTATGTCCTTGAAGGCTACACTTGGTCGCTATCTGCCCTCCTTTCCTGACCACTGTGAAGGGGTGAATGGCTTTGCTCTGCCACACCCTCCTACCATGACACCCTTCCTCAGAACAATGGACCACATGACCATGGACTGAAACTTCTGAAATAGGATCCCAAATAAGTCTTTCTTCCTGTAAGTTTCTCAAGTATTTTGTCATAGCGTTAGAACATTAAGAGCAAAATCACCTTACAGCAGACTTAAAATCAATGAGTGGTTCCTCCAGGAAGCTGGAAGGTCTGGGAGCTTCTCTCCAGGTCTTGCCAAAGCTCCCTTCATCCATCCCACTTTACATGCAGAGTCCTAGAAAAAGGCAGCCAGAAGAGGGAAAGAACCAATTTGCAAAAGCATCCTTCTCGGAGATAAGGGACCACAAATCTGCCCTTACTCCCAGGGTGGAAGAATAAAAGTACATAGTCCAATGGACCAACTATTAGGAAAATGTTTCAAGCAGGAGCTTGCCACATGAGATAGGGGACTGTGGAGTGGTACCCTGAGTAAAAGTCCTATTTAAAAAAAAAATAGATGAAGATGTATCTGTTATTTATATTCCATCCTAATAATGCACTTTGGCTATTCAAAGGTGAGGAATGTCATCTCCCAACACTGTACTGCAGTAGTGAAGGAAAGGGCCTTGACTTCAAAGGGTGTCCAGGCAGGGCTCGGGATGAGGAGCAGCAGCCAAGGCATCGGGGTGGTAGTAGGGCAGCTGGTGGCCTGGAAAACACTGTCTTCACTCAGGGCTGGCCTTAACATCAACTACTCCCTTGTGCTGCTTAAGATTTTGGAGATTTCTAGAACATACTTAAACTGCATGCACACACACACATACACACACACACACACACACACACACACACACACACACACTGTCTTAGTCAGGGTTTGTATTCCTGCACAACATCATGACCAAGAAGCAAGTTGGGGAGGAAAAGGTTTATTCGGCTTACATTTCCATACTGCTGTTGATCACCAAAGGATTCAGGACTGGAATTCAAGCAGGTCAGGAAGCAAGAGCTAATACAGAGGCCATGGAGGGATGTTCTTTACTGGCTTGCTTCCGCTGGCTTGCTCAGCTTGCTCTCTTATAGAACCCAAGACTACCAGCCCGGAGATGGCACCACCCACAAGGGGCCCTCTACCTTGATCACTAATTGAGAAAATGCCTTACAGCTGGATCTCATGTAGGCATTTCCTCAACTAAGGCTCCTTTCTCTGTGATAACTCCAGCTGTGTCAAGTTGACACAAAACTAGCAAGTACACACACACACACCAGGAATTCCAGTCTTATATAAAGCACATTCTCTAAAACCAGGTTACTTAAGAAGGCTGTAAGATCACATTTAAAGAAGTTAAAAATGATGACACTGATTGACATTAGTTGTCGAGGCATTGTTGTGTTTTGAGTGTGAAATCTCCCCCATAGGCTCATGTGTTTCAATACTTGGTCCCCAGCTGTCACACTTGTTTGGAAGGCTATGCATCTTTTAGTAGGTGGAACCTCGCTGGAGAAACTGAGCCACTGGGAGCAGGCTTTCAGATTTTGTAGCCCTTCTCCACTTCCCATTTGCCCTCTGTGCCCTGACTAGGGAATGCAGGGTGACCAGTTAGCCTCTGGTTTCTTCTACCATAGCTTCCCTGCAATGGTAGAATAAATCGTCTCAAACTTTAAGCTGTAATAAACCTTTCCTTCCTTTAATTTCTTGAAAGGTGTTATTCTGTCATAGCACTAAG
This sequence comes from Mus pahari, assembly GCF_900095145.1. Taxonomy (NCBI): domain Eukaryota; kingdom Metazoa; phylum Chordata; class Mammalia; order Rodentia; family Muridae; genus Mus; species Mus pahari. The sequence continues at coordinate 148,046,328 of NC_034590.1, forward strand.
AAAAGTAACTGAAGTTTACAGTAGGTCAAGAGACATCAAAAATTTCTAGTCATGGAAACCATGGTTACAATACCTTTTCAGTGTAGGCATGATGGTTCATCAGGTAAAGACTCTTGCCACCAATCCTGATGGCCTGAGTTCAAACCCCAGGACCCACATAGTGGAAGAAGAGAACAGAGTCCCTCAAGTTGCCCTCTAGCCTCCACACATGTACGTGTGTGTGAATGTGTTTGCATACAAATACATACATAAATATGCATATAAATAGAATTAAAAGTTTCAAATATCTGCCCACAGAATAGCAGAGCAGACCACCAACTTGGAGATGAATCATGAAATGACCAGAAAAGTTAAGTCAGCAATGCCCAATGTAACCTCTTCTTGTTTTATTCTTCATAAAAGAACCTATGTCAGTTAGGATAGGCTACATGCATGATACAATAATAAAATTCTAGAGTATTGCTGTCTCAAACAGTGTCCTGTACAGGCTTGAAGTGGGCAGGCAGAAGGTATGGTACCTTTTCTTTAAGCAGTTGTTTTCTCCACAGTAAAATGGTGAGATGTAGATAGTCTTTGATGTTGCAGTGGCTCAGCCTCAGGACTGGGTGAACATTTCTGGTGGAGACCACCACAAATACAAGAACAAGGAAGGAAACAAAGAGACTCCTAAACTGATTCAGAAAGTGTCTCCTCGAAGTCCTTTGTACTTGGTCTTATCAAGGAAAACCCCCAGAAACTGAGTGACCAGTCCCATGAAGTCATGTGTGGTCTACGTTATACAGCATGCTTACAACACAACCAGAGACGGTGTTGGTGACTTTGCTTCTCCTTAGTGTCATGGACAGTCAGAAATCAGTCCACCATCTCTCAGGTGCACTGACACAAATTCATCTGAAACCTTGTCCCACCCACCGTGGGAATTCCAGTTAAATGGGCAACTATTAAGGGATGACTGAGGGTCACACATATCACACCACACAGATAACCTTTCTGAGGCGGTATAGGCTGGTTCTCTTCAGAGATCATGATATAAATGGCCCCGACTTGGGGTTTGGGTGAAATGGAGGGAAATAAATAGGCTGCCATAAAGGAAAAGATGCCAGTGTTGAGGGCATTTAAAGTCCTGTTTAACCTATAGTGTTGTGGTCATCCACACCCTCAGAGCACATACCTCCATGCTATGTCACAAGCTGGCTATAAATCTCTGAGAAGTTGCATTCCTCCTCTGAGCTGTCAAATAAAAAGATTTTTAAGTATAAGCCCTGCTACAGAAATACATCATATTCAGAATCCAAACATGTAAAACTCTTGATGAAGGACCACACTCCTCTACACATGGCACTGGCAGTGGCCCCTGACACATCTTGCCATAAACTCTTTGGAGATCCAGGGAGCGTAGTTTCAAAAACGCCAGGTCCCCCAACCTCTCCATCCTTGCCTATGACTCATATTCCACCACCTTTAATGATGGCATTTCCTGGTTCTAAATCTGAAGATACAATAAGCGGGCTCAACCTTCCAACTCTGGCCACAGGACTGGCTCTGCTTAGCCTGCTGTGTTCATCCGTCCATGGCGCCAATCAACCTACCACCCCTCAACCCCACCCCCTTGCCCTGAAAACTGTTAATAGTAACTACTGAAGCTCCGTGCCCAGTCCCTGAATAATGCTGACTTCTTCTGCCTGTACTTGGGGGTCGGCAAGCCATGCCTGTAACGCAGACACTTTGCAGGACAAGGCGTTGTGCGCCAGTGTCCAGGTTCCATTTCACTCCTTTCCCGTTAAGTGCTGAGGACTGACGCCACGGTGGCGTGAGGCTCTCCTCCCATCCCAGACTCCTTGGTCTTTCTCCAGGTGATTAATTAGGATCCTGGGGGACACTGCAAGCGCCTTTGGAATACTAAAGCCTCTATTCTGGATGCCTTGCTTCGGCTTCTTCCATACAATAAAGGAGCCAATTGTACTGTTAAGAGTGTGTCTGAAGAGCCTTCCTCTGGCCAGTTGAGTGAGCCCATGTCCGGGTGAAGCAGGATGTGACCTTTAAGACTCACAACTATCGGGAACACCCTTTTCAGTCCTCGGCATTTAAAATGTCGTCGCGCTACTTGCCAGTGAGTCCTGTCTTTATCTAGGTCATTTACTCAGCTGTTTACTGGGCGATGCTGTAGCTGCTCACTGCTCCAAGAGCAATTCCAGACAAAAAAAAAAAAAAAAAAAAAAAAACCATTTGGGAACTTGTAAGGACTGCAGAAACTTAGGACCCAACCCCAGACTATTAACTGTCAGCACTGGGAGCCAACTGTGGACGGTTTATTTTCCTTATGTTCCTGTATTTGAACCAGATCCCCAGACCACTGCTTTCATGGGAAAAGTAGGGACACTTGAGCCATGTGGCCAGTGGCAAGAGCCCAGCTGCCTTAGAGCAGCACATCCTTTGTCACAGGAAGCCCTGGCTTCTATTTCTGACTTGGCCACCGATACTCTAAGTGGCCTTGGCTGGGTCATTTGAGAATTTGGGGCAAGCTGGACTCCTAGTCCTCGGGAACTAGCTCTCAGGACAGAAAGCAGAAAGGGGGTTGTTTGTCAGTATGCTGAGAGCATGCTTCTCTTGCCAAACAGACCATTGTCCTGACGGACAATCAGTAATCAGTAGCTAATTACTATCCAATGATTATACAATATCCATGTATCAGCCAGAAACAAAATCCAGTTAGGAAAGAGGACGAGCTTCAAGCAGCTCCCGTGGTCATTTTCTCTCGTTGATGACACCACTCAACAGTTAATCACGTTGTCACATGCAATCTCTCTATGGGACCTCACTTTGTTTGGCTACCTGGGACTTAACAGTGGGGTCTTTTAGCTTCCAAAATATGAATAACCATGCCTGGGTGTCTGTCGTGTAGAACTGTGTCAAGAGGCCCCCCTGGCCACACCTTGAAAGTCATAAGACAGCCCCAGACCCTTCATATGACAGAGCCTCTCTGTGAAGGCCAGCTAGCAATGTGAATTCTTTCCGTCGCTCCAATGGGTACAGCCTTTCCAGAAAACCCTTTGTCATGTGTTGGCCCTCGGGAGGAGCAGGCCTGTGTGTGAGTCACAACACTGTTAGTAACCATGGAAAACGGTGAGCAACCTCACTGGTCACCAACAGCAAACTGGTTCAATAAACTGGTAAATGCAGTTGCCACCACCACAGAGTTTGAGAGCTACCAAAAAAATCATGCTTCAGTAAAGGACTGAAACCCCCCAGAAAGCTGCTGACTCATCAATTCATGCAAACGCACCGCAGACTATATTATGGAAGATGATTGCATATCTACTTGAAAATGGAATACATAAACAGGCATAGAAAAAAGAAATAACACTGACTGTATCAGCACTGGGAGCCAACTGTGGATGGCTTATGTTCCTTACTTGATTTATTCGTCTCTGCAATGTAAGTCATGGCATTATTCAAAAGCTGGAAGTCTGTTTTAGAAAGAAAGTCACAGCAACATCCCTTGTGATTGCAGGATCACTGAGCTCATTAGTGAGATAGACACTCTGGCTGGGGACATGAAGACCCAAAGGACAGGACTCCACGCTGGCTGTGTGCCTGCCTGCCTTGTATCCTCTACCTGAGCTGACTTGAATAGACACCAGCAGCCTAGGGGCTTGGGGGTGGGGAGGGACTGCAGCAACCTTTTCATTCAGAGACTCAGAGAAGAGAAACAAATAGAGAAGGGATCGAATTTCATCCTAGCAGACAGAAAGCACACAGCCCTGCAGACTGTACGGCAGCATAGATAGGTGCCCCAACCTCTGCAAAACCCTGAAATCCCAAACATGATTGCAGAACCAGGCAGAGGGATGCTGACAACCTTTCCCCTGTCTCCCAGGGCCTAAACAGCCAGACCAGTTTTCCTGCCAGATGTTCCTTCCGAGACCCAAAGGAAGGCAATCTACTTTCAAGAGAGAGCAATGGAAAACTGTGGTCCCTCCCTCCTGCTCGCTGAAAGGGAGGTTCGTCTTCTTCATCTATGACAGAGAAGACCAACAGCCATGGGAATCTTGGTTTGTTGATTCTGGGAACAGCAGTGGGGGTGGGAGGTGAGTGGGCGTGGTCAGAGGGACAGCGGTCCAGTGGTGATGGCAGTCCTGAAGGAGTAATTGTGTTAGTGGATGTACGTGCAGGTCTGGCATTTAAATATGTGAACTTATTTAATCTTCATAAGAACCCGGAAAAATAAACAGCATTGTAAAGCAAGAGATGAAAGGCCAGAGAGTCGCTTCCTTGGTAAAGACCAAAAACTGAAACCCAACTCCAGGAAAACTTTTTTCTAAAAAAAAAAAAAAAAAAAAAAAAAATCAGGCACACACACCTTTAATCCCAGCACTCAGAAGGCAGAGGCAGATGGATCTCTGAATTCCAGGCCAGCCTGGTCTACAGAGTGAGTTTCAGGACAACCAAAGATTAAACAGAGCAACCCTGACTCAGGAAATAAATAAATAAATAAATAAAAATGACTCTCTCAACCCTGGTGATATTTATCAAAAAATTCTGATTTTTTTTTTTTAATGGGATGATTCAACCCTTGGTTTTCTTCCACACATGGTCCAAAGTTGGTTCTAGAGATAGCTACAGTATGCTCTACCCTCCTCCCACAAAAAAAAAAAAAAAACAAAAACTCAAGGTCTTCCCACATCAACATGAGATTCTTAACATATTTTTCTCTCCACTTCACTAAAGAACCACTTCACTTTCTAGGAGCTATTTTTCATCTGCCTGGATAATGTGCCTGGATTCAGCTCTTACCATGTGGGAGGTTTTTACTGTCATCCTCTGTAAGAATATCACGTAAGAATGTCTACCCTGACCCTACACAAGAGTGTCTAACTAGAAAAAGATGACAATAAAATTTGCACTTGAGCTTTTATAGAGTGCTTTGCTATGTCATGTTCCCCAGTGAGATGGGTGGGGGTGGGAGAGAGAGAGAGAGATCAAAGGTATTTCTGTCTAGAGTTGATGAAGCTGTCTACGTGTCCAGAGAACCCTCCCAGTCAGGTTATATATGCATCTGAAGACAGGACTCTCCAAAAGGCTGATGCTCTGGGCTGCAAAGGAAGTATGGATATTCATTGGCCAGATGCCTCCTGAGTTCCAGGCACAGGCCCTGGCATGAGAGATACACGGGTGTTAGCACACAGACCCTCTAGCTGCCGTGAAGAGGTTCACAGACCCGTCTACACCCTTTTATAGTCTTTCTTTCTTCTTTCACACTTCTCATAAGAGCCAATCCCATCCCTCTTTCCAGGAACCAGGCATTTTCAGATAACAAACCCCAAACTGAGAATGGCTACAAAACAGAACTCTCTGGTCACATACTAAGGAGGCCCATGGTTCCTCCAGCCTCCCTTCATCCAGGAAGGTTCTTGTTTTAAACATCTGTGTCAACCAGAAATAAAGGAAAACTTAAGTCTGTAAATCTAACTGGGTGACGCCAACCATAGAGTGAGACAGAGGGTGATACTATTCTATATATGTGGACATGGAAAGCTGCCAAGGTTTTCTAGTAAATAAAAAAAGCAATTTGTAATAAGACAATGCAATGTGCGGAGCACAGTTACCCTGTGTGCCTAAGATAAGCTCTGAAGCGGTCATAAAAGATGTTCACATTCTGCGACCAGCTCCTTTCAGTCCCTCTCCCTTGAATGTGAACTAGATTTAGTAATTCCTTTTTAAGGAACAGAACGAGGTGGTGGTATGGGACTTGAGAGACTGTCATAAAGTATGACATGTCTCTCTTCTTGCTCTCCCTTTCCCGTATTGCCTATTTGGGGGTGTAGGGGAGATGGTTGCCATGTCATAGGAACATTTACGGAATCAACAAGAGCATCTCTGTGACCAGGACTAAAAGCCTCCTGCTAACAGATACCAGTGAGCCACCTTCGAAGAAGATTCCACACATTCCTAATTGGACCTTCAGAGAAGAGAACTGCAGTCCCTGCTAGCATCTACGAGCCCATGGGGTTAGGACCCCCAACTCCCGAGTTCCCGAGGCACAGACCCTGTGAGATATTTGTTCATTCTAATCACAGCTTTAAAACCACAATTTTTGGTGTGATTTATTTGCAGAAATGAGTAACTAGGATGACCATAAATCATATGCTCATATTTAAATGTAATAATAATAATAATAATAATAATAATAATAATAATAATGCCTTACTCTGTTAGACACTGTCTGACATTCCATTCTAATTTTTTTAAATGACCATGCCAGGTAAATATGATCCTGTTCATTTTACAGAGATGGAATCCAAAGCCTATAGAAAGGACCCAAGGATGTATAGCTATCTATAATTACTTATATAGCCTTTTGTAATACACTACACTGCTCTACTATTTATGTGTATGAGAAAGAGACTGGGACGTGTTATATACAAAAACTATGAAAAGAACATTAAACTGATTAGTACAGTGACTTCTGAAGAGCGAACACAGAATAGAGAAGGAAAAACTTCTTTTCTTTTTCTACTTCTGTATCACACAGTGACTCGGATTGGTGTCTTCTGTGACTTTCAAAGGCAGATGGGGGTGTTCGAAATCTCTTCTCTCCTCCAGCCCCTCCAACTCTGGCTTCTTCCTTTCCTCATAGCCCCTCACTCAGCTGGAAGGAAACCCTCCCATCCAAGAGGTTCTCTCAAGGCATGCCTCGGGGTCCCACCCCTTCCTCCACAGCTGCCTGCACACTTGTCACCATGGGATGCAGTGTGCCCCACATAAAGACCCCAAGTAGAACAGTTGACCAGGATAGAGAAATTCTATTTTTGGACTGTGCCTCCAGTTCAGGAATAGATTCTGAGGTCAGAGCGCTCAGGGTCTCTCCCCCTTGTGACTGGAAAAGATCATGTGCTCCCTAACCCTGTCCTTGTCACCATAAGAAGATATATTTAGTGTCTGGCCTGTGAGAGAGCTGTCACTGGAGCCTGAATGTGAGGCCTATCAGTCACTCCAGGGGACTCATCACAATCCACTCCTATCTGGTTTCATAGCTTCAGCTCAAGGAGAGGGTGATAAGGGTTATCTTTCCGATGTAAGACAGGATCAGGTGGGGCTGCCTGGGTAATAGATGGCCAGGAGTGCCTGTTATTCGAGCAATCACACCCTTGGCCCCACCCCTTCCAGATGGCTTCTGTACAGCTAGGAGTTCACCTCGCTTGTAGGATCAGGATGTCTTAAGTGAACTCCAGATACCTTGCAGGTTACATCTGTGTGGAGTATTTTCCCCCCTCACCCCTGAAGGAAAAGTCAACAGGACTCAGATTAATCCAGACTCAAGACTCATCATTTCTTCAGCAATAACCACAACAGACCTCATTAATCAATCCCAGTACTTATTCCCCCCAACCCTGTATCCCAAAATTATCCATGGGAGACCATCCCTAGAAGTCTCTATCAATCAATAGGAGTTGTTCCCTATGGTAAAAACTGCCTGCCATGGTTGGGCTGAAGGACAACTGAGAAAGACATTAAATAGAGTCTTGATTAGGGAAGGGGGTAAGATGGTGCCAGTTTGGAGAGGGCTGGAAAGGTTCTGGTTGGAGGACCCACCGTCACAGGGAGGACCCAACAAGGGCTGACTATTTGGACATGCGAGTGTCAGTATAGGACAGAAGAGCTGCTTCTCCTACCTTTTACTCCTAGGAAGTTCCTATCTAGTCTGGTCCTGAATTGTCCTACCCATAAGTGAATGGGTGTGCTGTAACTCATGTTACTAACTATGGCGTGGACTCCATGACAACGTGCCACCCGGTCCCATCATTTCCAGGATCAAGTGAGAGAGGTTCCTACAGACTTCTCAATAGCCACGCTTCCTTCTTCATTAGCCAAAGAACTCTAGTTCCTAGCAGAACAATTGCCTCTCAGTGGCAATAAATTCCCCAGGCTGCGAACAAGACTGTGTTCTACCCAGTGAGGTCGACAAAGGGACATGGAGAGAATTCTTAAGAACTTGGCTGGCTGATGTGATAAATAAGATGACCTCTGCCTCTAAGTAGCAAAGACTCCAGCCTGAGAGAATTAAGCAACAAGGGAGTCAGCATCATGACAAGTACGGGCTGCAGATAGAAGAGTCTCTACTCCATCAGTTATTTCAGATGTTGTTTCTAGTCTTCTGGGAGGAACAAAGTGATTAGCAAAACGAACTTACCTACTCAACCATCAATCTCTATCACATTCCATGTTCTGCTGAATTAATCATCACTTAATTCAATGTGGAATATGTGCCTATCATGCCTGTGTTCCAGAAGCTGCAGCAGAAGGGGAATCAGGAGTTCTGGGCCTGCCAAGGTGGTGTAGTATGATTGTTTCTCTAAAATCAAAACAGGCTGGTGAAATATCTCAATGGGTAAATGCACTTGTCACCAAGACTGACAACCTGGGTTTGATCCCTAGAATCTCCATGATGGGAAGGAGAGAACCAGCTCCTACAAGTCATACTCTGACCTTCCTGCATGTGTCATTCCATGTATGGGTACACACACACACATACACACACAGATATACACACACACATACAACATACACACACATATACATACACACATACACACACACACATACACACACAGATATACACACACATATACACATACAACATACACACACATATACATACACACACACATACACACATACACACACATACACCCACACAGACATACACACACACACATGTACATAGACACACATACATTGATGAATCAATCAGTCAATTAATTGGTTGATTGATTGATTGTGTACCCTAGACAATTAATCTGTTAATTAATAAGTAGTTATTAATTGATAATTATTTATGAATTAATCATAAATATTAATCTATTGGTTAATTAATAGGAAAACATATCATATATTGCCACTTGGCAACTAAAGGCACTATCAACTAAAGAAATAATGCCTTTCACGCAGGTTCTACTCCCCAGTTTAGGACAGTCACCATCCTTTATTGTTCATGTACCAAACCACCTTATCCATCTAATTGCCTCCTGCTTGGTTCTGTAAAAGCCTGTACTAGAAGCTAGATCACAAAGAAGCATCTTGTGTTCTCTTCACCATCAGAAATAAGCATTTATTGAGCATTTTTACACTAGAAAATTTATACATTAGAAAAATAGATGTGAAATATAATGAGCTCTAACATCTACTGTGAAGCCCTGTGTAGGTATATGAGGATAAGAGAGAAAGAAACAAGGAGGAGAGTTCAAAGAACAACAAAATGCTATTTCAGCTGTGTGGGACCTGCATGCAACACTGGAGTGCCAGCAGCCATCTTAGACTTGGGAGGGTGTGGGAAGTGGGTGTGGCTGCGCACAGCCAAGACGGTGCCCTGGCTCATTGCCAAGCCACGTGATCCCTGTGTGTTTACCAAGAACCTGATCATGTGCACCTGGATGATCATGCGTACCTGAATGATCATGCGCTGTCCGCCTGACACATAGCGTCATACAGCATGATATTGAGTCACTGGCCTATCAACGTGCACCCTATCTGCGTGCATGGCTTGTGTACAGAGAGTGCTGAATGCTGATTGGATGATGAAGAGTGATGAGAGATGAGTGCAGAGGGTGGAGGTGGATAAATTGGGCGATCCACCAGAATAAAAGAAGCTTAAGCTGCAGAAGCTGAGGAAGCTGTTTGAACCCTGCCTTGGTGTACATGTTGTCTTTTCCCCACCTCTGCTGGCCAGAGGCTGGGGTTCGCAGCATCTGGTGGCCCGAACAGGGACCTCTGAAAAGAGCAGCTGAATCAAGAAGCAAAAGCTACGGGTGAGTTCTATGGTAGAGAGTAGTAATCTAGCGCTAGGAGGAGGTTCCCGGCACAGGGATGAAGTTAAGCTCCCAGGGTTATGGGATGGAGTTAGATTCCCAGCACGGGGACGAAGTTAAAAGTGAAGAGAGTGCCGGGCGTGGTGGCGCAAGCCTTTAATTCCAGCATTCAGGAGGCAGAGGCAGGTGGATTTCTGAGTTCAAGGACAGCCTGGTCTACAAGGTGAGTTCCAGGACAGCCAGAGCTATACAGAGAAACCCTGTCTCAAAAAACCAAAAGAGAGAGAGAGAGAGAGAGAGAGAGAGAGAGAGAGAGAGAGAGAGAGAGCAGGAGGAGATTGCTTCAAATATGAAAGTAAGAGCCGCATTGGTGCAGCTGTTAGCAATTTGGAATTTAGTTAAATCTTGCCTGGCAGACAAAAGTGGAAAGTATGCTGCCGAGTTAGAAAAGGGGGTGTCAGCTTTAGAGGCTAAAGAACAAGAGAGTGAAGAGGGAAGTTCGGATGAATCATCTGATAGTGGAGATGAAGTGACTAGGATGATATCTAAGTTAAGTTTTGGACGAGGAAGGCTGCCTGAACCCTCGGCACCTCCCTTGCCCTCACCTCCTCCCTGTAATGGGGAAAGAGGAAGTGAAGGAAAGCGCAGCCACCATGCTTCGGTATGGTGCAATCTGCCTTGCGACGTTGGTGCCTTCCCAGTGTTTCCAGATCAGCAAAGGCAATGATATCATGAGCCATTAGATTGGAAAATAATTCAGAAACTTAAAGAGTCAGTAACTACCTATGACCCCCAAGCTGCCTTCACTGTGACTCAAGTGGAGGGATTACAGAGATTCTGTATGACTCCTTTCGATTGGCAAAATCTGTGTAAGGCAGTGTGATCTGGAGGAGGTTACTTAAATTGGAAGGCTTGAGTACGCTATTGAACAGGCTGCTGTAAACGCCACTAATGGCCAACCTGCTTGGAGTGTAGACATGCTCATGGGACAAGGAAATTTTGTGAATAATCAGACAGGATATCCCTTACAAGTATATGAACAAATTAACAACTGCGCCATTAAGGCTTGGAGAATGCTTTCCGGAACCGGGGATTTGGGATAACTTTGTCCAAAGTTATACAAGGAGAGAAAGAGTCTTTTGCAGATTTTCTTGCCAGAATGGTTGAAACTGCAGACAGAGTTTTCCTGGATGTGGATGCAGCCATGCTACTTGTTAAACAACCAGCTTATGAACAAGCAAATAAGCCTTGTAGAGATGCCATTCAACTCTACAAAAATAAGACAATGGATATCTGGATAAGAGTATGTAGAAATGTCATGAATACCCCTCTTACTAATCAAGGGTTGGCTGCAGCTATTCTAACAGGTATACAAGCTGGCCAAAGAGGTCAAGGAAACCAACCTACTGCTCAGAAGGGCCTGACCAGTGGACGCTTTTCCTGTGGCCAGGCTGGGCATCTTAAAAGAGATTGTCCCAATCGCCTGTGGCCAACTACTGCAGCTCCCGTGAGACGTCCAAAATTATGTCCACGGTGTCGTAAGGGCAATCATTGGGCAGGAAACTGCCAATCCAAGTGGGATGTAAATGGTTGTCCACTTGAGCCAGTCCAGTCAGGGGCCAGGCCAAAAACCGGGTCACGGGGTCCACTGCCCCAGGGCCCTCAAATATATGGAGCACTGCAGCAAATATATGGGCCACCCCGTGGTCCATCCTGCAACAGGTACCCAGATGNGCCTGAACCCTCGGCACCTCCCTTGCCCTCACCTCCTCCCTGTAATGGGGAAAGAGGAAGTGAAGGAAAGCGCAGCCACCATGCTTCGGTATGGTGCAATCTGCCTTGCGACGTTGGTGCCTTCCCAGTGTTTCCAGATCAGCAAAGGCAATGATATCATGAGCCATTAGATTGGAAAATAATTCAGAAACTTAAAGAGTCAGTAACTACCTATGACCCCCAAGCTGCCTTCACTGTGACTCAAGTGGAGGGATTACAGAGATTCTGTATGACTCCTTTCGATTGGCAAAATCTGTGTAAGGCAGTGTGATCTGGAGGAGGTTACTTAAATTGGAAGGCTTGAGTACGCTATTGAACAGGCTGCTGTAAACGCCACTAATGGCCAACCTGCTTGGAGTGTAGACATGCTCATGGGACAAGGAAATTTTGTGAATAATCAGACAGGATATCCCTTACAAGTATATGAACAAATTAACAACTGCGCCATTAAGGCTTGGAGAATGCTTTCCGGAACCGGGGATTTGGGATAACTTTGTCCAAAGTTATACAAGGAGAGAAAGAGTCTTTTGCAGATTTTCTTGCCAGAATGGTTGAAACTGCAGACAGAGTTTTCCTGGATGTGGATGCAGCCATGCTACTTGTTAAACAACCAGCTTATGAACAAGCAAATAAGCCTTGTAGAGATGCCATTCAACTCTACAAAAATAAGACAATGGATATCTGGATAAGAGTATGTAGAAATGTCATGAATACCCCTCTTACTAATCAAGGGTTGGCTGCAGCTATTCTAACAGGTATACAAGCTGGCCAAAGAGGTCAAGGAAACCAACCTACTGCTCAGAAGGGCCTGACCAGTGGACGCTTTTCCTGTGGCCAGGCTGGGCATCTTAAAAGAGATTGTCCCAATCGCCTGTGGCCAACTACTGCAGCTCCCGTGAGACGTCCAAAATTATGTCCACGGTGTCGTAAGGGCAATCATTGGGCAGGAAACTGCCAATCCAAGTGGGATGTAAATGGTTGTCCACTTGAGCCAGTCCAGTCAGGGGCCAGGCCAAAAACCGGGTCACGGGGTCCACTGCCCCAGGGCCCTCAAATATATGGAGCACTGCAGCAAATATATGGGCCACCCCGTGGTCCATCCTGCAACAGGTACCCAGATGCCCTCGCATGAGAGTGCCCCCAGAAGAGCTACAGCAGGAAGCGCAGGATTGCACATCTGTGCCACCACCAGACTTATATTAACCCTAGAAATGGGGGTTCAAATAATTACTTCTGATTTCAAAGGACCTATCCCGAAAAATACAGTGGGGATATTATTGGGGCATAGTTCAACTACTTTAAGAGGATTAATAGTGCACCCTGGAGTAATCGATTCTGACTATGAGGGAGAGGTGAAAATCATGGTCTCATCCCTAAGAGGTGTGTCTGCCATCCCACCTGGAGATAGGATAGCACAAATTTTGTTACTTTCCAGCTGTCATGCCCATTATCCTACAAAGGGCCTTATTAGAGGAACAAAGGGATTCGGATCAACTGGGGATCCAGGGGGTGTGGTTCTCTATGGATTTAGGGGAATGCCCCCTTTATAAATTGAAGGTACAGGGGATTACCATTTGGGGATTGCTGTATCCTGGAGCTGATCAGAGCATTATTAAAGAAGCAGACTGGCCGTCAGCTTGGCCTATTCAGCCTTCGCTCAGACCTTGAGAGGCTTAGGATTTGCACAAGATCTGAATTGCAGTGCAGGGATATTACAGTGGGCAGATGATGAAGGTCATAAAGGTAGCCTTCAACCTTTTGTGCTGAGTATACCCATATCTTTGTGGGGAAGAGATGTCATGAAACAAATGGGGGTGAGGCTTGTTACAGGGGGCAATTATACCCCACAAAGTATAGCTATCATGAATAAAATGAATTTTAAAGCAAGGAAGGGACTGGGGAAGCATGAGGATGGTCAAGTATCTCCCATTCCTACAAGAGGCAATGAAGGAAGATATGGGTTGGGCTTTTCCTAGGGTCCACTGAACAAATAGCCATCAAATGGAATAAAAATCTCTTGTGTGGGTGCCTCAGTGGCCCCTACCTAAAGAAAAGTTATTTGTAGCTCACACCCTACTTGAAGAGCAGTTGGAAGCTGGTCAATTTAAGGAATCCACATCCCCTTGGAATATGCCTATTTTTGTAATAAAAAAGAAATCAGGCAAATGGAGACTTTTGCATGATCTTTGGGCTATAAATGCTGCTATGGAGATCATGGGCCCTGTGCAGCTTGGCCTCCCTATGATATCTGCATTACCTAAAGATTGGCCCACCATTGTAATAGATTTAAAAGATTGCTCTTTTACAATTCCTCTACATCCAGATGATACAGATAAATTCACCTTTACTTTACCATCTATTAATCATGCTTCCCCTGATTCACGATATGAGTGGATAGTTTTACCACCAGGTATGGCCAACAGTCCTACATTATGTCAATTGTATGTAGATAAAGCTTTAGCTCCTATTAGACAAAAATTTTCTAAAGTAATCATATATCATTATATGGATGATATATTAATCTGTGGGCAAACAAAAGAAGAGATACAGGAGGTATACTATGAAACAGTTAGAAAAATGGAAATTGATTGTGGCCCCTGCGAAGATTCAATATGGAAATATAAAACAGTATTTAGGAACCTAAGACAGGCTGATGAAAGTGAGTTCACCACGCCTACGACGGGTAAGGATGTAACATGAATGAGGGCAACCTAAGACAGATGCAATCCCGGAGCCATTTTAATTAAACAAAAAGGGGGAGATGTGAGAAGCAGGTGCGGCTACGCGGCAGCCAAGATGGTGCCCTGGCTCATTGCCAAGCCCCGTGATCCCTGCTTGTTTACCAAGAACCTGATCATGAGCACCTGAATGATCATGTGCTGTCCGCCTGACACATAGCGTCATATAGCATGATATTGAGTCACTGGCCTAGCAACGCACACCCTGTCTGAGTGCATGGCTTGTGTACAGAGTATGCTGAATGCTGATTGGATGATGAAGAGTGATGAGAGACGAGTGCAGAGGATGGAGGCAGATAAATTGGGTGGTCCACCAGAATAAAAGAAGCTGAAGCTGCGGAAGCTGAGGAAGCTGTTTGAACCCTGCCTTGGTGTACGTGTAGTCTTTTCCCCACCTCTGCTGGCTGGAGGCTGGGGTTCATGGCAGGAGGGAAGCTGTACACAGGAAATATGGGTCAGACTTGTGGAAGGAGTCTGTTCCTGATGAGTTCACTAAACAGTCACCACTCATGCTCAGATAAAACAAAATCTTGTAAATGAGGATTCTTATTTTGCATTTTCTGTCTCATGAAATAACTCCAATCCTACTAACCACAAAGCTCAAGATCAAATCTCAGGCTTTCCCCATGAGATCTTCCTGTGGGAACTTCCACAAATTTTCTGCAAGAGCACAATCAAATTGCCAATCAATAATACCAAGTATGCCATCACTTTCCCTAACCCCTGGCAGCAATCGCAGGGATGGCTCCAGCTACTCCACAGAGCTGTTCCAACACTGATAAATTTAATCCCACTTAGCATGTTCATGGGGTTGCTGTCAATGATCAGTAGGCTAAAACCCAAATTGGTCATTCTAAACAGGAGGAAAGTTTCATTATCATTTTTCTTTTGTGAATAGAAGTAAAAATAATTTCCTTTGCATAGGGTTGAAGGGCTGCTTTGTTAACTTTATTAAATGCCATTTTTAAAAAACAGTTCCAGCCTTATCTAATTGGAGTAATACACCTAAGCCTTTCATACATTGGAACATAGATGGCGTGGACTAGGTGAAGCACCGACTGTTGACGATTATTAATAGCTTCTTACTGCCCTGAGTAACCTTCTACCAGAACTAGCACACTGGCTCATCTGTGGCTTGGTGTGATTCATTACCCGTCACCTTCTGTGGAATAAATATAGGAAAAGCAGTGAGAGTTAGTGAGACATGGAAGCAGATTAGTCTTTGGCCATAGTGATCCAGTTTCTGGATGTAACAGAACCAGCCCTTACTGATAGGGTACTGGAGAAAGCCCCTGAGCTTCACATCAATCCTCAAGAGCCTCCTCATTCTCCCTTCAGAATCTAAAGAGAAGCCTCCCCTCACATCAACAGTGATGAGTGATACGCTTGTGTCCCTGGTCGTCTGACATCATTTCATACGCTTCTGTATTACTGTACGTTGGTTCATTCTAATTCATCTTCATTCAGTGTACATACATTGGCATGTTTCCACCGTCAGCCTAAGCGTGCAAGTGGTCCTTTAGCTTCTGAGGGTTCCTTCAAGCTGTTACTCTCCAGAGACAATATGGTCCTTGTTCCAAACTAGTAAGGAAAGCCATGATTCTGTGTTGGTCCCAGAGACCCACCCAAGTTGAAGAATAAGCTAGTGGGGGGAAAAAAGACTTCCAGACCTGGTCCAAGCAAATCTACATCAGACTTCTAAAACCCTGAGCCTCACTTCATCTTCTGTGAGTAGGAGATATCAAATCCTATTATCTTTTTTCCTTCATCCATAAACAAGTGGCTCTTGAACTCCTAGTATTTATATGCCGGTCAGTGGGATCCACAGTGACAAGGGATGAGAAAGGTCTCTCCCCATTGAGCTTATGCTGTAGTCTTATGGAGAAAACAGAGAGTAGCTTTGGTGATGAAGATAAGCGTGGAGAATGAGATGGGACTTCCATGGGTGAAGAGGAGCCACTTTTGACGAGAACGTCCTTTGAGAATTGACATCAGTTTGAGAACTGACAAAGAGGAAGAGCCAGCTGCCACTCTCCAAGAAGATAGCAGAAGAAATCTGTTACAAGGGTGTAGAATTTTCATTGAGGAATAGTCCGGGCTGTAACGTGGGGGCATTGACTGACCCACAAGGAGGGGACGTGCTGTTTTGTACTGTGATGGCATAGAGCCTTTCCTAGGCCTGTTATGCGACACAATTTGACTCCTTCGCTACAAACATTATTGAGTGCCTACTGCATGCATCCAAGCTCAGCACTCCTATGGCTAATCAGTGCTCAGAGCCAAGTGTCTGAAGGCCAAGAGCAGTGAACCCTGACCCTTCTGGGCAGCAGTGACAATGATAAATGAAGTGGGATTTGGATGCTTTCCCCTGACTATAAGAGGAAACAGACGTCTGAGAACGTCTCATGTTCGAAAGCTTAAGTTTCACCAACTGTGCAGTTTCTAGACACTGTTCACTCACACGGAGCAGGGCAGGGATTTGGGTTTAAAGAGTGCCCTACTGGACTTCCAGGCGACCCGTTTGTCAGCCAGCCTAGATCTCAAAGCCCGGCATACACGGGCAGCTTCACATGCCTGGCAGCATCTGCACAGGGTGGACTAGCCTGACAGGCACAGTAGAGTAACGGGGACAGCCTACAAGGCTGAGACGGCAGTCACAACACCTAGGTGACAGTCCCTGCCAAGCCTCCGGGACTTAAGACTCTGATAACTCCTCAGCCGCAATCCTGCCAAGGGAGGGCTAAGCCTGGTGGGGACTGCTCACCCAAAGCCTCCCTGGAACCCTCAGGGAAAGCACCCCCATCAAGCTACCACCTAAGGCCTAGACGGTTTTCCATCTCAAGGCAGCTGATTTCAAGTTGTTCCGTTTGCGTAGCAGCTCAGCTGGAGCTGAGCAGCTAAATCGGAATCTTGGTCCTATGTGCTCTTCCCTTTTGGTACACTTGGGAGGAGGTAAAGATTGTTTCTCACCTCATCCAATGAGACAAGAAAGTGCTTGGTGAACATTAAGCAGCTATGGAGAGTTGGGAGTTGGGGAGACTCCCAGCACAGTCCATAGCAGATCTCCTCTGTCTGCATAGGCCCTTGTCCTGATACATCTATTCTCCACTCCAGGACTATTGTGAAGAACACTTACCTGCCTCATGACCGCAGCTATCCCTGGAGCAGGAGTACAGCTCCCCACCACACCCACACCACACCCACACCACACCCACACCACACCCACACCCCACCCCACTCCACCCACACCCCACCCCCACCTCCACCCCCACTGACTACCTTAACCCTGAACAGCAACCATCTTTTTCTCAGCCTCAACAGGAAGTCTTGGCTCTAGGCCAGTGGGCTGGGACGAGTGTGTGGAAAATGTGAGGCGCTTTTCCTTCTTGGGAAGAAAGCCAAAAATGGAGTTCTCTGGAATTCTATAAATCATGCGCCCTGACAAGATTTAAGTTTACAAAGGAAAAGGGAAGAAACTCCCCCGCGATTTGCTCAGTGAGCTGGGTCAGCCCCGCCAGTGCCAAACCCCACGTACTTGGCCCATGTTGCTATGTTTGCAAAACAGACCCGTGTTCCAAGAGAAACCAGAGGCCTATAAACCACCAGATCTCTCTTCAGGCTGCTCTCTGGCCTACTTCGAAGTCCCTTGGATCCCCAAAGTCTGTAGCTTCGTTTCTTGGGCCTGGAAGACTGAAGCTCAGAGAGGTGGAGCGCAGGAGATCTTTCTGCACATTGGCTAGGCTTCACTACTCCCCGTTCTTCCAAGTTCCCCACCCTCCCTTCTCCACTTCCTCCTCCTCCCCCTCATCTCTTCCTCCCCTCCCTCCTCCTCTACCTCCTCCTCCATTCTATAAACTCCAAGAGTCAGGATGGCTGACCAGCCTATATCACCTCGAAGAAACCTTCCCTGGTCCTGAGGTAGGGTCAGTGCTCTTTCCCAAGGGCCCCACAACACCTTGCCTGTGTCACATTGGTATTACTAATCTGGCCATAGTTAGTCTTCCATAGTCATCTCAAAAGCAGAGAGTCTGTTGCTGTGGCATCCTCAAGTCACTCCCTCAGTAAAAGAGGCAGTAAGTACCCTTTCTGGCCTCCTATGGGCCACCCTGGGACCTGTTCCCAATTCAGATAGAGAATTTCTCCCAGAAAGAGAAAGGCATACTGGCTGTTGTGTTGTGTTGTGTTGTGTTGTGTTGTTCTGTTGGGTTGTGCTCCACCCTGTCTGTCTAGCCAAGTCTCCCACTCATCTCAGCCACATGGACGCAAACTCCGTGCTTTTTCTCACTAGCCCGCCTACTGCTTTCCTCACCGTCTCCTTGGTGCCTCATCCCCTCACCTTTCCTAGGCAGCCTTGGAAGAAACAGTCCAACTTCTTCCACACAGAAACTGACCTAATCCTCCCACCCTTTCCTCCCCTCCCACCAAGTAGAAACCTGTTGTCACAGACCCATGACCCCCCCTTGCCATGACCCCCCATGACCCATGACCCCCCCTTGCCATGCTTACCTCTGACCTCCCCATACTGACTCCAAAGGTCAACCCCAGACCTCAGCTACAGGAGCAGCCCCTGCCTTTATCATCCCCACCCCAAGTCCCTAATGCAGTGCTTGGCACGCTATCACAGCTGTCAGGAAGAGCTTGCTGAGTTAATTCATTCACTAGCACGCAGAAGATAATAATAGCATTCGATGTCACGGGCAGAGTGCAAAGATTCCAGCAGATGCTATGCACAAAGAGGAAGAGACCATAGCTGTAGGCTGCAGTGACTTGTGAGGGGGAGGAGAGAGAGATGTAATGGAGGGACAAGATAATTAGCAGCAAGACAGGAGGATGGACAACAGCCTAGGGCAGCAGGGGAAATGGGAAAAAAACAGTCTAGGGTCAGGGGGAAAAAGGTAAGTTTTCTTCAGAAGCCGGACCTTTACTCGGTTGTCTATGCTACACTAGACAGCCCTGTAAGCCTGTGCATTGTACGGGCAACATTGACTGGAGATATATATATATATATATCTCCAGTCAATCCATATATATGGATATATGTATGTATATATCCATATCCTACCCTGGAAAGGGGTAGGAGAGGGACCCTGAAAGAGTTAGTGGGTTAGTGGGGAAGAAAAAGTGTGGATTTGATCAAAATAAAGTCCATTGATACCTGATGGAAAAATAACACTAAACCAAAAACTTGGTAAAACCCAAGCCTTTAAATCAAGTCAGATCCAGGTCTATTCTGGCTTCAAATGCCAGGGTTATCTCGGTGTTTATGAAAATCCTGGAACATTTTATCCAACCCTGTGAGGCTCATGCATGCATCACAGCCCTCAAGCTCTGGAAAGGGGGAAACTGAGTCCCACAGTAACTTTTTTACTTTTTTTTTTTTTTTTTTTTTTTTTTTCCAGGATAGCTTCAAACTTGCTATATAGCTACAAATGACTAGAACTTCTGGTCTACTGCCTTTTTGGGTTTTTCGAGACAGGGTTTCTCTGTATAGACCTGGCTGTCCTGGAACTCACTCTGTAGACCAGGCTGGCCTTGAACTCAGAAGTCCACCTGCCTCTGGGATTAAAGGCATGCGCCACCACGCCCGGCTCCCCACAGTAACTTTTATAGGGAGGTTATTTTTTTAATAAGCAGATTTATGTAATACTTTTTGCTACAAACTTACCTGCCTTTGGTTTGAAATCCTTAGTACACCTTTCCAGAGCTGCTTTCTCATGCAAACAAAGCCCCAGGGTCCTCCATTATATAACACAGTTGAGGCTTTTGTTTGTTTGTGTTTTCCCCACAGTGACCCATTTTTAAATTGCCCTATTTAATGCTGTAGGAACCTATTCTGGGATTGTTTATCTTCTAAATTGCTATGGGACCTTAAAGTTATAGTCTTCAAATGAGATCCACTGAGAACCAGGAGAAGAAGGGGAACTTGTTTTCCCTTTCGCTAACTGTTAGAGCCCAGCTTCAGGCCCGTCCCTGGACCACGGGTCATCTGGAAGCATTTCTGCCCACACAGAACATATGGTCTGAGAAAAGAAGGGGGGTATACTCAATAGCAGGTAATTATTTTGAGCCAGGCACTGCCCTGATTACTGAATCTTACTTTCTCCCAAGATCATAAGCAGTAAATATTGTTACTTTCACCTTATAATCAAGAAAAAAATGTGGCTAAGAGACCAAGGGCTCACCCAGGTCTAGCCACAGATCAGAACAGGAAACTTCCCTCCACTGTGCTGTACGACAAAATGGGACGAGCTACACAGTAAAGGGAAACCACTTCTGATTGCCAGGCGAGAGGTGACCTCAAGTTCCCCAACACATCCCTTGCTTCCATTGGGCGTGACGGTTGTAACGGACGTGGTCCAGGCATTTTCCTATAACCCTGTTCCCTATAACAACCCATGGGGAGGTAAATCAAGTCCACCTTGCAGTGAGGGGTCTTTAGAAATGCCCAGAGAGAGTAATTAATCCATGCTGGGTCCCATAGAGGCAGAATTGATGTTTCAACGTTTTCTGGTTTTGTGCAAAACCTTCCCCAACTCTCCTATACTCTTAAAAGGAGCAATGGGCACAAAGCTATTCAGTTGATCACTTACAATTCTGGGAGGATCATGAAGAAAGAACCTCACAGACAGCACTCAGCAGAGAAGAGCTGGTCCTGAGGTAGGAAGCCATCAACAAAGGAGTACCCATGGCTCCAGCTGCATATGTAGCAGAGGATGGCCTTGCCATGCATCGATGGGAGGGGATGTCCTTGGTCCTATGAAGGCTCAATAGATGCCCCAATGTGGGGGAATCAAGGGCAGGGAGGTGGGAGTGAGTAGGTGGATAGAGGAACACCCTCATAGAAGCAGGGGGAGGGAGGATGGGATAGGGGGTTTCTGGGAGGTGGGGAAACTGGGAAAGGGGATAACATTTGAAATGTAAATAAAGAAAATATCCAGTGAAAAAGAAAAAAAGAAAAATGTGCACATATTTCAGTCTCCAAGAAGGTTGACAAAAATATACCTGGAAGGCTGGGACATATAAGTCTCATGATGCATTACATCACAGGGAAAGCAAGGGGCCCTTCCAGCTGTCACCACCAACCCCTAGGCAGCCAGGCTCAGTCCCACAGGGGAGCCTGGGTCAAGATCAAATTACTCAAAGTCAAGACTCAAGTCAATTCAGTTTAAAATAAGTTCAAAAGCTATGTCATCTGGTTTGTTATAAAAACAAAACAAAAATACCAGTTTTAGCCAACAGGGGCATGTGGAGATGGAAGCCTCAAGAGAATGCCATCCGAATGAGCAAAAAGACTGGGCGGCAACTGCTAGGAAGCCTGGTTCAAGTCCCCAAGCCCTGGTACAGAACAGGTAGGTATTTACAACACATGCAAGAGACCTTCATATTCCAAGTCAACTGTCTGCATTTGGGAGAGTGGAGATGAAGTCAGAGAAGAAAGAGAAAATTTAAAACAGTGCCTTCAACTCCTTGGGGTACAGTGGCGCTGTGCTCCATAGCTCCCTCTCCTGAGTGGAAGCAAGAAAAGAAACCTGCTGTCACTGAAACAAGTAGTCTTACATCCGTCTTACAGCATCAGGTGCCACTAAAGGTAGTCGTTGTCCTTTTAGGTAAGTTTTTTCTCCCACTGTAACCATGAAATACAAGCCAGTGACTCGTCCGGTAGTGCTCACCCAATAAAAGAACAAGACAGTGGACTGCTGTGGACATCTGTGATGGACCAAATGAGCCTCCCAAGTGAGCCTCAGCAAACGTTTCCTCACCTGATGGAGTCATGGGCAAACTTGACTGCACGTGGTTTCAATCTTCCATGTTAACTTTGGACTTGCTGTTCAGTCAATATAATGACACTGTCTGGAACCCTTGCTGATATGGGGCATCTGCTGAGAGTTCAGGGGCCAGAGCTAATGTGAAGGGACATAAGCTTTCAAGTGGTTTCATTTTAAAAATAAATATAGCTATGTTACTTGACCATAGCAATTAGTGTGTCAGGATGACCCAGCTGCAGGGTTTCAGGATGATTTTCAGGAAAGGAAAGAAGAAAGCAGAGATGGAGGGAGGGAGGCAGGGAGAAAAAAAAAAGGAAGGGGAAGAAGGAGTAAGGGGAGGGAAGGGAGGAGAGGGGAGGATAGAGGAAGTGAGGGAGAGAGGGAAGAAGGGAGGGAGGGACTGAAGGAGGAAGGAGGGGAAGAAGGAAGGTAGAAAAGTAGGGAGGGAGGAAGAGAGGGAGGGAGGGAGTTAGGGAGGGAACTTTTTTTCCAACTGCTTCCTCTTTTATCCCATTCCAAGAAATCCAAGGCTCTCTTGCTCCAAGGAAGAGTTAGGGCCCTTTGTATACCAAAGCCAAAAACATTAAAAATGTATGTGGGCTACAGTGTACAGTCTGATACATGTATACATTGTGTTTTTAAATCAGGGTAAACATGTCTATCTCCTCAAACATATATCACTTTTTTTTGTTTTGTTTTGTTTTTCGAGACAGGGTTTCTCTGTTTAGCCCTGGCTGTCCTGGAACCCACTCTGAAGACCAGGCTGGCCTTGAACTCAGAAATCCACCTGCCTCTGCCTCCCGAGTGCTGGGATTAACGGTGTGTGCCACCACACCCTGCTCATGTATCGCTTTTAATGTCCATTTTCTAGCCCTTTACAATACATTCTTGGCTATCATCACCCTACTGTGCAATAGCATCTAACTACTATCTGTTGCTTAGCATCTATGTCCCTGCCCCTTTCTCCCTGCTACTCTGCCTAGCCTCAGCCACTTTCTACTCTCAATTTCTGTGAAGGCACTTTTCTGTGTTCCACAAGTAAGAACATGTACATCCTGTTTTTCTGAGCTTGTCGGGGATTGTTGTAGTTGTTGTTGTTGCTGCTGCTATTGTTGTTGTTGCTATTGTTATTGTTGCTATTTTATTGTTATTGTTATTGGTATTGTTGTTGTTATTGTTATTGATGCTGTTATTACTATTGTTGTTGTTGCTATTATTTTGATGCTGTTATTGTTATTGCTAGTGCTGTTGTTGTTGCTATTGTTATTGTTGCTGTTATTGTTATTGTTGTTGTTGTTGCTATTGTTATTGATGCTGTTATTTTGTTTCTCTTTTTTTATCACTAAGCTTTCCAGTTCCATCCATGTTGCTGCAAATGGCAGAACAGTGTTCCTGGATGGCTAAGCATATTCCACTGTTCCTGTCTACCACACTTCCTCTACCCATTCATTTCTTGGCCATTGTGAATGATGCTGTAGTGAACATGAGTGTACAGGGGGCTCTTTAGCAGCCTGACTTTGTTTCCTGCTGGAATGTATGATTTGCCCCAACATCAGGATTGCTAGCTCAAATTATAGCACTGTTTTTAGTGTTTTGAGTAATTTCTGCATTGTTTTCTTTTTTATAATAGCTAGAGTGTCTTATGACCATGGTAGATTCTTAAAAGGGAAGACAATAGGTACTGGAAAGAATAAATGGTGGGCAAAAAGCTAGTGTTATAACTAAATATGCAATGGCCCCATGACCTCCTATATTGAAGGCTTGGACTTCAGCTGGCAGCACTATTTTGGGAGGTGAGAGAAACCCTAGCTGAGCCCACTGGAGAAAGTAGGTCACTAAGGGGTACATCATTGAAAGATTACTCTCTCTCTCTCTCTCTCTCTCTCTCTCTCTCTCTCTCTCTCTCTCTCTCTCTCTCTCCTTCCCTCCCTCCCTTCCTCTGTCCCTCCCTCTCCCTTCCCTCCCACTCTTCCATCCCATCCTTCCCTCTCCTCTTTCCTCCTACTCTTCCTTCCCCCTCCCCCTCCCCCTCTCTCCTCTCCCCCTCCTCCTCTCTCTGACATTCTTACTAGGCCAACGCTAACAGAAGACTTATCCACTTACATGTCTATGTATAAAAGCTGCTGAGCTCCGACATATTACTTTCTGGGATATAGAACATGGAAGGACTCCTAGTCTTTACCATGATCCTCACAGCATGTACTCCACTGCACGCTGTGGAGATACTTGCCATGCCTTGCTTCAGCCTTCCAGTGAGCTATCAACGGTTTTGGGATGCCCCCTCCTTCTCTGTGAACGGTTGTTGGAGACAGCAACCACTACGTGGTCACTGTGATATTATCATCAGAAATTTGGAGAAGTCCCACTCAAGATACAAAATGTTGTCAGGTATATTGGAGACTCCTTCTCAGGGTTCTTAATCTCTTCAGTAAAAGAATTTAAGAATGGACTTAACATGAAGCTCAAAAAAACAATTTTATTAGAATTTAAAGGGGAAATCCCAGAGCAGGGAAACTGTGCAGTTCAGCAGCTGCCTAGTGGAAGGAGATGTAGAAGAAATTCAAACCCTGTGAGTCAGGCCTGTAGGCAACAGCCACATCACAGAAGGGAAATAGGAACAGAAAGAGTGAAAAGGCCCCGAATACCAGAGAAAGCCAAACAGAGGCTCGGGCCAGCATCTAAAACACAGAGAAAGAAAGAGGAAGGAACGGTTACAGGCAAGCAAGAAAACTTAATTTATACAGCAAGTCCACACGTCGAGCTAAACTAGGAAGATAAGCTGAGGAGACAGTAGCGCCTTGCATCACTATGGGACACTGGTTACCAGCCAATCACTGACAAAGATTAGTTTGCATTCACTGAAGTCAGTCTACTCTGCACTCTGTTCTGTGCGCTGCGCTGCTGTGTTTGCCAGAACGCATGCGTCAGCTGCTCTCAGCTACTCGGTTCCCCTCTAAGCACAGCCAGCCCCCAACTCCTGGCAACAGCTGACCCTTCACCTTTTCTATAATGTCACGTGGTTGGAAGCACAAAGTGTGCAGCTTTGCAACACTGGCTTTTCTCACTTGGCAGTACATACTTACCATTCCCCGGGGCTTGGTGGATCTCTCCTCCTCCCTGGGGAATAACATTCTAGAAGGTCCGTGGTTTACTTATCCATCCACTTATTGAAGGTTATTGTGGTGTTTTTCTAGCTCAAGGCTTTAACGGATAAAGTTGCCGTATATGTTTTTGTGGACATAGGCTTTCAACTCAATAGGGTGAATATATAGAAACACGACTGCTGGATTCTACAGTGAAGATTGTACATAAGTCTGTAAGCACTGTTGCTGTTGTTCTTAAGCCCTTCCTATCCAACATTACACTGTTTTTTTTTTTTAATTTATTTATTTTTATTTATATGAGCACACTGTAGCTGTCTTCCATGTTTGCTGGGATTTGAACTCAGGGCCTTCAGAAGAGCAGTCAGTGCTCTTAACCACTGAGCCATCTCTCTAGCCCCCAACATTACACTGTTAAACAAGGGAGGGAAGTAAGTTATAAGTTGACTTCCTGCGGTGTAGAACCAGAAGACAGGTCCATTCTTATTTGTACTAAGGTTGAGGGTTGGGCAATAAGGGTTACATTGGCTGTAACAATATATTATTAGACGTTTTCTTAGTAAGAATATATTATTAAACGTTTTCTTAAACTACTGTTCTCGATGTGGCCCTACTATGGGGTAAGACAAGGATGTTAAGAGGAGAAATTTGTGGTTAGGGTAAAGACAGGTTTTCAAAAGTCCCTCTGACTAAAGTGGAAGACGTCCCCTCGCTATTTTGCACATGGCAATGGCTCAAATACAGTTCACTACTTTGAAGCAGAAAGCTTTCCACAAGCATACATAGAAAAAAAATTTTTTCACTTTTGCCCTCAAAGTTCAGCTACATAAAAGTCAAACAAAAGCAGAGATATCATCCTCTGAGATATTAAGATTATGTTTCACATGACA
This sequence comes from Mus pahari, assembly GCF_900095145.1. Classification (NCBI taxonomy): domain Eukaryota; kingdom Metazoa; phylum Chordata; class Mammalia; order Rodentia; family Muridae; genus Mus; species Mus pahari. Next base: position 148,072,402 of record NC_034590.1, read on the forward strand.
TTGGGCTGAGCCTAGCCGCTAAGATTTCAGAGGTTTGTGATCATTAACTATTCAGCACCACTCTGGGAAATGTGAGCTTGGATTAGCTCCAAGAATCTTAGCAACAAGACAACAGCTCCCAAGCAGAGCCCTGGGCCTCTCATGGGGCCAGAATCCTGGAGACAAGGAGCTATTTACTGACACAGACTGTCTGCCTTCCATAGCTAGAAGCCCAAAGATGGAGCTACCGAAGAGCTGTGGGGCCGGGATGTCACACTGGGTTAGGAGGGCCAGTCCATTCATGGTCTGCTTATCTGTGTGCACACACACACCAGAGGAGACACAGAGTATTCACATACAGTGGCTCCTGAAAGGCCTTGGCACTTGACACTTGAGACAATCTCCGTGCTTAGCTGAGAGTGTGGGAAAGGGCTCAGACCGAGAATGCTTCCTGCACTGATGGGCCATGCTGTTGTGGGGCAGCCAAGGCTGGCCAGCTGCGGGTCCCCATGGCAGGAGCGCTCACAAAGCACTGGTGAGGGGACATTCTGTGTGATGAGCCTTGAGGTAAAGGGCGATCTCTCTGCTGTCCTTCATGTGTTCCCTTCCAGCACAGAACTCATCCCGGGCCCACACACTGGCTTAGATGGGAGGGGAAGCCACTGAAGCCACAGGTGTCACACAGATACAGGAGGAAAATATGCTTCTCTGGAAGCCCCAAGAGGAGTCATCATCTCTGCACAGCATCCACATGATCATCTTTAGATGCTTCCTGACTTGGAAACACACTGGAGAGACTTCTCAAAAGCAACACTGAAGTTTATGTCAATCACAGCCAAAGCTTTGCACACTGGCACTGACTGAGCCTCCCAATAAGCAGTGTGCTATAAGTGCTTTGTTTGTGTGGTTTCCTTGCTAAAACCCACAACCATACAAATGGGAAACATCGCAAACCCCATTGTGCAGGTCAGAAAACAGAGGCTCAGAGAGACGAAGGCAGGCAGCTTTAAGAGTGCTGGTCCAGAGGCTGATGACATCTTCATCACCTGGAAACTTACTATGCAATACCTCCAGCCTCGTGCCAGACCTACTGCCACAGATACTCTCGAGCAATGTAATCCAGCCTTTAACACAGTAGTTCTCAACCTGTGGGCTGACACCTCTTTGGGATGGAGCCCCTCTTTTACAGGGGTCACATACCAGATGTCCTACGTATCAGGTATTTATGCTATAATTCATAACAGTAGCAAAATGACAGTTATAGAGTAGCAACAGAATAATTGAATGTTTGGGAGTCACAACAACTTGAGGAACTGTATTATAGGGTCTCAGCATTAGGAAGGTTGAGAACCATTGCTTTAACCATTAGAATTACCTGCAGGCAATCCTAGTGCGCAAGCAAGGGTGGGAGGGGGGCAGCTAGCCTGCAACCACACTGCAAGCAGGACCCAAAGCCAGCAGGGCTAAGGTCCAGAGTCCTGCTCCCAGCCTCCTATTGTTCCCCGAATTTACCTGAGATGGGACATATGTGCTCCACTTCTGCCTACACCCACTAATTCCAAATTTAGAGACTTGGGACATTAACAGACACTTGGGACTTAAGTGTCGGATCAGATTCTCAAGGTGGCATAAAAGGGAGTGACCTGCCCCTTTCTTCATTAAAGTTCTCAGCTTCTTGCTGAGTTCAGGGAACATGTTACATCTCTCAGAGGAATGAAGGTTCGTTAAACACCCAACCCCAGCCAACAGGACACTCCCCAAGACAGCACCCAGGCCTCTGGAATCTTCATTTCGCACCCAAATGTAGCAGTACAACTCAGAGGCATGACCTAAAAGACTAAAATTATTATCTGGGTGTGGTGGTTCATGGCTCGAATCCCCGCCCTCGGGAGTCAGAGGTAGGACACTAAGGCCAGCTTCACTGTGAGATGCTGTCTCGACAAACCAAAGTAAGAAACAAAACAAAAAACAACTAGAGTTCAGAGCCTCTGTCTTAGCTTTCTAGAGATACCATCACAGCATGCCACAAATTGCCACCTTAAGACAATGGAAAGTTGGCATCACACTATTTTGGAGCCCCGAAGCCTGAAATCAAGGCATCTCACCCAAAACCTACTCAAGAGGGGATGCTCCCTTCCCTCTCCCAGCTTCTCCTGGTCCCAGGAGTTTCAGGGCTTGTGTCCTGTCACTCACCCAGTGACCTTTCTGTCCCTTCCTACTGTCTCCCTTCTATCCGTGCCTGTCTCCATCTGAATTTCTGCCTTCTATAAAGACACTTTACATTAGATTAAGCACCACCACCACCACTATTCTAAACAAGTTGTCTTAGCTTAGTACATCTATAAGGCCCTGTTTCCAAGTCACGTCATGTTCTGAGGCACTATGGGCCAGATCTCAACATGGGTTTCAGGCCAAAGGACACACAGTTCAACAGTTACAACAGCCCAGGGTCTCCATAATTGTCCTTATGCACCCAGACTTCCTAGAACAGGATTTCTGCCTTAAGAAGTTTAGCCTAAGCTTCTGGTCCACTGGTCTGCCAGGTAACGTTCAGATCAGGGGCTTCAGTATTGATTCTTGTCATTTGCCAACAACTGCATGCCAGCATGCCACATGCCTACTGTCCCTCAGACTATACCTCTGTCATTCTCTCTAGAGAACCTGACTGATGTGGTCCCCCAGGACTGGACCACTCTTGGTACACTAATGACAATCCCCTTACATCAACCGAGTTGCTCCTGCTGGTGAGCACTGGGTCAGGCAGGAAGGGGTGGACCATGAAGTTCCATACATAAAACAGAGTGTGGAGCAAGCCTCTCCTTCTTCCTAGTGTACCTGGCTATGGTGGTTTGAAAACGCTTGGCCCAGGGAGTGGCACTATTACGAGGTGTGGCCTTGTTGGAGGAAGTATGTCATGTCCTAGCTGCCTGGAAGCCAGTATTCTCCGACCTGCCTACAGAACAAGAAGTAGAACTCTCAGCTCCTCCAGAGCCAAGCCTACCTGGACACTGCCATGCTTCCTGCCCTAATGATAATGGATTGAACCTCTGAACATGTAAGATAGCTCTATTTAAATGTTGTCCTGTAAGAGTTGCTGTGGTCATAGTGTCTCTTCACAGCAATGAAACCCTAACTAAGACACTGGCTCCCTCAACAGAGTCTAGGTAGTCCCAAAAAAGCAATGGGATGGTGTGGCCCCACACTCCTCAGGACGAAGCAACTGTATGGAAATCACCCTGGCACTCCATGTTAATACAGAGGTTTGAGCCTCACCTCCCATCAGCTGAACTGGAACTGTGTCTTCATAAAATTCCTAGACTCTTAAATACATACAGCAACACTGACACAAGGCCACCCTATCTTCCAGAACAAATGCTAAACTAAATCATTTAGGTTAGCTTCCTGAATGGAGCCTAGCCAACTCTGAGTACATGGGCAAAACCAATAAGGAGATAGATGTGTTTAGAACTAGCTCATAGGGGGCTGGTAAGATGGCTCAGTGGGTAAGAGCACTGACTGCTCTTCTGGAGGTCCTGAATTCAAATCCCAGCAACCACATGGTGACTCACAACCATCCTTAACAAGATCTGACACCCTATTCTGGAGTGTCTTAAGACCGAAGGGTGGGAGAGAGCAACCATTTGTAATGACGACCTCTTCTGTTGTGTCTGAAGACAGCTACAGTGTACTTATGTATAATAAATAAACCTTTGGGCTGGAGCGAGCAGGGGTCCTAAATTCAATTCTCAACAACCAGATGAAGGTTCACAACTATCTGTACAGCTTCAGTGTGTATTCATATACATAAAATAAATAAATAATTTTTTTTTAAAAAAAGAACTAACCAATAGGTTACATCAATAAAGCTGTACATGGTAAAACAGTAGTAAGGGCTTGCTATGTAGCAGGCACTGGAATGGACAGGCTACATGCTAACTATCAGACCCTCCCATGAAATCCCCTCCCATAAAATCCATGGGGAAGATACTTTTCGTATCTCCATTCTACACCTGACAAAGAAAGATGAAGTTCAGAGATGATGAGCAACTTTCACAAGGTCACACAGCAAATAGATTGTTGAGTCAGGATTTAAACTCGGACATCCTGTCTGTATAATCATATTCAGTCTCTCTGAAACACAAATTTTATAATGTTATATCTGTTATATAAAACAAGTTCTCACAGGACAGAGGGACATTCTGGCTGAAGGAAATTTTCAGAAAGGAGCTTTTGAAATGGTCTTGGAGGACTGTTGGAATTTGTAGGCTTATAAAACTGAAATACTTTCCAAGGGTGAGCAGAGTGTTCTTATAATTAAGATGCAACTTCACACGCAAGCATGATCCTCACTTTCCTTGGAACCTACTCAATATACCCACCTTTTCATCTGACTACCTGGCTCTTCCTGTGTACATTATCTTCAGATCTCAGCCTGCCAAGCCCCCTGAGCTATGGTGGGCCTCCCTGCAGAACTCCCCTGTACCAGTGGGTTTTCCTCATGATGCCCATGCTAGTGTATGAGCCAGTTGCACTCATACCACGACAGGATTTGTGCCTGGCTCTAGGCACTTGGGAACCTTTAGGGTCTAGCTCAGGGTCTGGCACAAAGCCAGCACTCACACTCGGAGACTGTTAGGGATATGCACAGAGGAGACCACCTACCAGTCTCAGGCATGACCACATGACCACCTACCACTTCACTCATACCAGAGTCAGAAGACCATCTGAAGCAGAAAACCACCCCTCTCCTTGATTAACTAAGGACAAACAGGCAAACGCGGCCAAGCCTGCAGATCCTGGATTTATTCATCTCAACTCATTCCTAATTGGAAGCCACATGAACACAGACAGACAGCTGTTTGTAATCCTAATGTTGCTGACAGACTCCTACGGGGTTGCATTGTCCTCCCCAAAGCAGAAATCAGAAGGATAAGAAAGATGGTGGATGTAAATGAAAAATATGGAAGCTTTCCAATAACCCCGTGGCTTCTCCAAGAATCTAGATCAGTCTAGCTATGGTTAAGGCTGTGGGTGGTAAACTGAAACACCAGGAATGTTGGCCCAATGGGGAAAATTCTCCTGAATTATGTAAGAGATGCAACCAGGTTCTGCAAGCAAGTTCTCTTTTTAAAATGAAAACCCTCTTTTAGAATCTGGGAGCTTTTTTGATAAAAGATTAATTTAGTAGTCGGAGACAGGGTCCACTGCAGCACACAGCACTACCTCCACTTCCTCCAGTGGTTTGCTCAGAGACCCACTGCAGAGCCTTTATTCCAAGGTATTTAAATTAAGACATCTCCTTTCCGAATCTGGCTGTAATTTGTCAAAGCTGCAATTCTTCTCTTAGCTTCCAGTTTCATGTCCATCTGTTTGTTTACCAAGTCTCAGTTGATCTTTTTAGCCCCAAATATAAATACTTCCACGACTGCCAAGGATTTCTAAATAGAAGTGAGACTTCAGAATGTGGCTGTCTCTTACAGAAAGATGTTATCAGACCCCAGCACGCCCAGACTGGCTTCTGTGAAAACAAACAGACTTGAGGTCCAGCAGGAGCAGAGCTTTGGGAGAATCACAAATGTGGCTGTGTGTCTTCCCCAGCAGAGGTTTCACGAATTCCCAAACACAGCAAAGGATCTGCTGCGAGCAACTCAATTCAGATCGACCCCAAATAAGAGCAAGCTGAAGGATTCCAGTGTAGGCTGTGGGCCGACACAAAGTCGGGAGGACTTGACTCTAGGGAGCAGGCAGGATTTCTGGCCAAAGAACAACCACAGTTACAGTTGCCCTTTGAGATATCGGAGTTCTGCTTGCCCACTTTAGGAAATCGGAGAGCCCTTCCAATGATGACTGACAGCATCCCTGCTAAGTCTGAATGGCCTCTTGAGAGAAATCACTTGTTTGTTCCTTGACTCAAATTTCTGCTCCCTGGTCTTGCAAACTAAAGACAGTGACAGGCTGGCATCTTCTCTGAATTTAGTATGGTTCAGTATCTGCCTGTAGGGAATGAACTTGGTACCGTTCTGGTTTTTTTCTATAGTCTTCTGGCTCTGAAATCTAAATCCAACCATTTCGATAAGGACCCCACGATGACAGCCTGCTGTGGGATACACCAGACACTCGTGTGCACAGTGACACTGGCAGCCTTTTAAAAATTGAATGTCCTTGTATTTAGATATACCGCCCCCCTACTACACAGGCATGGCCCACCTCACAAATTAACAATACATGCCGGTTCTTGGAGGCATTTTTGCTCTGCTGCCTCGGTGGGGACTATTTTGAAAAAAAAAATCTATATCCTTCTTGGTTTCCTTTAAAAAAAAAAATCTAAAAATCAACCCCAGCTTCTCATCAAAATCTTAAGACTGTCGCTGTGCTGGTAGGTGACTCTATCAAGCAGAATGGCCCCATGTGTTTTTCGGATAGTCAATAGTGACAAATGACTAGGTTTCTTGAGGTTCTGTTTTGTTCTCTGTTGTTTTGCTGGAGGTAGGGTGCTCATGCATGCTGAGACCAAACTGAAGTACTGAGTTCTTCATGTTTGCCATCCTATCATTGACCTAGAGCTCATTCATTAGGCTAGGCCTGCTGGCCAGTGAGCCCCAGGGAACTGCCTATCACCATCACCACAATGCTAGTGCTACACACAAGTGTAGTGCTACTACAAGTGCAGACCACAATGCCCAAGTGTTTTTACACAGTTTCTGGGGACTGAACTCAGGTCTTCATGCTTGCAAGGAGAGCACGTCACTGACGGAGCTCTCTCTCCAGCCTGATTTCTGATGGTTTTTGTTGTATTTGTTTTATTTTTATCTTTGTGTGTCAGAAGGTTTGGGTGGGTATGTGGTTGTAAAATAGGTATGTATCTGTGTGTGTGTGTGTGTGTGTGTGTGTGTGTGTGTGTGTGTGTGTGTGCTTTCTCATGAGTGTGGGTATGTCAGAGGCCCATCAAGCAAGTGACAGTCAGAGAACAACCCTAACTCTAACTCCAACCCTAACCTGAACCCTAACCCTAACCCTAACCTTTCCACCTTACTCAAGACAGATTCCTTTACTGTTTTTCTGTGTCTATGACATGCTATCTGGCCATGTAAGCCATGGGGACTATACTATCTCTGTTTCCCATCTTATCATAAGAGCACTGGGATTCTATGCTCTAGCTTCTTTGGTACATGAAAATACTCTTCGTGATACCAAAAGAGAAACAAACACCAAGCCAGCCACAACTCTTCAATCTTCAATGGGGTCCTGCCTGCAAGGCCATTTACAAC
>NC_034590.1:148079888-148091530 GCF_900095145.1 Mus pahari
GAGGAGGAGGAGGAGGAGGAGGAGGAGGAGGAGGAAAGGAAGGAAGGAAGGAAGGAAGGAAGGAAGGAAGGAAGGAGAAGAAGAAAGAAAAAAAGTACTGATAATGTGATTCCCATTGGTATTCTGCTATACTCGTAGATCAGTGCTTTGTTCGACCATCTTCAGAGAAGTTTGTTCCTACAGTGGACAGGAACAAATACAGAGATTCAGAGTCAGGCATTACACAGAGAGTGAGAGACCTTGGAGCACTCATCCCTAAGTGGAAAGGTCTCCATCAGATCCCTCCCCTCAGAGCTCAGGGACCCAGTGGAAACGGAGGTAGAAAGATGCAGAGGGGATGGAGGACACCCGAAGAACATGGTCCTCTGAATCAACCGAGCAGAGCTCATATGAACTCACAGAGACTGAGGCTGCACGCACAGGGCTTGCACCAGGTCCTCTGCATATACACTAGGGCTTCTTGTTTAGTGCTTGTATGGGATTCCTGGGTATGTGAACGGGTGGGTCTCTGACTCTTGTGCCTTCTCTTGGGCTCCTTGGTTTGTCCTTCCCAACTTCAATACAAAAGGGTTTTATTATACTTTATTTTGTTTTGCTGTTATCTCTTAGAAGTTTGTCCAAGAGACTGAACAGAGGCAGAGCTGGATGGAAGGGGAGGAGGGAGGGAGAGATAAATGCATACACATTAACTCTTTAGACACATAGCAACCCTTCTAAGCCTCTACTAAGGAGAATTGTGGGGAAAGTTATTACTTACATAGTAAGTAGGATCTGAGTTGGGAAGTCCGTAAGGAAGGTGTCTGTTTACAATAGATGAACAAAATTGCAACTTTTCCTTTGTCATTTTGATAATCCAGAAATTCTCATTGTTCCGTTAAAAAGGGTAAGTTAATACATGAGTCTTGTCTAATGAAAGTTGGCAATTGGAATTCTGGGAACAGGGTTTCCCCATGAAGATCCAAAACTCACGCGGTGAGCTAAATCAAAAGCATGTCCACTGACCTTCAATTCTTGGCCATCATGGCCAACTACAAAGCAAACACCTGAAAAGCAAACAGCCGTAGACGCCTCTCTCAAGTTGGCTAGGAGGGACGGAGAGCATCCAGGCCTGTCCTACGGGTCATTTACACGTGCTGCAAGCCAATTTTTCATTAACTAGACAACGACAGCCAAGCCAGCTCAGTCAGGAGTCTCAGAGGGGCCCCCCTGCCAGCCCAGTCAGGGGCCCGGGGCTGCCTTGTTTCCCACATAACCTATCCAATCGGGTGCACTCATTACATCGCTTACAGGAAAAGACAAACTTAGTCTGTCTCCCTTTTATCTAAAGAACAAGAGACTACTTTCTCCAGCTTCTGCCTTCCCGTCAGTCTGTGCCCCAACTCCCACCCCCACCCCCAGGTGTACACCATCTCTTTTTTTTTTCTCCATCTGTCCCACCCCCACTATCCTTTAAGTCCCCACTCAAGGAACCATTTCAAGGAGCTCACTTCTTAAAGGTAGCTCCTCTCGCACAGCGACTTGGGGTTCCCCTCGGTCTGTTTTTACTCGCTGAGCAGAGAAGTCTTGTTTGAGACTTCTTTAGTGGTCCCCGCCCATTCTTGTAAGTACAAATGAGTCCATTAAGACCCTGAGAGTGCCCGGCTGACGCATTCCCCTTCAAGGTTCATGGAGAAAGCCTTTGTGGGCCAAGTTCTAAAGTCCCCTCCTGCCCTCCCCACCCGCCCATGCCTGCCAAAGGCATTTAAAACACACTGCAGCGTGCTCTTCTTTCGTTGGCAAGGAAGCAACTCCAACGCTCTGCATTCCCGTTTCATTAAGGTTGGAGGTCATCCAGGGAAGGGTCCAAAGAGATCTTTTGAGGGAATGGAACTGGACTGGGGCTGGGGGGTGGGGGTGGGGGGTTGGCGTCACACACACACACACACACACACACACACACACACACACACACCACTTCCTTTCTCCTTAGCCTGCTTTGCGCTCTGAAAAGAACAAGCTTTCACTGTGGATTTCTTCAGGGAGGCCTCCTCCGGGACTTGGCTCTGCCTGGGATAAGGCTATAACCGGAAGAACCAGCACGATGGCTCAAGGTCAGAGAAATTATCCCGGACAGAACCGGCAGAAGGAGGTGGCACCAAGATCGCTAGGAGAGAAGGGACAAGGAGATAAGGGACAGGAAAATGCAAGGATGTGTTAAATGGAAGCCAGGGGGGGAAAGGTTGAACCTGTTTATCCCCTTAGCGCTACCACCACCACTGCACCACCACCACACCTTCTTCTCCTCCACATACCTTCACAGAAACACATTCTTTGTGTTTCCTCCCCTTCTCTGTTCCTCAAGGCCTTTATATAAATAAACAATAAGGCCAGGGGCCTGCCAGCAGCCCACTGTTTCACTCTTACCGTGTCCCAGCGAATGCTGATGCCTGACTTTCCTTCACGGCTTGCACAGTCCTTTGCCACATGTAATCTCCCCCGACTCTGGCATCTCACACTTAAAAAATCCTGTGAGCCCCGGTCAGTCTCATACTCAGAAAGGGGCACTAGGGGCCCTATAGCCTCACCCTACCACTTCTTAGTTTTACAATTAGACAGTTCAATCACCACTCAAAAATAAATAAAATAGATCACATGTGGCCCAGCATGGTAAACGTGTCTTTAATCCTCAGCACTCAGGAGGTAGAGGCAGGTAGGTCTCTATGAGTTCAAGGCCAGCCCTGTCTCATATATGTGTGTGTGTGTGTGTGTGTGTGTGTGTGTGTGTGTGTGTGTGTGTGTGCATATATTACCTTTTTAAACTTTTAATCAACACACAATAAGTGTATATATTTATGGAATATAATTTACGCTGTGGAATGATTACACAAGGCTAATCGATAGACCCATCATCTCACAACACCCTGACTGTGCTGACCCCTCAGGATTCCTGTGGAATGGGAGTGAGATCATACAGGAGAAAGGCTGATTCTGTCAGTACAATCAGCAGTGGATGTGGAAATGGAAGATCTGGTGTTGTAGTAATTACCTAGATCCTAGCTACAGGGCCAGCAGTATTTGACCCACACTTTTTTGCCACTGTCCTCAACTGTTATGCCAAATCATTTACCTCGCCCCATGCCACTTTAAAATATTTCAGGGTAATATGTCAGTTACCCAAGTTTAGTTCAAACCCGTTTAGATGCTTCATCTGATATCTTGCTTTAGCTAATGCCCTCAGACTTCCCACAGAGCTGAGTCTTGCTGTGAAGGAGGATGAAGCAGATAGATTCCAGCAGCGTCTCCTCTCTCCTCTCCTCTCTGAGGCTCTCCTGGTCAGTCAGAAGGGGCCAAAGAGGACACAGAGCTTAAACAGTTCATAACACAGACCGCACACACACACACTCACACACACACACACACACACACACACCACACACCACACACCACACACATCACACACATAAACACACACATACACATACATACCCCCCACACACACATAAACACACACATACACATACATACCACACACACACACACACACACACACACATACATACCACACACACACACACACACACACACACACACACACACAGCTCTTGCTCCTGTTGTTCACCTCACAGGCCATGCCATGGGATAGCCCCTTGGTCAGAGAGAGGCAGTGTTAAGTAGGAGCCAGCAAGCTGACCCAAGTCCGGAACTTTTCTCCATGTCCGCTGGCCCATGGAAAGGTTTGAGCATCCTGCCTACAAAGCCATAGAAGGTACCCAGCCATCACCAGTCCTTCTTCTGGACCAGACTGTTGCTTCTGTCCTAGAATGGGGCCAATATCAGGACCATTGCCCCAGGCAGAGGTTCCACCAAGAAATAATACAATAATGTTTCCTCTAAGGTACTCTCCATTCTGCCTTGGCCTGAAGGATGGAAAGAGAGCCTTTACCTTCTTCACCCTCAAACTTAGGACTTTGGGGAGCCCCACCCTCCTCCAGTTCATCCAGCTCATTTTCTGAGATACAAGCTGACCAGTTGTATTCACACTAGCTCAGTGTATGCCGCATCGATTGAAGAGCATCTGGCAGTTCTCAGAAACACAGCATGCTTGCTGCTTTTCATGGTACCTGTGAGCCTAGGAAATGCCCACGTTGCAGAATCCCATCTCTTGGGTTTAAATCCAGAACTGGTCCTAACTATGTAAGGTTAGGAACCCTGTCTCGAAAAATCACCAAAAAAAAAAAAAAAAAGTAAAAACAAAAGAAAGTAACAAAAACTCAACCTTGCATCTGGTATGATAACAAGTAGTCACTGCAAGTTCCAAGAGGACAGGGCTTGAAGCGTAGATGCAGTACTCATAGATCTCAACGCCGGTTTAATTAGCAGTGCCCTGATGGTCAGGGATGCTGAAACTTTTTCAGATACCTATTGACGATCTGTACTACTTCCTCTGAGAAACATCTATTCAATTCACTATTGATTAGATGAGTAAGCTTGGGGGAGATTGTATTTAAATGTTGGAGTTGTGTACATAGATTCTGGATTTTGATCTCCTGTCAGATGTATAGCTGGCAAGGATGTTCTTTTGTGTTACGTAGACAGTATTTTTCAGTCTGATCGTTTTTCTGTGCTGTGTAGACACTTCCTGTGCTGTTGGGATTCCTTCCAGGGAGTCCACACCTATTCGTATACATTGTGATGGTTTGCTCCTGGTTTCCTCTGGCAATTTCAGTTGCAGGTTTGTCTAGGTTATTTTGTGTTAGCTTAACAAGGGCTAAAGTCATATTGAAGGAGAACCTCAACTGAGAAAATGCCCCTACCAGATTGACCTGTGGGGCATTTTCTTAATTAACAAATGATGTGGGAGGGACCAGCCCACTGTGGGATGTGCCTGCCCTGAGCAGATGGTCCTGGGTTGTCTAAGAGATCAGTTATACATGCAAGCTAGTAGGAGCAAGCCAGTAAGCAGCATTCCTCTATCTATTCAGCCCCAGTTCTTGCTTCCAGCTACCTGCCTTGAGCTCCTGCCCTGAGTTCCTCCAGTGATGTACTGTGACCTGAGAGTTGTATATAAACCCTTTCCTCTCCAAATTGCTTTGGTAATGGTTTTTTATTACAGCAATAGAAACCCTAAGACAAGGTCTTACACCCTAAAGTGATTTTTTTTTAATGCATGATATCAGCTATGTATGTATCCGGTTTCATTTCTCGATAAGTGATACTAACTAGGTTTACCAGCATCATTTGTCATTTTCTTCCCAGAGTATATTTTCAACACCTTTGTCGAAAATTATGCCTCTGTATCTATATGAGCTTGTTTCTGGGCCTCCTGTTCTCTTCCACTCCTACATGTCTGTTTTGTGCCACGTCATGCTGCTTTGTCACTATGGCTCTGTAGTGTAGTTTGAGATCAGGTATTATGGTAACAGCCTCAGCATCTTTTTTTTTTTTTCAGCTTATGGTTGTTTTGACTGTTTGATGATGTGGGTAGTGTTTATGAATTTTAGGGGTTTTTTTTTGTTTTAGTTCAGTGAAAAATATCATTGGAAATTTGATGGGGATTTCATTTGCATAAACATCACTTGTGGAAACACAATCATTTTCACAATGTTAACTGTCCCAATGCATGAAGTGAAGTCTTTTGATTTAGGTGTCTTCTTCAATTTCTTTCTTCAGAGATTTTTAATCCCCTTTGTGGGAGTGTTTCACCTCCTTGATTATGTTTATTCCTACATATTTTTGAAGCTATCATGAATGGTTTTCTTTTTCTCATTTCTTTTTTGGCAAGTGCATTATTGGGATGTAGAAGTGATACAAGTTTTATTTATCACATTTGTATCCCACCACTTTCTGACAGTGTTAGCAGATCTAAGAGGTTTTCAGTGGGGTCTTTAGAGGCATTTCATTCAAGTGTAGTCCATTAAACATTGTGTCCTTTGAAATAGGGATAATTTGACTTCTTCCTTTCCTGTTTATATCTCTCTTGTTTTTTCTCTTATCTTATTGTTCTAGCTCAGTGGTCCTTGCCCTTCCTAATGCTGCAACCCTTTCATACAGTTCCTCATGTTGTGGCGACCCCAACCATAACATTATTTTCCTTGCTACTTCATAACTATAATGTTGCTACTGTTATGAATCATAATATAAATATCTGCATTTTCTGATGGTCTTAGGAGACTCCTGTGAAAGGGTCATTCAACCACAAAGAGGGTCTTGACACACAAGTTAAAAACAACTGTTCTAGCCCCACAGTTGAGCACCTATTGAGTGAGATGATTGGCACCCACAACCAATTCTGGACTGTAGAGGAACACCTTCCAGCTTAGAAAAGTATTGTCTACAGGTTTTTCTTTGTATCTTTTAACATGAGAAGATATGTTCCTTCCGTTTCTAGTTTCTTCAGAATTTTATCAAGAAAGGGTGTTGGGCTTTATTGGAAGCATTTTCTGTACTTTTGAGACAATTGTGTGATTTTTGTCCTTAAGCCTATTTACATTCTCTGCCTTATACTTATTAACTTATGTGTATTGAAGCATCTTTGCATCTCTGAAATGAAACTAACTTGAACATGGTGCTGTGATCTTGTTAATCTGTTCCTGAATTCAACTTGCAGATACTTTAATGACAATTTTTGTGCCCATGTTCTTAGGTGACATCAGTCTCTAGCTTTATTTTTATAATCTATCAAGTCTTAGTATCATGATTCTGTCTCCATAACATGAATTTGGTATTATTTCTTCCCTTTCTACTTTATAGAAGAATTTAAGGAATATTGGTGCTAATTCTTCTAACTATGGTAGAGGGTGTAGGGAAATGGCTCGGTGGGTAAGTGTTATAACACAAGCATGAGGACCTGAATTTTAACCCCTAGCAACCATGTAAGAGATGGGGATGAATACATGTGCCTGTATCCCCAGCTTCGGGAGGCCGAGACAGGTAGATGCCAGGAGCTTGCTGTCTGGACATCCTAGCAGAATCAGCAAGCTTCAAGCTCTGTGAGAAACTCTGTCTCGAGGGAATGGGTGGGAAGTAATAGAGTGAGAGGCCATGTCTTCCTTGACCTCCACATGTGCACAGGTGCACACACTGCAAATGCATACACATGCACAAATGCACACAACAATACCACACTCACTTACATTCCACACATATTACCACACCACACACACACACATACATCACAGCATATGCCACACACTCACATGCCACCATCACCAGATACACACCACCACACATAGAGAGGAGAGGAGAGGAGAGGAGAGAGAGAGAGAGAGAGAGAGAGAGAGAGAGAGAGAGAGAGATTTGGTAGAGTTCAGCAATAAGCCCATTTAGCTCTAGGCTTTTCTTTGTTGAAAGACACTTTATCACTGCTTTAATACCATTGATTGTTATGGCTTGGTTCATCGCTGTCCTGGATTTAGTTAGGTAAGTTATATGCCTAAGAATTTATCCATTTCTTCCAGATTTTTATTTTTGGAACTTAAGTTTTCAAAATAGTCTATAATAATCCTCTGTGTTTTTTCTGGCAGCTGTAACTTCTCCCTTTCCATCAATAATTTGTGTGTGTGTTTGTTTTACCTGTGTGTGTGTGTGTGTGTGTGTGTGTGTGTGTGTGTGGTTGTGTACCTTATATGTCCATTGCCTGATGAGGACAGACGAGGGAGTCAGATCCCTTGGAACTGCAGTTACAGATGATCGTGAGCTACCATGTGGGTCCTGGGAATTGAACCCGGATCCTCTAGAAGAGCAGCCAGTGTCCTTAACCACTGAGCCATCTGTTCAGCCCCATCACTAATCTAAGGCTTTTCTGTCTTTCTTAGTGTTTGGTTTTGGTTTTTTTTCCAGTTAGATGGTTATAGAATGTTAAATTGCCTAGGGAGTTGTCAATTTTGTTTACATTTTCAACGAACCAGCTCTTTGATTGAGTATATGTATTCTTTATTATTTTTATTGATTTTATGTATATAAATGTTTTACCTGCATGTATCTCTGTGTACTGCACATATGTCTTGTGCCCCAGGAGGCCAGAAGAGGATATTGGCTCTCCAGGAACTGGAGTTACAGGTGAGTGTGATTCTCCCTCCATGACATGGAGGTGCTGGGAACTGAACCCAGATCCTCTGAAAAAGAGCAACCAGGGGTCCCTCTCTGACTTTGACTTGTTCTTATGTTTCTAAGACCTAGAACTTCATAATCAGCTTTTTTCCATATGATTTGTTAACACAAGCATCATCACCACAAATGTCCTTCTAAAAACTGCCTTAGCTGTATCCCAAGGGTTAAATCTATTTTCATTTGATTGAAGGATTTTTTTAATTTCCTCATACATTTCTTCAATGTCTATGTACTCATTCAAAAGTGAATTATTCCATTTGTATTGTTTCTGTAATTTCCCTTGCTGTGGATGTCTAGTTTTGCTTCAGTATAATTTGTTAAGATACAAAAATTAATTTGATTCTTTTGTATTTGTTAAGACTTGTTTTGTCAGACTGGAGTGAGCGATGGCTCAGTGGTTCAGGTCACTTGTTGCTCTTGCAGAGGACCCGGTTCAGTTCCCAGCACCCACATCATGGTTGACAACATCCATTACTCCAGTCCCAAAAGATCCAGTGCCTTCTTCTGACCTATGGGCACCAGACATACATGTGTCACACATACATACATACATACATACATACATACATACAAAACATTCATACATATAAAAATAAAATAAATACATCTTTTTTTTTTAAGTTTCTTAGTCATGTAGGCGACCTATTTTAGAAATAATTCCGTGGTCTTTTAAGAAGAATATGTATTCTGCATCTGTTGGATGGAATGTTATGTATATGCCTGGTAAGTTCATTTGGTCTATGACATAGTTTAATTCTGCAGTTTGTTGATTTTTAGTTTGGGGACCTACCTAAAGATGAGAGTAGAATATGGCAGCTATGCAATATTAGAATCTATCTGAATATAAACATTAGTGTTTGTCTATGAAGTTGAGAGAATATATATATATATATATATATATATATATATATATATATAATCTTCTTGGTGAGTTATTCCCTATATTGCTATGTACTGGCCTTCTTTATCTCCTCTGATTTTTGGTGTGAGACATCAGAATAACTATGGCAGCTTCTTTTGGGCTTCTGTTGCTTGATAAATTGATAAATCTCAGTCTGTGCGTGTCTTTTTACCAGTGGATGAGTGGATAGCTGGACCTTACATTTGAGATTTTAAAGTTCTCATTGTACAATCTCCATACATGGTACTGTTACATAAGGATGTTTTCATACAAGTATATATCATACATGAGCAGTCTCCTCATGCATCCTACCTTCTTATCTCTCATGTCTCCCACTCCCGTCAGTCTCCTTAGTCCCCAGACAGCTTGGCTCTTATTTGATGTCATGTATGCGGATACCATTTCACATATCTATATGAAATCTGGGAACCATATTTCAGAGAAAATGTATTTGTCATTCTGGGACTGCCTTAATTCACTTAATGTAAATTATCCCCATCTGTACCCATCTTCCTGTAATAGCATAACATGTTCTTCTTTGTGGCTGGAAAAATCCCACTGTGTATATAACCACATCTGCTTTACCCATGCCTCCGTTTTTAATACCTAGATTAGTTTCATAACTTATCCTTTAGGAACAGTATTGTGGTGAACATTAATCATCCGTGTGCTATGTTGACCTGACGTTCTCTGGGTAAATACCCAGAAGTGATATTCCTGTGTTGTGTGGAGGGCTTGGGGGCCAAGGTGGGGACCGCCACACTGCTTTTCATAGTGGCTGGACTAGTGTCCTGGTGTGTAAGGGTTCCTATGTACACACCCTCACCAGCATTCGCTGTGATCTGCCTTCTCGATGACCACCATTGTGACTAGGGTAAGACAGACTCTCGGTGTGGTTTAATTTGCAAGACTCTGATGGCTAATGGGGCTGAACACTCTTTCGTGTTTATTAATCATTTGTGTCTCATCTTTTGAGAAACACTTACTCATGTCATGTCCCATTTATTGATTGGGTTGTTCGGTTTGTTCAGTTTGTTGTGTGTTTCGTGTATTCTAGATTAATCCTCTATCAGCTATGCAGACAGATTTCCCCCCATTGTGTAGACTCTCTCTTCACTTGATTAGCCATTTCCTTTGTTATGGTTGCCAATGGTTACCATCATTTCCTGAACAACTGAAGTTCTATTCAGAAAGCCTGCCTGGGCCTCTATCTTGAAGTGTTTCTCTGCCTTTTTCCTCTGATGGTTCTAGGGTCCCAACCTTTACATTATATATCAGCTAGTGTGAATGTTTTCACTAGTGAGTGAAAGACATTTACATTTAAGGTATTTATGTATGTATTGGATGTCTTTGTGTCCATGTATGTATGTGTACATGCTGTGTTTGTGTCGGCTGACCAGACATTTAAAAACATTATGAACATTATGGCAGCTAGATAGCTTGAGCTATCCAATGAGCTCAGACTCAGGGATATCACACTCCACAATGAGTCTGTTCCCAGGTATCCAGGGCAGGGTCATCTTTCTCTATACACTTCAACCCCTAGGCCAAGCCTCTCGGCTTGTCAGCGGCTGGCCCTGTCTACACAGTGTCTACAAATGTCTCCCTAGACTACCTCTCATCCTGGGGCTTTGACAGGTTGAATCCATGTTCTCTATCTTATGGTTATTCCCTGCTATCCTGTTCTGGGGGTAGTTCAATTTAGAGCTACTGCCAGCAAAACTCTGTTCCGATGCATTCCGACGCCTCTGCCTCTAGACTAGCCTCATTAGGGACCGATCGTGGTCTACCCAGCTCCAGTTTGCTTGTCTCGTAGCTGCCGTACCTTCTCAGCCATAAACCCACTGTGGTCGGCAGTACCACATTCCAATAACCCTCTAGCGGGGTGTTCTCATCTTGGCAAACTCTCTGGACCGGCTCCCACCCCAACCTCCACCCCCATCTGAGATGTCTCCACCCGACTCGCTAATTTCCCTTGGCCAGGTCACTGCCATGTCGGCCCCATGCAATGACCACCCACCTCGCAGTTAGATATCACAATACCCAGTAACCCGGTAAAATCAAAACTCTTGAAACTTATAATTAACCAGTCAGATTGATATAACAATAAAATCAATTCACAAGATACCCACACAATAATTTCTGGGTCAATTGATAATGATACAAGCTGCCCACCTAGATCAGACAAGTTATCCCAATTACTCTATCCCTATATGATATTCGTAACTACCTGTGGCTATTTAAAACCACACGGGATCAGGATCTTNTTCCTGTCCATCTGGCCTCCATCTTGGCTTCTTCTCCTGAGACGCTCTCAGTCTCTGCAGCTCTTAGCTCTGCCTCCCTTTCCCTGTCCAATCACCGGCCTCCTGCTGCACTCATATTTAAATAGATTGGACAGGCACCATCCTGCCACAGAGTGGTCCCCAGCCACAGCCCTCTCCACTGTGGAGCCTTTCCACCAGAGGAGTCTCTTTCTCAGTAAGACTGGGTTTGAGGTTCTAGAGGGCCGTGGGCGTGAGGGACAGGACCACCAGCCTCTTCTTTACTAGGGACCGAAGGCGTACCTTTCAGATGGGGCTTCTGCTGGAAGGAAGGAAGGAAGGAAGGAAGGAAGGAAGGAAGGAAGGAAGGAAGGAAGGAAGGAAGGAAG
>NC_034590.1:148091565-148133426 GCF_900095145.1 Mus pahari
GGAAGGAAGGAAGGAAGGAAGGAAGGAAGGGAAAGAAAGAAAGAAAGAAAGAAAGAAAGAAAGAAAGAAAGAAAGAAAGAAAGAAAGAAAGAAAGAGACAGACAGCATGGAGTTCTGCTATGATCAAATCACATTTACCATAAAGAAACTTGAAGAATTTATTATTTTTTGTTTCCTATAATCAAGGATTTTATATTTATGTGTGCCCAGGACTACATTAATCATGTTGCCCAGAATTTCAAGAAATAAAGTGTTCCATATAAAAACATTTTCCAGGCCTCTACGGTTAAACCATTTGAAACCCTGAAAACATTCATGGTAGAAATCTCTCAGTGTCCCCTGGCTGGCTGTTCACTGTAACTTGGGCTTTCTTTGTGGCCAGCTTTGGCATTCTCTGTAGTGATTTATCCTTTTCTCTAATACAGCAAAACTTAAGGAATCACATAGACGTGCTAGGGCAGTGCAACTATCCTGAATAAAGTGGTCACACGGGATTTTTTTTAAAAAAAATTCTTGGCTTGAGGTGTTTCAGAATGTAAGGACTATGAATCTGGATATTGTGATGCACACCTGTAACCTAGCACTTGGTAGGAAGAGGAAAAACCAATCATAATATGTAGGGTAATCATTGGCTACACACTAAGTCAGAGAGGCCTGGAGGCATGTGGGGGAGAGGCTACATAAGACCTTCCTCAAACAAACAAAAAGGAATGTGAGCTTACATCACAAATTACTGAGATGTCCAGTTATGGTAATTAATATTAGGAGGTTTTCAGTTTTGTTCTGTTTCCATATTTGCAGCGCTAATGTTGAGACAGGCACCTTTTCTAGTTAGACTTCATGTTCAAAGGGTGATGTTCTTCTCTTAGCACATTAATAGACTCCAATCCTTCGTCTTCTGACTCTAGAGTAGAAATGACTGTTTGAAACATGTTGGTGGACCAGTGAGATGGCTCAGTGGATGAAGGCACTTGCCTTCAAGCCTGATCATCTATCTGAGTTCCATCCCCAAGACACACGCAGTCATAGGCACACACACACAGTCACACATGCACTCACACACACCCACACATACTCACACTCTGTAAATAAATGATAGATAAAAAAATATATATATAATTTTTTGTTTGTTTTTTAAGACAGGTTCTCTGTGGAGCCCTGACTGGCCTGGATCTCACTCTGTAGACCAGGCTGGCCTCGAACTCACAAAGATCCACCAGCCCAAAGCCTACACAGGATATAACTTTGGATATAACATAAAATACACTATGGATCAGTGATTTTAGACCTTCTGAATGTTGCAACCCTTTAATACAGTTCCTTAAGTTGTGGTGACTCCAACCATGAAATTATTTCATTGCTACTTCATAACTGTAATTTTGCCTCTGTTGTGAATCAGGATGTAAATATCTGTGATTTCCAATGCTCTTAGGCAATCCCTATGAAAGGGTAGTTTGACCCGCAAAGGGGTCACAACCCACAAGTTGAGAATCACTGATCTAAGTACTAGAATAATATGCGAAGTGTTTCCAGAGAAAAAAAGGTAAGACAATTTTCCTGGCTAGGGTCTTAGTCATCCTTCAACTTTTACCATGGTCAGTGATATTCATGACCATTTTCTTAGATTTCTTTGGATGGGAGGAGTGTCTTAATTTGTTTTCTGTCACTGTGATAAAACACCATGACCAAAAGTAACTTAGGGAGGAAAGGGTTTGATTTACATATCCTAGGTCGTAGTCCATTGAAGAAAACCAAGGCAGGAATGAAAGCAGACACCAGGTTTACTGGCTTGCTCAGCCTGCCGTCTTTATATGCGACTACCACTTGCCCAGGCATGACACCCACTGTGTGAGCTGAGCCTTCCCACATCAATCATCAATCAAAAGAATGTTCCATAGGCTTGCCGGCAGGCCAGTCTGACAGAGGTATTTTCTCAGTTGAGGTTCCCTCTTCTCAGATGACTCTAGCTTATGTCAACCTGGGGGGAAAAAATCCTAAAAAGCACAAAGGAGACCTGGACTAAATAAACGCATTATTTCAAGGTGTAATGAGTAAGGTTATTACTAAGCTACAACTGCAATTATAGCATGCAATGAACTGATATCCCGAGTGTGGCTAACCAGAACAGTCTAGAAAACACTATGCTAGTCAGTTATTTTGTTACTCTGACAAATAGTAGAGAAAAAGCCTTGAGGGAGAGTTTATTTTGGTTCAGTGTCAACACTCTCAACCCACAGTCAACACAGTCTGCCATTTGGTGCCTGAGGGAAGTCAGAAGCATCATAATGACAGGCGCATGCGCAGAGGCTCCTCACCCACCAACCTGACTCAGCATCTGAATCTCCCAGAGGAAGGGGCTGGAGGTGAAACATCTCTTTCTGAAATAAGCGCCCCCGGGACCTATTGCCTTCTTCTAGAGCTTCTGCTGCCCTCCCCCCAGACAGTAACACCAGGCAAAGACCACGCCTCCAACACAAGAGACTTTGCATGAGCATGTTCCATAGTTAAGCCACAACAGATACCCACGCAAGTCATTTCAAAACATTGTAGTTTCTTAGACTATTCAGAGTCTCGAATATCAGATAAGACCCCAGTGTTAGGTCTCAAACCCGGGACAAACAGCTAAGATGTCTATTAACCTATCAAATCCGACTCTGACCACCAGGTTCTCCCAGCATGCCTCAGTGCCTATCTGTTACAGGGTCCTCCTGCCCCCTACCTTGAACTCTCCAGCCCAGGGGCTGTGCTGCCCTTTCTTTCCCTGAGCTCCTTTGTCCCCTGTAGAATTCGACATTTTTGCTACCCAATTTTTATCCAGACTCTGGGCCTAGGCCACCCGTGTTGGCCTGCAGCTCCTGTCTTCCCCTTCCTTCCTGTCTCCTCTCCTCACAAGGTCCTCCTCAGCCTGGCTGTGTTCACTCTGGACTCTCCCAGAAGTCCCTGCCTCTGGCTATGCTATCCCTCATATCTATAATAAGCCTTCTGCTCCACTGTACCTAGGAGCAACCATGACCTCCATTTTCTTTCTTTCTTTTTTTTTTTTTTTTTTTTAAATAAAGTAAGTGTTAACTCGTCTTAAAAATAAAAGGTTTGGTTTTTTTTGTTTTTGTTTGTTTGATTTTGTTTTGTTTTGCTTTTTACATTTTAAAAGGGTGTGGAAAATTCCACTGCATAGTTAGTTGTGAAAAAACTAACTTGCTAAAAGGGAAATAACTTCTTAGTGTCATAAAAATAAATTCAGTTTTAAGGACACCAAACATGTGTTGGGAACCCCCAAGGGCCCCCAGACACTTCCATAAGCAATTTAAAGAATATTATTGTGGTTGAAAATGAGTATTATGTCTCAAGGACTATATAGTCTGTTTATAGAAATGCAAACGGGGGAATATTTTGAGAGTTTTTAGATGTTATATGTTGTTTATGAGCATAGTTTATGAGTAGATTTCATTTCAAATTTACCTTAACAATAACTGAATTGTTGAATCATAAAAGCAGTTGTCTTTTGACTACTGACACAAAGGTTATCAGGGTAATATCTAAGCTAAATTTTTGGATCATCAAGTTACATATTGTAACATTGGCTTCATTAGTGAAAAGCCCTTTTCTTTATCAATACAGCTGTTCCGACCAACTGCTCTCCCGAAAATTGATGTTTCCAGAAACTCTGCCCAACAACAGAGAGAAGGAAGTCACGTAAGTACACCATCCAGTCCCTTTGCACTTAAACTACTTACGTAGTCATAAAAGGTGTATTCTAGTGCAGTGTACGTAACTGTTGGCCTGCTGTTAAAAGTCTGTCTTTAAGGAATAGTAAATTGAATTAGCTTTGTGAAATTTTTTTAACTGGAGGTTTCATAATTACTTTAAAAATTCTATTTTTTATTTATTCACCTTTGTGTTATCATGGGGTTCTGCTTAAAAGTCCTCTGAAATGGCTCTTCACCTCCCTGGAGTAAGTCACTGAGTGAAGAGTGCCACAGAAGAGACAAAAACTATTGAGAGAGAGAAAAGGTCATTGGTTTTTGCAGGTAGAAGTAACACACTGTATGACAGAACATTAAAAGGGAACCAAGGAGTTAAATACCCAATATGAGTGCTCACGGAGGGATTTCTTTCTTTTTTATTCAATCTCCACTTCTAAATATGAGGTGACAGCTTGAGACAGGTCGACACCAACATAAGACACTAGGAAAGCATCATGAGTGTATCTGAAGACGTTGAAGCTCTAGCCCCACCAAGACCTTATAGTTAGGTTGTGATGACTCTCAGCCATTTTTCTGCTGGGTATGTTTGCTGCCTTGGGGGAAGGGCAAGAAACTGAAAACCTGGGCTCTGCTTGAGAGAGGACAGTCACACAGACTGTTTGCTTCACGGAGCTGAAATGACAAGGATTCAAAGATGTCAATATCCCGATGAACGGCACACAAACAACTAAACCTAACACTGTTTTCTACTGAACTGGAAGCTGCCAGAGAGAGGGGAGCTAACGGTTGGCCAGGAGGATGCTAAAATACAGGAGTTCAGAGAGACCCCCATGCTGAAGAAACACAGATCAGAGCTCAGAACCTCCGAGGAGGAGGAGTGAACACAGAATGTTCAGCTAAAGAGACTCAGAAGTGGAATTAGCTGCATCCGTTCCAAAGGCTCAGGAGTGGGATAAAGACAGGGAGCTTTGGCAAGCCTTGGCTAGGCCTGCATTGTTTGCCAGAAGAGAGGGTAAGAGTTGGGGCATAATGTTACACCCGTGTAATCCTGGTACTCAAGAGGGAAAGACAGTGAGTTCAAAGCCAGCCTGGGCTACATAGGGAGACAGTCTCAAAAAGGAGGGGGGAGGCATCCAGGAGGACCCTGTAACAGATAGGCACTGAGGCATGCTGGGAGAACCTGGTGGCCAGAGTCGGATTTGATAAGTTAATAGATGTTTGTCCTGGGTTTGAGACCTAACATTGAGATCTTGTCTGATATTTGAGACTCTGAGTAGCTTTCAGAAACTACAGTGTTTTGAAATGACTCTGACGACTGCACACCAACGAAATTCTCTTTCCTTCCATTCTCTTGAAATAAATGTAACAGAATTAAATCTGCAAGAGATTTGGGTGCTGGAAGGAATTGCTCAGTTCTAGCACTGATTTATATCCATCACTTACTATTGGACAAATAATCTGTTAAGAACTTTATCTGTAGCTCACTGTATCTTTGCAGTCACTCTATGGAGTGGCAGTAGTTAACATTCCCAATTTAAAGATGGGAGTACTGAGGCTTGGAACTATCCAGACACTTGATGACTGTTTTGTCCACACAAGCGGTAGAGCAAATTTAAACCTAGTTTGGCTTAACCCAGGTCTTGTTCTTTCTGTGTCATCTCTTCTCTGTCTCTCCTTCCTTCTTCCCCCCCTTCCTCTCTCATTTTCACACTGGCATCAACTCCATGACCACCACCACACACACCCCGCCCCTGCCTCAGCTTGCTAAGAGCTAGAGTCTGTGCTATTACACTGACCTCCAGAATAACCCTTTTTGACTTTTATTTACTTATTTGTGTGCACAGGAATTTAGAAGACATCTTGTGGGGGGGCCTCTCTTTCCACTGTGTAGATTGTGGGGGTAAAATTCAGGTGATCAGACTTAGCAGTGGGAGCCTTTACCTAATGAGCCATCCTGCCTGGCCCAACATATATTAACATGTGGAGTTCCTGAGGATTGCCAGATCCTCTCGATGGTTCAGTTCTCTTTCCGTGTAGACTGGTCAGTTCCTGTGAAAACCTGCTTTTTGAGTAGCTTCAAACATTCAAGAAAACCCCTGTCCAGGAAAGATATGTAATGACTCTCTGGGTCCCTCCATCCTCCATTTGCCTTCCTGTTCAGAAACCCGAGCCTACCCCTCCCCTCCCCTCTGGTTGGATGGTGCAGAGTTAGTATGGAAATACTGACTTGTCTGCATCAATTCCAAAGGCTCATTTTCCTGTCCAGAAGGTGGACTGGAGGTTTCTGGGAAAGGGTTATTTACCCATTAATTTATTTTTTTTTTAAAAAGGCAGCATAGGGAGGAGATGGACTCCTTCCTCTGATGGAGTGTGTGTCTCCTTAGGTCAGAAAACAGTGGCAGCCATCTCCTAATTAGGAAGTACACTAACATGAGAACAATCCAAAGCTATGAGGTTGGTGGAGGGAAATGAAAACAGCGAGTTGGGTAGTCGGGCCCTGTTATTCCTGTGACTGAAGGCAAGTTTTAGCCTCTGGGACTCCAATTTGTCATCCTTTTCTGTTTGTTCACTTGTTTTGATGTTTGGTGGCGGAGGTGGTGGTGATGGTCGTGGTTAATAGCAGGGGAATCCTCTCTGGACCATTGTATCTGTCTGTTCTCTGAAAATCGTGGCTGTTAAAAAACATTTCACCCAGTGTTCAACCTAGACACGTAACGGAAATACACGGGGAGTCTTCAAAAGCATCCAACCCGGAACCTACAGCTCAGAACTAAGTAGGAGCCTGAGGAGGTGCCCTGAGAGGCATCAATACCTCTCAAACCTAGCAGAGTGACTCTGATTCTCAGTCAAGGTTGAGGATTACTGATGGCAGGATTCCTCCAAGCCCTGTAGGGGGCATCCTCTCACTGGCAGAAGGGCACATAGTCAGGAGGACAGGAGACAACAGGATTGTATGCGAGGACTGTTCCGGGTTTGGGAACAGTCCCTGCCCACTAATGATAGGATTTGTTGAGGCCACAGTTCCCAGTAGCTTTCAGGAAACTCTAAGAAGAACCTGGAAATTATTGCTGATCTCCTTTTGCCAGATGAAGGACTGAATTTCTATAGAACTTTTGGACTCTGAGGAAGATGTATGAAGTGTTCCCATTTTACGAGTTCCAGCCTTTTAGCTTAGGAATAAAGTAAGACTCATGCATTTAGGAAGAAAAAAAAATAATATCAGCCATTGTCAGAGGATCTTCCTCCTAAGGAAATGGAAACAAACACAGAAACTGGGCAGTGTGCAGAGAGTGAGAGAGTGAGGGACCTTGGAGCACTAGGTCCTAAACAGGACTCCAGATTCCTCCCCTGAGAGCTCAGGGAACTCTGTGGAAGAAAAGGCAGAAAGATTGCAAGAGCCAGTGGGGATGGAGGACCCCCCAGGAGATAGTGCCTTCCAGACACAACAGGACTGATGTACACATGAACTCACCAAGACCCTGGAGTGCGCACTGGGCTCGTGCAGGCCTGAGCCAGATGGGGTCCCAGGAGAGGAGGAAGTGGACATAATCTCCCATCCCTAAACAAGAAGCTTTCTCCAACTGACAACCACTTACAAAGGAAAAACCAGTTTTTGTTAATGAAATTTCACTGAGTGTACAAAACACGCTAAAGGGCAAGCCCCATGCCCAACTATAGATGCCCAACACAAGATGATCCCACTGGCATTGTAGGAGAGTTTTTGTCTTGTAATACTTTGCTTGAGTATTTTTCTTAACCTTACTGGTCTTTTGCTTGTATATCATGGTTTCTGATTTTGTGGGGTTTCTGTGTGAGTGAGTGAGTGTGTGTGTGTCTGGGTGGTTGTGTCTGGGTGTGTGTATCCGCTTTTCATGTTTTGTCTTTGAGTTGTTTTGTTTGTTGTTTTCTTTTTCTCTGTGTTGATGTTTTATTCTGTTTGTTTTGTTTTGTCTTATTGGCCTGTTTATTTTCTAATGAGAGAGAGAGAGAGAGAAGAGAGAGGTGGGAGGCAGAGGTCAACATCACATGTCTTCTTAATTGCTCTCTGCCTTTTTTTTTTTTTTTTTTTTTTGAGACAGGGTTTCTAGCTGAACCCAGAATCCACTAATTTGGCTGAGGACCCTTTGACTTTGCTTCCCCAGCACTGGAATCACAGACATGTACTACCATGACCATCTCTTTCAGGGGTATGGAGAACCTGAGCTCTTGCCCTCAGTCGTGCTCCACAAGCACTTCAACTGAGCTATCTTCCCAGGCCCTCCTCATGTTAAATGTTTTATAAAGGGGTGTGTGTGTGTGTGTGTGTGTGTGTGTGTGTGTGTGTGCATGCCACATGTGTGCAGGTATCCACAGAGCTGGAAAGGATGTCTGATCCCCTTGAGCTGGTGTTACAAGCAGTTGTGTCAACCAACAAAGGTACTGGGGATCAAACTCAGGTCTTCTGCAAGAATAGCTCTTGACTGCTGAGCCACCTAACCTGCCCCCTTGTGTTAATAATCTTAAAGACAGCATTGCTTCTCCTAACAGGCAGCTAATCATAATGTGAAGTGGGTACACTTATATCCCTTAGTAGCCCCCTGTTATTGATTGGATCCTTACTCGGGCACAGCCCTTGGTTATGCCAACACCAAGTGAAGCTGCCACGGGCAGCTAAGAAGAGCTGGCCAGAGTGATGCCTGCCTGCTGAAAAACAGCTCTTTCTGTCAACTCCCCAGCCATTGAGAAGCAGGGTCCCATGGGAGACTCCAAGAAATGTCAAGAGCAGGAAGGCACGCCAGGCCGAAAGCCACTGACCAACCCGGGGCAGGTTGAGCTAATCACCCCACCTCACCCAATCTTATTTTCTTCTTTTATAAAGTTTACATTTGAGTCTCATGGTTTTCAAACCTCAATTACAGTTCTGTGCACCTCTTGGAAGAAAGTGTTCTTCACACAGTCATTACCATGAATAGATCCAGAAGAGACGAAACGCTGACTGCGACCTTGAGAGACCAGCCAACAGTCTACCGGAATACAGCCGAGGGTAGAGTTTGGCAAGTAGCCCGTGCTTGTCCCATTCGGGCCAGCATGCACTATGGAAAGGAGGAAAACCTACTCAGCTCCCACATCTGTTGCCAGGAGGACAGAACTTGCAACTTTTAAAGAAAGAAAAACTGGCATCTGTGTGTTTTATATATGTCTGCTCTGTTTGACCTGAAAATGAATTTTTCTTAAAATATTCTATGTTGGATGTGCTAGAAAACACTTATAATCCCAGCACTTAAGAAGCAGAGAGCTTCAAATTTGAATCCAGCCTGGTCTATGAAGAGAATTTCAAACCAGCCATGGCTATAAAGTCAATTCCTATCTCAAAAAAATAATCTGTGTACCAAATAAAATACATCTATGGTCAGGCTTATTAGCCCCCAATATGAAGGATGCTGTTATAAAAGTTTAGTCTTATAATTCAGCATCTCAGACTAGACAACATAAGACATTGTGTAAACTGGACAAGGTGCAGAGACTGAGAGACTTTGGGGTGCTCAGTTCTAAATGGGATGCATCCATCAAAGTCCTCCCATCGGGGCTCAGGGATCTCTGCAGAAGAGGAGGAAGAAAGGTTGTGAGAGCCACAGGAGAGACCAGGGGAACCATGTCTTCCCGACACAACAGGGAAAACGAACTGACTGGCAGCACACACAAGGCCTGTGCAGGTTCAAGGCAGATGGGTCCCAGCACTGAAAAGGAAGAGGACATGGGCTCCCAATGAAGTGTCAACGGGTGTATTAACCACACTCTAGGGCAGGCCCATGCCCAAGAATAGAACCAACACATAACAACACAGTGGTATTTCTTTGTAGACTTTTTGTTTCATCTTGCTTTGCTTGAACATTTTTTTGTCTTATGGGTCTTTCACATGTTTATTTTGATTTCCATTTTGTATGGGAGAGGTATTGCTTGCCTGCTTGCTTGCTTTTTATGGCCTTTCAAACTTTTTTTTAATTGGATATTTTCTTTATTTACATTTCAAATATTTTCCCTTTTCCAGGTCTCCCCTTCGGAAGCCCCCTATCCCATGCCCCCTCTCCTGCCTCTATGAGGGTGCTCCCCCCNCCCACCCACCCATTCCTGTCTTCCCACCTTGGCATTCCCTTACACTGGGGCATTGAACACCCTCAGGCCAAGGGCCTCTCCTCCCACTGATGTCCAACAAGGCCATCCTCTGCCACATATGGGGCCAGTGCCATGGGTCCCTCCCTATGTATTCTTTGATTGGTGGTCCAGTCCCCAGGAGCTCAGGGGAGGGGGTCTAGTCTATTGACATTGTTGCTCCCTCCATAGGGCTGCACAACCCCTCAGCTCCTTCAGTCCCTTCTCCAACTCCTCCATCTGTGACCCCATGCTCAGTCCAATAGGTATTTCTTTCTTTCTTGGTTTTATAAAGAGAGATTTTATATTTATATATATATTTGAATAGGTAGGGAGGATCTGGGAGAAACTCAAGGAGGGAAAAAATATGATCAGAGTATATAATTTTTTTTCAATAGAAGTTTTTAAGATACAGTGTGAAACATATGTAGCAGATGTGAAGCTCAGTCTGTGGGTCCCCCAACAACTGGAGTGGAGGGTCTCTCTAAAGCTGTAGTCTGACTGTGGTATCTGTTCCCCAACAGGGCTGTCCTGTCTGGCCTCAGTGAGAGAGGATGTGCTAATCTGACAGAGACCTGAAAGGACATGGTGGGGCAGGGACTGTGAGGGAAGGACGAAGAGGTGGGGCAGCATTTGGGATGTAAATAAATACATAAATAAATAAATGTTAATAATAATAATAATAATAATAATAATAATAATAATAATAATAATAATAAAGATACAGTGTGAAGACTTTTATAGAAATTTTAGGCAAAACTGGAAGAGCAGCTTAGGTTCATGGACCTGTCGACTGACCCTAAAGAACTGTGCTTAACCTTCAGCCCTTCCTGGGGGATCTCTCAGCAGTTCCAAGCTTTGCCCCTCAGAAAGATACTAGAGCTCAAAAAGTAAGAGCTATTGCACACCTCCTGCATCATCTCCTCCCCAGTGTATAAGTGACAGGTAGCACCCAGGCTAAGCCTGGCCCAGCAGAAAGCATGTAAGATAAGAAAGAAGGAGCCATAGACGGACACAATTACAGCAGCTCAGCTTACTGCCTCTGGACCCAAGCCCCAGCTGTCCAGGCCATGCGACCTGAAGTGCCATGCGAGTCTGAGGCAGGTGAATGTGTGCAGGTTGATCCACTTCCTGCTCCAAACCAGCTTGCTTGGTTGTTGCTAGGCAAAACAGAAGAACTTTAGTTGCTCTATTTCTGATCTAACCAGTTATGGTTTGGGGAAAGAAAACATTCTTGGGTCTTTTACCAAGCACATTTATTCTTAAAGTGAGAGGCTCATAGAGACAATGTAGGTATTTACAGCAGAGAACTTATGGATGCTAGCCAAACCTCAAATACCATCACAGGGGAGGTATCCCAATAGTGTTTTTCCAGCATGGCAGATCACATACATTACAATTCACTGCACTTTCCCAACACACCTCAAAGCACATGCACACAGGGTAGTCATCCCAGGACACCTGTCCTCAAGCTCCCACAGAGTGGATTTATGCACACACAAAAACAATTCACATTCAAAATCATTCATATCTCCATTTTTTTAAAAAAAGAAAAAAAAAGCATTTTGACTAGAAATTAAAACAGCAAGACAAAAGTAGGCATGAGATAGACCGATGCTTTCATGTGCAAGGTCCTGGATTCTTGCATTGAGACTCTGGTGTCAGTCCCCACTTCAAACGTCACATCGAAAAAGTGTGGCAGAAAGATGAGTCACCTTCAATATGAAGGACGTGAGTTGTGTACACTGATGGCACTCCTGAAGATTTCAGGAGGACACCAGCAAATAGACCTTCAAATAAGGCCCAAAACATTCATGAGTTATTAGATGACCATTCAGGTAACTGGTTTAAACAGCTACAGTGTTCTGGTTTAATGGAGGCACTGAAAGAGCTCTCTTTGACATGATGTGGAGTCCCTACGTGCTGCTAGTCATTGGTGACAACATGCCTGATGTCAGGCAGCATTCTGTAGCAAGAACCCAAGAGTGATGCCTTCATCACAAAGCCGCTTATCCAATTAAGAACGCAAAGCCGGATTCGCTTCAACACTCTGCAAAACATGGTTTCTGGTAGACCGTGTTTTAAACTGAAAGGATTCATTTGAGATCTTTTGATATCATCGTTTCCTTGAAACAGGGACTTGTCTAGCCCAAGCTAGCTTCCAACTTTCTGTGTGCCAAGGATGACCTTGGATTTCTAATCCTCCTACCTCCGCCTTTACTATAACATACTGGGATTAGAGGCATGTGTGCCACCCCCAGCTGTATGGTGCTAGACCTAGAACCCAGGTCTTCACGCATGCGAGGCAAGCACACTACCAACTGAGCTACATCTCTAGCCCTCAAGATCTTGATTCCTCAGTTCATTTTCCCCCCAGTACCATCCAACACCCCTTTATGTTCCTATGCAAGGATAACTTTATGTGTCCCACCGATGGCTTAATATCCACTTAACCATGCATGGCTCCTCCTCTGACTCGAGTCTTGGAGTCCTTGGCATATACGTTTCACATTCCTCACACCCTTACCACAGCGTTCCATCACCATCAACTGTCCTCAAACCTTTCCTTGTTCAAAGTGAAAGCTAGTGAACTGAGAGGGAAGTGATGCACCACCACCCCCAAAAAAGATGTCGCTTGTATAAAACTAGTTCCCAGGCTGTCCTTGATCCTTCAGAACAAAGCTGGTGGCATCACCCTCATAGACCCCAACACTGAATTCTCAAGTGGCTATAGCTTCTATAGCCAGGCCCCAACAGCTCATACCTAAATCTACTGATAGAAAGTAACTACGACTTCCTAATATTGAGCAATACAGACCTAGAATTGCATGAGGATTATGATCAGACAAGGCCAGTGTATAGATTGCCTAACTCATCGATAGGAGGTCAAGTTCTCCACTCTCCCCCAGCTCTGCCACTCTGGGAAGAGGCCGCTAGCAAGCCTCGGACTGCCAAAGACTGTGGGCTCTATCTCAGTCTTAGGGGGGCCCTGTTGGAATGCACAGTCTTTGGGTGCCACCTGAGTCTGCACTCCATCGGGTTTCCATTGTACATGGACAATTCTGTAATTCTGTCCCTCATTGTTGTCCCAGAAGATCCTCCCATTAGCGTGATAAGAAATGCAGAACTCAATTTTCTCCTCAGTTGGAATGACACGGGGCAAGTCGATGGCAAAGGAGAAGGTGTCACTGTCTGAGCTGCCGTAAACATTCTTCATGTATACACAGTCCACATCTGTGTAGGTTTTCCAGGTGTCAAAGGTGATTCGCACTTGAACCTTCTTCTCAAAGCTCATATTCTTCACTTTCACTGTTCCGGTCACTGTCCGATCTTGCAAAGAGCAGTTCTCGAGGCAGACAAAGTTCTTCTGAAAGCGGTCCCGGAAACTTAAGTAGTCGGTTGAGGGCTGGGGGAAATCAAAAACCAAATTTTTCTCCTCATGAAGTTTTAAGCTGGAGGAGATATCGTTAAGGTCCAAGAGATCAAACTGCAGGTCCCACGTAGGTTCTTCTGGAAGGTCGGAGAAGACATGAATAGCAGTGAGTGACAGCCCCTTGGAGTCCGCAAACACGACCCGCTTCTTGGCTTGGTTGTGTGGGCTCTTCCACTCATTCTGTGATTTGGCTTCCTGCTTGACACTGAGACACGGTTTCAAAGGTTTCAATTTATTCACAAAATTTCTTCGTTGAAAACCATTGTAAGGACCCAGGAAACTCTTCAGAGGTGGTGAATGAGCCAAGCAAATCCTCATGGCCATGTCCACAGGCATGACGGAACTTGTCAAAGGACGTGGATCCAGCACATGGATCATTCTGGAATGGAAAAGAAACAGTGTTAATCACCGAGGTCTAGAGTCGTCTTCCCCTGGCCCCAAATGCACACACGCCAGTACTCCAGTGCAGGGAGATGCTATCATATGGAGAAAAGGAGAGCACTCGGAGTGACTAGATAGATCTACAGTCTAGCTCTGTGCTTGGCACGCTGCTGGGCTCATGTGTAAACTGCCTGAAACACTCAGAGAGGATTCAGTTTCCCCATCTGAGAAACAAGAGGGCTCTATCTGAACATGTCTGACACAGCTCTTGGGATTATATACTCTGTTCTGGGCCAGTGGTTCTTAAACCTGCCAGATCAACAAGACCTGAGAAGTTTCTTTCCTTTAGAAAAAAAAGACAGATTCCTAGGACTTAAAACCACTACAGTGGAGCCAGAATGGTAAATATGCTCTTAAAGCTTTCCCCAAAGAGTCTACTGGCCAGACAGCTTTGTCCATAATCACAGTCCCAGCCTCTCGCTCCCTCTGGCTGCTGTTTCCTATTTTGGCTCTTGAACCGGTTTTACTTCTCAGAAGAAGTAATCCACTTGGAAAACAATAAATGAAGCAATTTTTAAAATGTCACATTGTCCTTAGAGTGACAGTAGGTGACGCTTGTTAAAAGAAAGAATGACTTTTTCATTTTTATCACAGTCATCCTCATTTTTTTTCACAAATGACCAACTGCAACACCAGCCAACATCTCACAGACTAAAGGAAAAATGTTAAACAATCTAGTTCATATAGAAAGATGCCCATGACAAGTCCAGCTGTAAAGGGAATCTGCAGGGATAACAGACTTGTCCATTCTGACCAATAATAACCACTTTACTATAATTCTGTCTTGTAGTCTGCAATGTATATTATATATACAAAATAAAGTAGCTTTAAAAACTGATAACCAGAAAATGAACAGTTTTAAAATACACTGGAGATTTATGAATTTATAAATACTGAAAAACTACAAGGGAAAACACTAAGATGTTCGTTATCTTTGACTGATGGAATTATAGCATCTACTGGTTTGGGCTTCTATAATGTTTCCTGTTGTTGAGCAGGTAGTATTTACAAGTAGGATGGCAATAACAATAGTTTGCATCAGACAAAGAATCATCCATCAAGACTTTCTGGCCTTTCTTTCCTTTGAACCACACTATAATTCCACACTTACAGAATTAGGATTTTCTTCTCCAGTGTCAGCTTTACAAGTCAAAGAAACATGAAATACAGTAGGTGCCATTTTGGAGTCTGAGGCTTTATTAATTATTTATTCTTTAACAGTTTAGATATGTATATAACATATTTTGATCCTAAATACAGTCTGACTTGAAGAATTCTCTTCACACCAGTGCTAAGCACAGAACCCTGTATATGGTCATCGTCACAAAGTGGCCTGTAAAGAATATATGCTGAACTCACTTTAGTCGCTCTAGGGTTTTTCTGAGAGGATTACAGACTTCCAGCAACAAAAACTCAAGGTCTATTTGTCTCACAGCCATTAACAGGCAGAATTTGGGGAGGGAGAATTCTTGGGCTAAGTTACAACTGAAGATGAAACAACATTTCATGAGATGGTCTTGATTGCCTGGTTGATGGAGCTGTTCGTTTTTTTATTGGTTGAGCTGTTCTTGTTTTTCTTTTTGGTTTTTTTTTTTTCTTTCCTTTTTAACTCCTGCATTTATAGAAAGTTTTAGTAGTGGGCTATTCCCCTGGAATTCTAAGTCCCGGCCAAGAGTTAAAAATAATAGCTTGCTCAAACTCTAAGACTGAATTTTCTATGACAAACCAGGATAGAGTAAATGGGAGAAAAAAAGAAATGCAAAATCCTCCCATACAGGCTAAACTACCTCACCAATAAAACTAAGCTGCACCAAGGGCTTGGGTCTTTGAGCTCAAAGGCATCAGAGTCACTCCAGCAAAGGAATCCCAGCTAAAGCTGACTCACTAAGGCAGTTTCTGCTGTGAGATGTAGATTCCCAAAACAGGCGCTAAGAAATACAACTCAAATTCCATCCCTTCAAAGCCTTGGGGACGATTCAACTCAGCCATTAACCTGGGAGTCTCCCATCTGCAGTGAAGACAAAAACCACAAAAGCCCCCAAAGTCCCCGCCGCTGCAGGCTCCCCTCCATTCGGGCGCAGAGTTGCACTGAACCTACCTGGTACAGCTCATTGGACCGAGAGGCAGCGGCGACCGCGACAACCGCACCCTGAGCAACTTCGCTCTCAGCACTTAGAGATGCAGCGCCGCGGTCCAGCCCGCCGACTGCCGGCGGGCAACCGGGAGGCAACTTATCAAAACCAGATCACGTGAGCCGGTCCCTCGGACCAATCAATGACCGTATGCCCTGGCCAACCACTGTGTAGCTGGGGCACGAGCCCCTATCCCTGGAACGTGATCACCGCGGGGCTGGATGTGACCAGAGCGTGCTGGAAGGCGGCCTTAGAGTCCCAGAGCCCTGGGCCAGCGGGATCCAGCCGTATTCCCGAAGCCTGGCGTGCAGCACGTAGCTCACGGCTCGCAGCTGGCCTTCTGCAGCTTGTGCGAACCTGGCGGGGTCTTCTATGGAAACGCGTAGGTCTGTGCAGAGTTGAATCTGAGCTCAGAAAGTTGTGGCTCCGCCCGGTGTCTGTTATTTGAAATGCTCGTGGTGCTCCTTGCTTTGTGTGTCCAAGCACCTTGGCCCAAGCAAAGAGAAGTTGGCTGGCTCTTCTTCTTCCACAAATAAAGTCACACAGCCTCTCAAATGTTAAGAAAACACGTGAGTCCATGAAACGAAGTGGCCCTGTGTTTTTTTTTCCCCCTCTGAAGACAGAGGCAGAGGGCCAGTCTGTACAGAGACTCTGCCTCTGAATAAGCAAATGGAGAGTGTGTGCTGACCTATTCAGTTCTCTCCTTGGGAGAGGTAACTATAGGCCAACATGAAGTTATACTGTCCTTGCTCATTGTCACCAGCTGCAGCAGACAGCCCAAATCCCTCGACTGAGTTATGACATCCTCTGGCAAAGGTCAAAATCACAGTTCATTTCATGCCCTACCCACCCAGCGGCTTTCGCTGAGATTTCTTTATGTTCTTTTGGAGTTTGAGGGACGGTATCAGTTGTACTATTAAAAACTAAAAAGTTCGACCTGGTGTGGTGGTGCACGCCGTTAATCCCAGCACTCTGGGGGCAAAGTCTGGAGGATCTCTGTGAGTTCGAAGCCAGCCTGATCTACAGAGTGAGTTCCAGTAGTTACACAGAGAAACCCTGTTGAGGGGAGAGAGCAGTGCACGGAGGTGGGGGGGGGGAGAGCATATAAAGTTAAATTTGTTAATCAAATACAAATTGTTTTCTTCTTTTTTTTTTTCTTTCCCCTTTCCTTTCCTCCCTCCAATCATTCCTACGTTCCTTGGTCTCTTTCAGACTCATGGCCTTTTTTTTCCTAATTGTTGTTATATGCACTATGTATACTGATTATTTTTACAAAGCCCATGACCTAGCTCTGCTTGGTTATCTAGAAGCCAATTAGAATGTGCAAAAAGTTTCTGTCATTTAGCTGTCAGACTCAAGAATTGTTACAGTGGAGTAAAGAACAAGAAACCCATGCTATGGGGCTGGAGAACGGCTCAGAGGGTAGGAATCCCTTGCTATTCTTTCCACAGACCAGAGAGCAGGTCCTATCACCCAGCTCAGGCGCTCATACACATCTGGAACTCCAGGTTCAGGAGCTCTACCACCCTCCTCTGGCTTCCGCAGGACCTGCACACATGTACTCATAACACAAAAAGACATGCACACAAGTAAAACTAAAATAAATATTTTTAAAGAAATGTCTACTGAACATCACAGAGAAAATACTTGATAATTGGACTTTTTAAAGTTTTATTTTTATTTTAGACATATGAGTGTTTTTTGCCCCTGTGTATTATGCATACCACATACATGTAGTGCCCTCAGAGGTCAAAGGTGGGCATTGGATACCCTGTCATTGGTTGTAGGCCACCATGTGGGTGCTGGGAACCAAACCCTGGTCCTCTACCAAGGGTAACAAGTGCTCTTAGCCACTGGACCATGCCTCTTTCTCTTGGGCTTCTGAAATAAAGCACCTGACTAATGACAGAACTAACACCCTTCTCAAAATGTCCAAGACCACATGAAAGGCCAACATTTAGGATTTGATCCTCACCTGAATCTAGGCAAGTTCCAGCCTCAGATTCCTGTTGTGCAATATGGAGATGGTAAATTTGCTTTGAGGAATAAACTTGTATATATCAGCAACATCCCACGTTAGAGCTCAGTTCAATACTTGATCCTCCTGTGCTCATTTCTACTCTCACCTCAGCAAAGTTAGTACCAGAGAGAAGCAGCAGTCACAACCACAGCTCATCGAGTCTTATCGTGGGCCAAACATGTGCACCGTGTCATCTGTTTAATATAGCATCCTACATGGAACTGCCTGCCATAAATACCATCTTAGATCAAGGAAGACCATTAGGAGATCAAGAAACCTGGTCAGGACCTTCCAAGTAGAGTTGTGGCTCTCTGGGACCAGGACCGGCATGCAGGATGACTGCCATCTGCCCCATTCTGGCTTCCTTTCGTTAATGGTCAGTTACAAGGATAAAGAAAGGAGGAGCCTTCTGTATTGTTGGCTTCAAATGCCTTGTATTTCACAGTTGAGAAATCTAAACCCTGAGGAAGTGGAGCTGGTTGCCAAGGGCTGGTTAGGTCAGAGCCAAAACTAGAATCTTGGATAGGCCTTTTCTCTACGCAAACCATATATGCTGAAGTGAAGGGTGAATATTACCAGCTAAAGCTACGGAACAGCACACTGTAAGAAAAATGCAGTGTGATTCTACTTAGGAGGGAAAGCTGTGCAGGGACAGGATCTAGAATATTCCCCACCAAAATGTTAGTGTTTATTAGGGGATGGTGACAGTATTCGTGGTAAAATGTTTTTGTTTTGCTTCTCTGTGGCTTTTGGAGATTGTTGTTGTTGTTGTTGTTTTGGTTTGGTTTGGGTTTTTTTTTTTTTTCTCCCACAATGAACACAGAAGGCTTCTGTAATTAACAAATAAATTTGAAAAGGTTTTCAAGCTTTCAGATTCAAGTAATTCAGAGGGACTCTATGCTAGGTGCCAAGAACCACGTTGGAAGCTTTTTAAAGGTTCTTAGGTTGCCCCCACCCCAGCCCCACCACCGTCCTTGAAAAGCCGTATTGACTCTGCTTACTCTCCTGCCCCCTGGTGTTGATTAATGCTGCCAAAACAGATTTCTATTTCAACTTCAAGAGAATGTTTGACAGAAAACAGTATTCTTTCCTAAGAGAAGTCAAGGTAACCTGTAAGCTTAATAGTCTGAGCCTCTCCTTCGGGCTCCTAGCTGGTTTTTACTGCCTTTCATTACAGGATAGGAGGTACTGGAAAGGAGTCAGTGTTTTTTAGTTGGGTATTGCGTCAATGAAGATGGTTTAAACCAGAGGTTATGAAGAATTTTATTATTTGTGGGCTCTCTCCAAGTGTGGCTTGGCAGCACTCAAACGTTGCTTTGTCTTGCTCATCTTCCCATAATAAATCTATCAACCAGGGCTCGTCAATTGGTGCAGGGTGTCCAGCATCATGCTTGGGGTTACCCGGAGTCATAAGCCATAGCCCTTTACCCTTGAGACTATTCTAGATAATTCTTTTATTTTAGGCTCAAAAAGTACCCCCACGGATGAGGGGCTGCTAGCTGTGTGGTTTATACAGTGGGGTTGTCCAAGCATTTGCTCAGGATATCACCAGAAGGCTGAACTCCTTTTGTGGGAAATTCACCCTAGGGTCCCCCAGTTACCAACTCATTTTATTTTTCTTCTTTCTTCCTGAGTGTGTGTGTGTGTGTGTGTGTGTGTGTATGTGTGTGTGTGTGTGTATATATATATATACATAAGCATTTTTGCACGTGTGTGATATGTATGTGTGTGTACATGTTCATGTATGTGCACGTGTGTAAGAGTATATATGTATATGTAAATGTCCCATGAACATTTCCCACAAATGGTCCAACAGATGTGCTATAGTACAACTCCCTAACAATGGGCAGCTGTGGACAGGAAGTCCAAGAATCTAGTAGTTGCTCAGTCCCATGAGCCTAGTTGCTTCAGCTGGTCTTCTGTAGAAGCTGTGCTGGCACACAAGTGAAAGCAGGTGATTAAGGGTGAGTCTTCCTTCTTCTAATGTCCTTATGTAGGCCTCCAGCAGAGGGTGTGGCCCAGATGTGTACCACCACTTCTCGATCTGGCACTTGCTTTGTCCCAGGCTGACTCAGAGATCTCCCTGCCTCAGTGTCCTAGGATTAAAGGCATGCACTACCTTACCCTGGCCTGTAGCATGTAGTTTTAAAAAAACGACCCATGCTAAATCCATCTAGGCATCTCCAGTCTTGCCCACCCCCATTGCCAGCTCCAAGCAGCTGTCTGCCCTGGTTCCCACGGCCAGCCTGCTGCCAAGCCACTCCAGTCTTCCCAGGCCATCCACCCTCTGTGGTTAGCCTGCAGAAAGCCAGCTACCACTTGCTCGGACCCCCTTAGCCCTGTAAAATGATAACACTAGAGACTTGTAATACACCACCGAAATGTCCAAGCAAAGGACACAAAACTCAATTGATATAAATACAAGCTGCACACCTAGATTGGACAAATGTACTCTACATTACCTGATTGCCTTTCTATGAAATCCCTTTAGGCCACATGGTTCAGGGTCATCTTCTTCTTCCATCTCCTTCCATCCTCTATCTCATCTACTCTTCTTTGTCCTCTTTCCCCTTTTCAAAACTTTCAGCTCCGCCTTCTCTTTCCACTGCCCAATCACAGGCTCTAGCCTTATCTGACCAATTAAGATTTCACCTGATCGCACCTGAGTACGGGCACCCCTCCTGAGGGAGCAGAAAATACAAGCAGCAATCCACAACACAGGCCTAAGCTCTTCATGGCCACTACACCTCAAGTTCTCTATGCCAAGGTTCAGGTCAGAAACTTGTGTCTTCCAGCCTCAAGATCTGGATCACAGGTGAGCCCTCCAGTTCTGGATTGTAGTTCATTCCAGATATAATCAAGTTGACAACCAGGAATGACCATTACAGAAGGGGTCATTCACTCCTCTTGATGGTGTCTCTGTAGTCACTAAAGGGTGAAGGTGGATAAAAGTGTTGAGTTACAGAGGGCCTGAAAAGTAACAGCTGAATCATGCTGAAGGACGTTTAAATGTCACTACAAGTGAGTGAGTCCATGTGTATATGTGAGTGCACACATGTGAGCATGAGTGTACATGTACATGTATGCATATAAGTGTGACTGTGTATGACTATGTGTGTGACTATGTGTATAACTGTGTGTGTGACTCTGTGTGTGTGACTCTGTGTGTGTGACTCTGTGTGTGTGACTGTGTATGTGTGACTGTGTGTGTGTGACTCTGTGTGTGTGCATGTGGGTGTGTGTGAGACTCTGGGTGTGTGACTGTGTGTGTGTGCATATGTGTGTGAGTGTGTGTAACTGTCTATGTGACTGTGTGTGTAACTGTGTGACTGTGTGTGACTCTGTGTTTGTGACTCTGTATGTACTTGAGTGTGTCTGTTTAACTCTGAGTGTGTGCATGTGTGTATGTGTGAGACTCTGGGTATGTAACTCTGAGTGTGTGCATGTGTGTGTGTGTGTGACTCTGGGTGTTTGACTGTGTGTGTGTTTGCATATGTGTGTGTGTGTGTGTGTGTGTGTGAGACTCTGGGTGTTTGACTGTATGTGTGTTTGCGTGTGTGTGTGTGTGTGTGTGTGTGTGTGTGTGACTGTGTATGTGACTCTGTGTTAGCATATGACTGTGTGTGACTCAGGGTATGTGACTCTGTGTGACTCTATGTGTGACTCTGTGTGTGTGACTACATTGTGAGTCTGTGTGTGTGTGTTGTGTGTATGTGTGTATATACAACCTGACACCTGAGTAGAGGTCAGAGGATACCTGCAGG
The DNA here is from genome assembly GCF_900095145.1 of Mus pahari. Classification (NCBI taxonomy): domain Eukaryota; kingdom Metazoa; phylum Chordata; class Mammalia; order Rodentia; family Muridae; genus Mus; species Mus pahari. The sequence goes on from NC_034590.1 coordinate 148,113,189, forward strand.
AGTTGGTCCTCTTTCTGCTATTTGGGTTCCAAGAATCAAACTCAGGGCCTAAGGCCTGGAAACAAGTGCTTTTACCCACTGAGCCATCTTGCCAGCCCTTTAAAGATTTTAATGTGACCACCTGGGAGATGAAGAGGGAAAGATTCCTTCAAGAAAAAGAACAGAAATTAGCAAAAATGTAACTGAATTCACAGGAAATATCAGAAGAAAAAGCGAAGTGATTTTCTAAAATATTCAAAATAATATTCTGAAAAAAGAAGGTAGTTTAGCTCTATCCGCTTAAATTGTACTATAGAGTTTTACAAAATGAATATTGGTACCCAAATACAGAATTAGCAGTGAGAGAAAAGAATACATAAATGTACATACTTACATATCAGAATTCCCTACATGCTTCAAGAGGGCATTTCTAATAAGGAGAGGGGGGAATGGATTTCCCATCCAGTAAATGGGCAGCTGACTAGCCTTGGAATGGATATTAGAAAGATGTGTAAAATAAATGACTTTCATTCTCTGTGGAGAGGAGCCAAAATGATTTGATGACATAAAAACATGTATAAATAAGACATGCCAGTAGGAATGTCTTCAGTCTGTTCTGTGTTGCTATAACAAATTGCCAGATATATAATATATTTGTAATAAATAAATTTGTAATATATAAAGAAATTTACTTGGCTCTTAATTCTGGTAGCCAGAAAGCTCAAATAGAATGGCACAGGACTCTGGCAAAGGCCAACTTTGAACTGCGTTACAACACGGCAGAGGGTGTCCTGTGAAGGAGCATAGTTGAGACCGGACGGCAGGAGCATGCAGAAGCAACAGATCACACAGCAAGGGAGGGAGGACAAGAGACAGAGGGGAGTGGGGAGATAAGCTTCTCTCTTATATAACCAGCTCTGCCAAGAACTAATCCACTCTTTTAAAAAATCTACCCTGCTTCTAGAGATCAGCTTAGCATCAGTCTCTTCAGAGTATTAAGCTCTTAAAAGGTCTGACACATTTCAATCTGAGTTTGACACACACGTCTGTCTAGGGATTCTAATTGTTTTTTTTTTTAATTGGGTTTTATTTAAATATGTAATTAAAATTTTTGATTTCTTTCTTTAAAAAAAAAGATCCAACCAGGTGTGATGGCACACATCTTTAATCCCAGCTCTCAGGAGGCAGAGGCAGGCAGCCTGGTCTACATAGTGAGTTCCAGGACAGCTAGGGCTACACAGTGACACGTTGTCTCAAAAAAGCAGAAAAGAAGAAATAAAAATCCTGGGTGAATGCCTCCCTCAGTGCCCATCACAGACATTCCTTCCTGCAGCAAATGAGAATTAACACAGAGCCCCGAAGCCAGGCAGTGGACAGAGAGTGAGAGACTTTCAAACACTCAGTCCTAAATGGGATGTCTTCGTCAAACCTCTCCTCGAAGGGCTCAGGGATCTATGTGGAAGAGGACACGGAAAGATGTTAAGAACCAGAGGGGTTGTATGGCACCAAGGAAATAGACTCTTACAGATGTAACAGGACTGACACAGGTATGAATTCACCGAGACTGTGGTGGCATGCACAGGGCCTGCACAGGTTCAAGTCAGATGAGGCCACAGCAATGGACACGGGGTCGCACAATGTCTTAGCTACTCCTCTACTGCTGTGAGGAGACATCATGACCAAGGCAACTTATTTAAAAAAAAAAAAAAAAGGATTTAACTGGAGGATTGCTTATAGTTCCAGAGGATTCGTCCATGAACATCATGGCAGGAAACATGGTGGCAGGCGGGCATACTGCTGGAGCAGTAACTGAGAGTTCACATCTGACCTGCAAGTCACAGGTAGAAAGTGCAAGACATGGCCTTTTAAAACTTCCAAGTCGGGCTGGTGAGATGGCTCAGTGGGTAAGAGCACCCAACCGCTCTTCCGAAGGTCCAGAGTTCAAATCCCAGCAACCACATGGTGGCTCATAACCATCCATAACAAGATCTGATGCCCTCTTCTGGAGTGTCTGAAGACAGCTATAGTGTACTTACATATAATAAATAAATAAATCTTTAAAAAAAAAATTAAAAAAAAAAAAGAGCACTGACTGCTCTAGACCTCTGTTCTAGAGGTTCTGAGTTCAATTCCCAGTAACCACATGGTGGCTCACAACCATCTGTAATGAGATCTGACACCCTCTTCTGGAGTGTCTGAAGACAGCTACAGTGTACTTACATATAATAAATAAATAAATCTTTAAAAAAAAAACCAAAAACTTCCAAGTCTGCTCCTAGTGACACACCCACGCCAAAAGGCCACACCCACTAATGCTTCCTAAACTGTCCACCAGCTAGGAACCAGACTTTCAAACATATGAGCCTATCCCGATTCTCACTCAAATTACCACACCGTAACCAAGAAGCTATTTGCAATCAATACCCACCAGCAAAAGGAAAATTAGTTTTCTCCAGTAGAGTTTCACTGGGTATAGGTATATCAGCCACAGTTCAGAAAGAATTCATGCCCTGGAGTAGGTGGGCAACACAAAAGGAGATCAATTTTATAGGGTTTGGGGTTTGGTTTTTGTTTTGTTTTGTTTTGTTTTGTTTTGCTTTTTGTTTGTTGTTTTCTGTCTTACGGGTTTTTTCTTTTTCCTTTTTCTTTTTTTTTTTTTTTTTTTTTTGGTTTTCCAAGACAGGGTTTCTCTGTGTAGCCCTGGCTGTCCTGGAACTCACTTTGTAGACCAGGCTGGCCTCGAACTCAGAAATCCACCTACCTGGGCCTCCCGAGTGCTGGGATTAAAGGCGTGCGCCACCACGCCCAGCTGTTTTGATTTTTATGTGTTTTCATGTGGTATTTCATTTTGTTGCTTGGTTTTTGGGAGAAAGAGAGGAGGAGCATCAAGTTGGGTAGGGAGAACCTGGGAAGAGTTGAAAGAGGTTGAAGCGTGATCAAAATATAATGAATTAAATTTTTTAAGTAAAAATAAGTTCTCTCTGAGAAGAGGTAGAAAGAAGAGAGTTCATAAGATCAAAGTACATGATATATTTGAATAAAAACATATTTATGAAACCAATAATCATATTTTTTTAAAGGTTAAAAAAGTATTAGAACCAAGACTGGCTCTGTTTGGTACAGGAGGAGCCTCAGTGAATCTCCATTTCCTCCCCTCTGAGTCAGACAAAGACCTTCATGGTTGATTGTGCTTAGTGGGCCAAAGCTATCCACACTGCCTTTACCGTGTCTAGGCAGCTAGCCACCCTTCTGGTTTGGTCACATGTTTCACTGCCTTTATGTCCTATGACATCAAATTCTGTTGCTTTGCTTTAAATATGAAAGGTCCATGGGATGTGGCAGCCGTCTTTGTAACCAGGCCACTTTACTTACCAGGCCCATATTGTCCAGTACACAGGCTTTCTGGCTTATAGCCTGACATCTGGACTCAGCTCTGAGCTTACAGGAAGGGTTTCAAAGCGCCTTCAGCAGAGGCAAGCCCACCCACTCGTAAGGTGCCGCAGGTCCTCTAACTGTGACAAAACCCACCTAGCCAGCTGCCCCTTCCTACTCAGAAACAACACACTACACCGTCCTACCCCCCTTGTAACTAGAGTTGGGCATTGTCTCCATAAGCCTTGGGAAGAAAAAGTGGACCCAGTCTGGGCCAGAGCCCGTGTCAGAGAACTATTTCTGCTTGGCTCCTCCACACCAAGGATGTGATGGAAAGTTCCAGCTCAGGAGCCTGGAACTTGGCAAGCAACTTTCCAGATCCCACAGAGCAAACTCTCTGCAGTAGGGCTTTAATATTTGTTTAAAGTGTAGTGACTCTTCTAGAATGTCACTCTGAACTTTAAAAACTCCTCAAAGCCAACTTTCTTCAAGCGGTGTACTCCATTAGCTAAGTATTGGCTTTTTGGTTTTGTTTTTGTCTTGTTTTTTGTAAATGAGGAACTGTTAAACATTGTTTTGTTTTGTTTGTTGGTTGGTTGGTTGGTTGGGGTGGTATTTGTTTGATGGTTTGCTTTTCTGAAACAAGGTTTCTCTGCGTAGCCTTGGGCTGCCCTGGAACTCACTATGTAGACCAGGCTGGCCTCAAACTCACAGAGATCTACCTGCCTCTGCCTCCCTAGTGCTGGGATGGATTAAAGGCCTGTGTCAACACACCCTGCTGCAACTCTTACACTTTTAAATCACTTAGTAAAGTTAGACGGGATCTGAAAGCCACCAGTTGCTGATACTTCCCCAGTCAAAACAGGTCAGTCACCTCCTGGAGTGACAAGTGACACTATCACACAGCAGAGAACTTGGTCTGGCTTTCCTGGGTATGCCACTGAGCTTTTTAGAGCTCAGACCATTGGTAGTTGAAAAGATTTTCATTATGAAAAAGAACAAAAGGAAGAACATTCACTCTACCAAGAACAAATTATGTATCCAGCATGCTAGATCCTCTTACACATCTAATGATAGCCCTGGTAGCTATAATATAATTATAATATAATGTTCATTTTTAATTAATTTTGTCTTATTTATTTGTTTAGCTTCTGAGGCAGGGTTTCAAGTACCCCAGATTGGCCCAGAATTTGCCATACAGCTGAAGATGACCTTGAACTCCTGATCCTGTCTCTTCCCCACAAGTGCTGGGATTACAGGCATGTACCACCCTGCATGGCTATAATGCTAATTTCAAGTTAAACGGTATTACTCTTGGGAATTTACCCCAAAACCTCTAAGTCAGTGTAGTGGTTTGAATATGCTTAGCCCAGGGAGTAGCATTATCAGGAAGTCTGGCCTTGTTGGAGTGGGTGTGGCCTTGTTGGAAGAAGTGTATCATTGTGGGGATGGGCTTTGAGACCCTTCTCTTAGTGGCCTGAGGATTTAGTTTTCTCCTGTCTATCTTTGAATCAAGATGTAGAACATCTGCCTGGATGCTGCCATGCCTTGATGATAATGGACTGAACCTCTCTGAGCCTGTAAGCCAGCTCCAATTAAATGTTGTCCTTTATAAGAGTTGCTTTGGTCATGATGTCTCTTCCCAGCAACGGAAACCCTTACTAACAGTCAACGTATCACAGAGATATTTGCACATTCATGTTTGTAATTGCACTATTCACAATACCCTGTGTCTTAGCGCTTCTACTGATGTGATAAAATACCAGGACCAAAAAGCAAGTTGGGAAGGAAAGGGTTTACTCAGCTTACACTCCCACACTGCTATTCATCAAAAAAGGAAGTCAGGACAGGAACTCTAGCAAGGCAGGGACCTGAAGGTGAGAGCCTGATGCAGAGGCCTCTGAGGGGTACTGCTTACTGGCTTGCTTCTCCTGGCTTCCTCAGCCTGGAGAACCCAGGATCACCAGCCCAAGGATGACACCTCCTACAATAGGCAGGTTGATCACTAATTCAGAAAATGCCTTACAACTGGATCTCATGAAGGTATTTCCTCAACTGGGGTTACTTCTTCTCTGATGTCTCTAGCTTCTGTCAAGTTGACACACAAAAGCAGCCAGAAATTAGCTAGATGTCATAAGCAGATGACTGGATGAAGAAAAGCCAGTACATGTGCACAGTAGAACTTTAGCCACAGAGAAAATGGAATCATGACATCTCCAGGAAAATGGATGGAACTGGAGATCATTATATTAATCAAAATAAGCTAGACTCAGAAAGACAGACACTGTCTATCTCTTCTCATTTGTGGAATCTAAATTTTAAATTACGTATGTGTATCTATATGCATGTATTTATCTGTATCCCCATACATGTACATTTATGGGTCATGAGACTAAAAGGGGGATCTTTTGAAGTCGGGAGCAGATCTTAAGAGAGGGAATTAAGAGAGGACAGTGGGATTCATATAACAGGAAAGCAGGAGGAAGAAAAAATGGCTGGGGTTAAGTGATGTGGGAGAAGAGGGCTTGGCTTATGTATGAAGATGTGATGATTGTGAGAAACAATGACCCTCGTTTCAGAATAAGAGTACCAGGCGATTTCGACAAACAACGACCCTCACTTCAGAATAAAAGCATCAGAGTATGACTCAGAGTAGTGAAACTGAAGCAGTTAATTTTATGATCTTGCGAACAGTGTATCAGCCCAGTGTGACATGCGCAGCTGACTGGGTACAGAGACAGATTTTAAACCCCACACAGGCAAGTCCCTTCCTCTTTTCTCATTGCTTGTTAGGAAAGTTTAATCTTACACGTCATCTTCATAGTATCTTCCCTCTTACATTTTTTTTAATCTTTTTTTCTCAACAAAAACCATGGGTGGATTCATCTCTGTCAGAGACATGACCTTGCAGGCAAGCTTGGCTGTTGGCGCATTAGTATCCTTCTACTCTCAATTTCAAGTTTGTGGGTGGGCTTTTGGGTTGGGCTGACAGCTACACTAGCAGGGGTTGGCAGGGGGCTGGGATTTTCTGGTCATTTGTTAGCTGGGCCTAAGTTGTCTCAAGGTACATTTGAAAAACAAACAGATTTTATTTCTGACAATAATGAAACCCATTATTTTGCATGATAACTAAAGATAGTTTAAAAAATAAGTCAGACTGAGAAAAATAAAATAACAAAATAGCTAGCATTAAGTTGACAAGAAAAAGAGGCTGTTGCTTAATGCAGAAATGAAGATGACATACTATCACCTTTTCTTGTCTTGCTTCCACCATGCTCTGTCCCCAAATTAAAAGTTTGAGTATTATTTACTGAGCAAGTCTTCTCCATAGTTGATAATGGAAGAGGTTATCATTTTGCAAAATCCAAACAGGAAAGCAAGGTTCAATTAGTAGGAGCCAGGGTCAACACTTGAGCAATGACATAAAATGTGTGATTGGCCCCATCAGTGTGACAAGTGTCCTTACAACCTTTATTCTGCTTAGTCTTCATTAAAACCCTGTGAAGCCACTCTTGATTCCATTCTGCCGATGGGGAAAATGAGCCTCAGACAAACAGAATCACTGTGAAGAGAGTCCCAGGAATTATGTGGACAGAATCAACGTTTGAAGTCACTACCCAACCTCACGTGTTCATTAGCTGAGTGGTTCGCAGATATTGTGCTAGGACAGAGTGTGAACAGTCTGCTGGCCGCTTGTCTCTCCGTATTCACTCTGTCTGTAAGTCTGCCTGCTTTTCCTGCCTTGCTCTTCCTCATCTCTCTTAAACAGAGTCACAACCAACAAAAAGCTCTGACCAAAAAAAAAAATCTAATAGTAGTGACCCCAAACTAAACCTACCAAAGCTAGACAAGGAATTACATAATACCTGTGCTCAAATACTGCCCCTCACCTGGAGAGTCCTCTCTCCATTCACTTTTCTGAGGTCCACCTTAGAAGTCATTTCTTCAGGAAGCCCTCTATGCCCTCCCTGACCTCAGTGACCTTCCCTGTGTTTTCCATAAGATCTTTCGGAATTCCTTGTCCTGTCATGTAGCATCAACTTTGACAAAAATCTGCCTGTGTTTGTCTCCCCTGCTAGACTGTATGCTCCCTGAGAGCAAGGGCAATGCCTTATTCATCTCCAACACCTGACGCCATGTCTATGTAGTATACGAGCCCACTGGGTGAACTGAATGCATTGAATATTACTATGGGTGCTGGCTTCCGGGTCCTTTCTAGGTAACTGAGAAGATGATATTGAACTGAGATGAATGTTGTGCTTTGGCAGGTGGAAAGAACATGAGTTGTCAAAAGATGATTTGAGAAAGTCTAGAGAGGAATGGGGAACATTCTCCCCTCCCCCCCAAAAAAAAAAATCCTAAATAAGGATAGTGTACCATTAGTTTGGCAGGCAAGAGGAAAGGTTATTTCAAAAGTACCACAAAACAGTGCCAATGGAACCACCCAACGAACCAGACTTGGAAGCCCCAGCAGTACAAGTACAAGCTGTCCTGGGACATGGCAGATTTGTTTTCAGGTCACAAACCAGTTCCCAACACCAGGACCAGTGGAGACGGGTTTCTCTAAGCAATAACTTACTGGGAATCCTCATAGTACACTTAACAGCCCTTCTCATCCTCTGATGGTTCTTTGCTTCTTCTGTCTGTTGTCCAGCTTCTCTTTTTCTTCATTGGCTTCCAAATCTCTTTCCTCCAGCATCTCCATTAGTACCTTCATCTCGATGTTTGTGCAAGATCACCGTTAACTTTCAAGCTCACACAATGCACAGCTCTAATTGTAGAAAGCACATAGGTCAAATGAGTACTGGCCTTGATGTGCTATGGTCTCTTTTCTGCTGCTGTTCCCTCTCCTGGGAAGCCCTTTACCTTATCTACCCTTCAAGGTCCAGCTCAAATGTCCCCTGTTAAATGTCCCCAGTTCCTAGTAACAGAGACAGAATGCCCTGTTCTCTTCTCTGTACTTTAGAGATGAATTTATTTAAACTAGAACAGTTTTTGTAGCACTCAGTGATTTTCTTTTATTTGTTTAACTGTCTCCTCTATTAAACTATGAACTCTTGGGGACAGGTACCAAATATCACCCATTTCCACATTCCTTACACTTCACAATGCCACAATATTGGAGACACTCAGAAGAGATTTGCTTAGATATCTTGTATTCTAACCCAAGCACAGTGGCCCATGCTTTTAATCTCAGCACTTGGAAGGTTAAGGCTTTCCCTATTAATTCTGGGCCAATCTGGAGTACCGAGTAAGACCCTGTCTCAAAAGAAAAGAAGTAGAAGGAGCTAGGAGGAGAGAAGAAAAAAAGGTCTAAGAAATATCTCAGTTGGTAAACTGTTTTCCTTACAAGCATGAAGACCTGAGTTTAATCACTAGGAAAGCCCAGGCCTGGTAGTGTGCATGGAGGATGCCAGAACTAGGAGGACACTGTCGGGTACATCCCTGGCACTCATTGGCAAACCAGGCTAGAGTTCACCTGCAAAATGATAACCAGTGTTTCCCTCTGGCTTCCACATGAACGTGTGCACAATGAGTATATATGCAAATATGCATCCTCTATTCTTATTGTTTACTGTTCTCTCTAAAAGAGAGACTATTTTGGTCTTAATATAAGACTATTATTAAACACAAATATACTATTCATTAATATAAAATTTCCATACATGGATCAGAAGACAACTACAGGGTGTCCTGAGGAACATGACCCAGGCAGAGGAAAATCAGGGAAGGCTCCTTGCATGAGTACTTGATGCTCAGGCTGAAATTAGATGAAGAGAGAGCATCAGCCAGGAAGGGGCAAGGATGCAAGACCAAAGGGAATACTGCACTTGAAAGGCAAGGTGGCTTGGAAGAGCCATGCAAGGCCTGACCTAGACTTACAAGTGGTACTCCAAATGTTCCATTCATACATGTACTTCCTGCCTAGGGAGCCTCACTTACACTGACTTTGTCCATACCTGTCTCTAACCTTTAGTTTCTAGTTGAGTTTGGTCAATGGCCTGAGCGCAGAGGGTGAGATGGAGAGTTAAATTGAAGGCTCTATTCCCCATTTTCCATGTTGACAGGTTGACCTCTCCCTTCTACTCAAGGCCATGCCTTCCATCAGAGGATCTTTTTTACAAAGGAGCAGCTCCACCGTGTCTGCAACAGCTCCTCTGTACCTGGTCTTTAATGCTTTGTGGGCTCTTCTTTCTTCCATCCTTTCCCACCACTTTTCTTCCATCCTTTCGACCCCTGGACACTAGTTAAGAAAGAAAAGGATAGAGAGGAAAGAAATCCCTGAAGAAAGTCAGCTGTTGGAAAGGGGATGACATTATTGTTAGACTGCTCCTGTTGATTAGGGGCATCGAGTTCCTTGGGGCAAGTTTGACCTTCACTGTCAGGATATCTAATTTCTTCTTTTTCTTGCTTCTTCTTGGTGCACTACTTAAAAACAGCAACCAGCAACAACCAACCACCCACCATGCTTCTCAGGGTCCCACATTTATACACCCTCTGAAAAGCCTGCAGAATTCCAAACATCACACTATCACAGAAACTATCTGCAGCTGGCAAAAATCATCCCTCTGCTAGAGCTTAAGACAAATCATAGTCAGCTGCTGTGGACAGTCGGAAGCATCCCTGTATCCCACACCTGGATTAAAACAAAAACATATTCTTACAATATTGCTTTGTTTCTAAAAGAAAACAAAATGTCAAAATTACCACATTTACCCTTCTGTTTTAAACCATTAACTGTGCTGTGTGTAACAGGAAACTATAAACAGACGCATTTACAGTAAAATAAGTGCTTTTTTAAAAAAAAATTCCAAAATATTTTATTCTTTACAATATTAAAATACATGAATCATCTTAATTTCTTTTTTAGATAGGCCAAATACAACTGATCATCTTAAGATTTTATACCCCACATCTTTATTGAATATACTTAAATTTCTAAGAGAATTTTTTAGTTAGTTAGTGTAGAGTTATTTTATAACAGCAAGATCATGCCATCTGCAAACATAAGCAATTTGCTTTTTCCTTGTATCATGTGTCTGTTCAATGAGGTACTTGGGGTGGCATATTGTGTACATTATTGGGAGACAGATAGGGTTGGTTGGTTGGTTTTTTTGTTTTGTTTTGTATTTTTTCCACCCTTTATTTTTTTATAAGAGAAAAGAGAAGAAACCTGGACAATTTCAAATATATCTTCAACTGAATTACTTTTGACCAATTGAATGTGTTGTTGATGTTCCACAGTGAGGGTTTCATTGTTATTGTGGTATACACCTCCAGGGTCTGTGTTTCAGTCCTTCCTATTAGCTCTGTGCCATTAAGGATTTCCAGCTCTATGCATGCTGCTTTTTCCTTGATTTTATTTAGTTCTTCATGCATGATCTCCTTTGGTCCACTGAGTTCTGGGTATACAGTTATAAAAATAAGTACTTTTTGAGTCAGTGGCCAAGGAGTTCAGGAGACCTATCCTGCTCAAGTCTAATCTTTATCAGTTTTGATGATATCCACAGCTTTTCATTTCCTGTAGAAATTTAAACAAATCCACATCTCCAACACAAAACTTCTGCAGGCTCCCATTCTATGTTAGCACATCCTTAGGTATATAAGCTGATTTAATCCCACGGTTTTTTCTATAACTCAGGCTCTCTCTGCTGCTGCTGTTCCTTTCTCATTAACATTCAGAAAATTTAAAGTTAACAAACCACCATTTCGTCTATCACTGGGAGTCCTTATTCTTCCTTTTTGTTTTATAAGTATTTCTTTTAAGGTGGAATTAGATCTTTCTACAACCTCTTGCCCTATAGGATTATGTGGCATACCTGTAATGTGCTTTACATCATAATATGCAAAGAATTGCTTCAACTTGCTGGAGACATATACAAGGGCATTGTCAGTCTTAATTTGTGCAGGTATCCCCATAGTAGCCATTACTTCCAATAAATGTGTAATTGCAGAATCAGCCTTTTAGAACTCAAAGCAGTTGCCCATTGAAACCCAGAGTATGTATCAATGGTATGATGTACAAACTTTAGTTTTCCCATTTCTACAAAATGAAATGCATCCATCTGCTATATTTCACTTCTTTCAATACCCTCAGGATCATTTCCAGTAGTTAATGGAGTTCGAACAAGTAGGACATTTACTTATAATTTCCTCAACTTGTTTCCAGGTGATTTTTTTTCTTTAAGCTTTACTGTTAACATGGTGTTTTTCATGAAAATTTGGGACTTCTAACATATTTCCTATTAATATTTTCTAATAATTGGTCAGTGTCTTCATTTCCTTGTGCTAATGGACCCGGAAATCCCGTATGAGACCAAATATAGGTAATTTATAGTGGATAGTTTCTATTTCTGATTGCCTGCTGCAGTTGTATAAAAACAAGGTTAATTCTGAATTGTCACGAATAAATTCAGCAGCTCTTTCTGCATATTGAAAGACTATAATTATATTAAGAGGTTCAGGAAAATCTAATAATACCATAAGAATTACATACAACTTTGAATTACTTTGCTTCTTTTGTCTGACTTATAACCAGCCATCTCTAATTTATTTGCACCAGTATAGAGTATAGGTGCTTCAGGAATAGACCTTCCTTTTATAACACATGGGATAATCCAATTAGTTCTTTTTATAAAATAAAGATGCTTGCTTTTAGGATATTTGTTGTCAATTTCTCCCAAATATTTGCTACAAGTTCTTTGACAATGTTCATTGATTAGCTATAATGACGTAATCTCAGCATTAGTATAAGCTATTATGATGTATGCTTGGTCCATTCCAGATAATTAACATAATCTTATTCTGCCTTTTATGATTAAATCAGAAATTCTTTCTACATAGGTCTTTAATGTTTTACTTTGTTTCTGTACTAAGAAAATCTGTTCTATGATACTTTGTATTATGCAGCCTTTGTATAATGAACTGGACATTATATAGGATTGTACAATTGTCCTATAGGAGAATGAATTGAAGACAAAATAACCAAAATAACAATCAAGTTTGGGATCTTGTAGTCTCTGTTATACCACAGTGTCAGAGTCTCTCTCTCTCTCTCTCTCTCTCTCTCTCTCTCTCTCTCTCTCTCTCTGCTGCTAACCATCTTAAACTGTTTAAGTCCAAATACACTTGTAACATTTGAAACAAATTACTTAACTCTTGAGTAGTTAATCCAGTGGTAGGCTATAGCCAATTAATATCTCCCACCAATTTTTGAAAATCATTAAGAGTTTGCAACTGACCTCTTTTTATATATTCCTTTTTTTGGTCGAATTTTTGTTGACTTATCTTATAACCCAAAGAGTTAGTAGAATTTCCTTTCTGTAGTTTTTCAAGAGCAATCTGTATCCTTTGGCATGGCTGAATTCTTTCTGTTTCCTTAAACATTTTCTCTAAAGTATCTGTGTCAGAATCAGCCAACAAAATATTCATGTAATAATGAATGATGGATTGAGGAAATTGCCTATGAATTATTTCTAGTGGTTGTTGCAGAACATACTAACCTAACTATTTAATATTCCCTGTGGAAGAACTTTTCACTGATATCTCTTGGCTGGTCCACCATTATAATAAGTGAGAAATAATTTATTATAAAATAACTGAGAAAGCTAACCTTTCCGTATCCTGCTCATGCGAGAGGATTGAGAAACAGTAATCTCTTAAATCAATTACTATCATAGGCCATGACTTAGGTAATAGAGAGGGTAGAGGAATTCCAGGCTGTAACTGACCCACTAGTTGAATTACTCTATTCATTATTCTCAAATCTGTTAAAATCCTCCATTTTCCTGATTTTGTTTTTATAGCAAATACAGAGGAATCCCATGGGCTGGTAGACCCTTATATGATGATCCTCCAGCTGCTCTTATACCAGCTGCTCATGTGCCTGTAATTTTTCCTTAGTGAAAGGCCACTTCTCTATCCATAGGCTTGTCATTTAACCATTTTAAGGGTAGGACTGTTGGTACTTCAGCAGTGGCCCTGCATATAAATTTGGAAACTCAATTGCTGTTATGCCCTGGGGTTTGGACAATCGGCACAGCCTGGAGTTGGTGTTGATGACCTATACCAATACCTTCCCCGGGAGCATCTAACATTTCACCCTATTTCATCATGGTCTGAGCACCCCAGTATTGTAAAAAGATCCCTTCCCCATACATTTATGGATCTGTCAGCCATATAAGGTCTTAACTTCCCCATTTGACCTTCTGATCCCACACATTTAACCCACCTCACAGTGCTTTGCCTGAGATAACCTTCCAATTTCTAGACCCTGGGTATAAACCTTTTAAACTGGCCATTCTAAGTTCTAAGATTCTTGTGAAATGATAGTTAGATCAGTTCCTGTATTCACAAAACATTCTATTTCAGTACCATTTACTTATCAGCTCATATAATCTACCTATTTAAACAGTGTTATCATCTACGCTGTTTGGTGCAAATTTAAAAGTGACAATTTTTTCTTTCACCCATCTAGCTCTCAAGCCATTGAGACAGGGACTATTAGATTTATTTAGCAACCTTTAAGGCACAATAACTGAGCAGATGTTCACCTGTGCTAATCCTCTAAACTAATCTAGCTACTTCCCAGCCAAACTCCTTGATATACTTGCATTTCAGCATTAACCTGGCTCTCTCATGTGCTCTCGTGGTGGCTCCCGGTCTCTCTGCTCCACATGTGCTCTCGTGGTGGCTCCCGGTCTCTCTGCTCCACATGTGCTCTCGTGGTGGCNGTGCTCTCGTGGTGGCTCCCGGTCTCTCTGCTCCACATGTGCTCTCGTGGTGGCTCCCGGTCTCTCTGCTCCACATGTGCTCTCGTGGTGGCTCCTGGCTTCACTGCTCCACATGTGCTCTCGTGGTGGCTCCTGGTCTCTCTGCTCCACCTGAGATCTCGTGGTGGCTCCCGGTCTCTCTGCTCCACATGTGCTCTCGTGGTGGCTCCTGGCCTCTCTCTGCTCCACATGCGCTCTTGTGGTGGCTCCCGGACTCTCTGCTCCACATGTGCTCTCGTGGTGGCTCCTGGTCTCTCTCTGCTCCACATGTGCTCTTGTGGTGGCTCCTGGTCTCTCTGCTCCACATGCGCTCTCATGGTAGCTCCTGGTCCTTCTTTTCATGGTGAATACTCTCTTCTCCTCTCTACCCCTCCCTCAGCTGAGACCAGAAGTCCAGCTCTATTATCTCTTCTGCCCATTCATTGGATGATCAACTTTTTATTTACAATCAGAGATAATTGGAGAACAATGTTTACACAACACTGAGACCATATTCAGATTGCAACCAGATATGGAGCCACAAAAAAAAAATCAGCATTTGAATAATAAAATAATAATGTTATATTACATATCGTGCAATGTGTGATAACATTATGCCAACACCACTCCATTCTACAGTTGATGATCTAAAGAGCAGAAAGATTAAATAATTACAATTATACCAGATTGGATTCTGAGTGTTCCCGCCCACAGAAACACTCCGGTCTAGGTCCATCCTAAAGGGCGCGAATATCCTAAAAGGGAATAGGCTGCGAAAGGAAATTGAAGCCAAGGCAATGTCACACAGGTCAAGGCTCGAAGTTTAATAACCAGGCTCTGTTTAAGTAACATAGAAAAATTCCCAGCCCGCCCTTAAGTCTTTTGAAGTTGCCGGAGGCGGTCCGATCGTAGGCGGGTCCAAGGTATCGTAGGTGGGTCCAAGGATCGAGGTGGTGATGAGTGTCTGTTGATGTAGGTGGTCTAAGGACGCTGCATTCTGGGAGATCTGAGGTGGTCCTCTTGGTAGGCGGTGGAAACACAGCAACTCTCTGGTATGCCTATGCGCCTGTAGGGGGCTGGTGTTTTGAGGGAGAGTGATTAGTGGAGGTGGGAGACCCCAACAGGATTCATACCCAGGCCTGGATGACTTCAGAAAGCTGAAACAGACCCTGATCTAATGCTGCTTCTCCAATAATAAATAGTTAACCTCAGTAATGACTCACTGAATGACAAGCATTGTACTTAACTCCCTTGAATTTCTTTATTCGATTTTCATAGAACTTTTATATGAGAAGGATGAATTGAAATACCATCTTTAGAGATAGGAACAAGAACCCAAAAAAAGCGTGAAAACCTTACTAGATTTCCCACATTTTTTAAAAAGAATTCCTCTTTCCACTTAAAGGGCATTGCAGGGCATTTCCAGCCACATCACTGTCCTCTGCTTCACACCAGGGCTCAGTAGCTGGAATCTTCGTTTTATAACAGACAAGGAGGCCGACATGTTCTAGCATACCATCTATTCAGCCAAATCATCGGCCTGCTCTTTCTGCCCAGCCATTCCGTACAGTCATTTGCTGCAAGTAATGACTTGTAATGTCTCAGGGAATGAGCACCAGGAGCCTACAACCTGCCATCAAGGAAGTCTCTTAGCAATGAAGAGTGACAGAGTGTCATTTGGCATTTGTTCAAACCGCACGGCCGGGCCCTCCAGCCAGAGCAGAGTGCTCTCTCAGCCGCTGCCCTTTCTGCATTCAATTCAGACCTAGGAACTGTATTTAAAGGACTAGATTTATTACAGTTAAGTTGTTCAATATTGTGTGCAATCATGGGACAAGAGTAGTCAGCTTTAGAAAAGTCTCCACACACGCATGTATTCTTTACTGCTTTAAATCCTTGAGTCCATCAATATCTTAAGCTATTGATTTCTCATCTAGAAAACATAAGTAGTAAGAACTAACCACATCGAGTTGTTTAGAGCATGAAGTGAGATGATATTTGAAAAGCATCAGTAGAAAGATGCCTGGATGTGAACACAGTTGTAACTAGAGGTGAGCATGGTTATGATCTTCGGAAGATCATTAACAAACAGAAAATCCAAAAAGAGGCCAAAAGGATTGTTACACACACTGTCAAAGAAGCTTGGCTTATCAAACCTCAGTGTGTATGTTTATGAATATGTATGTAGAGTTTAGGTATGGAAGAGAGAGCAAACTTCTCCTTGGCTCCACAGATAAAGCAGAACCAGTGAGAAAAGTGATAAAGATAATTTTTTATGTTTATTTATGTTTGTTTGCTCGTCTGTTTAATGTGTGTGAGTGTACACGCACATGTGCGTGTGCATGTGCACATGTGTGCATGTACACACACATGCCACATCATGTGTGTAAAGGTCAGAGGTGTATGATTCATTTCTCTCCTTCCACCATGTGGGTTCCAGGTATTGAACTCAGGCAGTGAAGTTTGATGGCAAGCACCTTGCCTCACCAGCCCACGACACAAAGTTTGATTCAACAAACACCTAGGCTGTCCAGCAGTAAACTAGAAAGCCAGGGAGAATGTGCTCATTAGATTTAGTCACAGTCTGAATCTGAAGTGTCCCCAGCTAGTGTCATTGTCTCTGGAGACTTCCAGAGACCTGGCCTAGCTGGAAGAAGTCAACAGAGGTGGACCTTTGAAGACCCCTTGGTCTCTGGTCCCAATACTGCTCTGCTTTCTGTATTCTCACACTGTGAACAGCCTTCACCCTCACACACACACACACACACACACACACACACACACACACACACACACTGTGATAGAGCCCTCTGCTGTGTCATCGCCATTTTAATGGATGGAAACTCTCTGAAATGCTTATATCAAAATAAAGCTTTCCTCTTATCTCAGTCAGGTAATTTAATCAGAGTAATGCAGAAGTGATTAATACAGTCTTGCTCAGGCAAAACCTGTGAGCTGTAGCAGAAATTTAAAGGCTTTGTGAGGAGCCAGCCTCAAAGACAAAGTCTCCTTCAAGGCACAGACCTGTCCAGAACCCAAACACACACTGGAAAGTTGGATAACAAAGGATTCAAGGAGTCTGAACACCAGGTCATTGATTCTAGAGTGCAAACTAATCTATCAGCTGCAGTGACTCAGTTCTACCTACATTCCAGTAGACACCCATCTCCAAAACTCTACATAGAGGATTCAGGGCTGCCATCTTGACATCTCTCCAGATAATGAGCTCATGGGTTTCTAAAGTTGGGTGAGAGCCATGGGGTGTTCTAATCAAATACCTTTAATTAGGAGAGCAATTTCACACCCCTTAGTCAGTACACAAAAGAATATAATTCTATACAGTGTAGATAAGTGACCCCCACAAACCCCTAAACTTTACCAAATAGAAATTCTCAGTTTTGATCCATTCATTCATAAAATATGCTGTGTGGCTGAATATTCAAAGTGAAACAGCCTCAGGCCTGTCCCTTAGAACATACAGAGATGATACGTAAATTGGTAAAACAAAATTAAGAAGTAGGGTTTCTATAAAGTTCAGATAGAGTGATCCAAACACACAAAAAAAATAACTGTTTTCCTTTCAGACAGTGAAAAAGCCCTTCCAAATGTGTGCACCAAGGGAGGGATAGGACTGGGAAGACGAGAAACTAGAATCTTCAGTCAGGGGCCAGAGTGAGTCAAGGAACAAAAGTGGAGCAATGTAGAGCATTCACATTAAGTCACTCACTTAAGATGAGAAGCGAGGAAAGTGGGGTGAAGCCAGAGCGCCAAGGATCTTTAAAAGTCAGATATGAAACCAGACACTATTGTGAATGCCAACAAGTGCTTGCTGACAGGAGCCTGATGTAGCTGTCTCCTGAGAGGCCAGTGCCTGACAAATACAGAAGTGGATGGTCACAGACATCCATTGGACTGAGCACAGGGTTCCCAAAGAAGGAGCTAGAGAAAGTACCCAAGGAGCTGAAGAGGTTTGCAGCCCAATAGGAGGAACAATGACATGAACTAACCAGTACCCCCAGAGATCCCTGGGACTAAACCACCAACCAAAGAAAACACATGGTGGGACTCGTGGCTCTAGCTGCATGTGTAGCAGAGAATGACCTAGTTGGCCATCAATGGGAGGAGAGGCCCTTGGCCCTGTGAAGGTTCTATGCCCCAGTATAGGGGAATGCCAGGGCCAGAAATAGAGAGTGGATGGGTTGGTGAGCGGAGGGAGGAGAGAGGGGACAGGGGGTTTTCAGAGGAGAAACTAGGAAAGGAGATAACATTTGAAATGTAAATAAAGAAAATATCTAATAAAAAAAAGTCATATATGAAATTTGAAGTTTCTACTTTAGACAACAACAGCCTTTGAAGGCACGAACAGGGAGCATTAGACATGTACATTAGCTCGCTTCATCCTTCCAATAACCCTCTGGGCACACACTGTCATAACCCTGTTCTACAAACAGAGCACATGCTCCTAATCCCCATGCCAAGGAACCTTGTGATGATGCGGTGATATGGTGACAACATCAAATACAAGAAGCCAAATCCCAAAGTAAACATTAAAGCTCTTTTATAGAGAATAATTTCTTGGCCATTTCTTTGAGATCTAGGAAGGTGAAAGGTGTACTATTTCACTCAATAAGTAATAAGATTTGCATTTATGAAAAGGAGGCCATGGCCTCTGGGTGGCTATCTTTGGGATGTCATTTCTCTTCAACATCAACCAATGTTTCCACATCCTCATTCCAGGCTGGCTAAGTGAGAGCATCAAGGGCATTACCATCCAATGACCTCCTTACCTAAGGAAATAGGTGGATCAAAAGACAGTTTGAAGTCAGAACTGGTCATAACTAGTTTTCACAACCACGCTCTTTAAAGAAACCCAGGCACTTCACGTTCTGATTTTCCATTTTTGAAGGTTTCTAATTTCAAATGAGCAATAAGAAGCATGTTAACTAATTTTTCACACTCCTTATTTTGTGATTTATCTCCATAAATTCTAAACAGGGTCCACTCTCCCAAGCTGTTGAAAACATATGTGTAGACTATATCATGGCACAATCCATGAGTTGGCTCGGTTAGCTCAGTGACTAAGCCAGAAGGTTCTACAATGTTAGATGAAACCAGGGAGTATGGGATGCTTCCTCACGGTCTCTTCTTCAGTGAAAGTCAGTAGGACCTTCAGAAAAATGGCATCCAACAGTGGAGACAAGGAAAACCCTGGTGAACACGTAGGCAATGGGTATGGTGGTGAATAACCCCACAATAGCCAGCCAAAGGAGGAGTGAGGAATTTTGGGTAAAATCCACCATAAGAAAAGAAGTCTGACTTCATAAGGTCTACTGGCAGTAGGGAAGCGTGGAAGAAAGTTTCCTTTTTAAACAAGAGTTATTTATCGTGTGTGTGTGTGTGTGTGTGTGTGTGTGTGTGTGTGTGTGTCTTCGTGCACACCAGAAGAAGGAATCAAATCCCATTACGGATGGTTGTAAGGCAGCATGTGGTTGCTGGGAATTGAACTGGGAATCGAACAGCCAGGGCTCTTCACCGCTGAACCAACTCTCCAGCCCCTAGGAAGCAGTTTCAATGACTGCAAGAAAGCTGCTATTCGAAACCATGCCTCCTCAGCGCTGTACCCAAGGTGAAGTGCGTAACCGGGAAAGAGCTGTGACACCAAGCTGCCTTTCCAAGAGACCCTTGAGAAAAGCCTAAGTCCAGTCAAGTTATTTCCCAGCCCATTCACCTTTGAGTGAAATGGCAAGCACCTCAGTCAGAAGGCAGAGAGGGAAAGAGTGAGCAGAGCGGAGTACCAAGCGCCTAGCTCCTAAAACTTCCGGATCCCGGTAGCAGGAAGCAGACAAGAGAGACAGCATGGATCCAAGAGGGCAGGGGCAGGTTAAGTTCAGATGCAAGCCACAGCTGAAGGTAGGGTTTATGATCCTCATCATACTGTGAGCCAATGAGATGTCCCTGTAAATGCTATAAGATACCCAGGACTCAGATACTAATGTTCATGCCAACAAGATTCTGCTGAAGGGACCCTGATATTGCTGACTCTTGTGAGGCTATGCCAGTGCCTGGCAAACACAGAAGTGGATGCTCACAGCCAGCTATTGGATGGAACACAGGGTCGCCAATGGAGGAGGTAGAG
>NC_034590.1:148133576-148134778 GCF_900095145.1 Mus pahari
GGAGGGTATAGGAAACTTTCGGGATAGCATTTGAAATGTAAATAAAGAAAATAATAATAATTAAAAAATAAATAAATAAATTTAATAAAAAAAAAAGAAAGAAATATATTCAAAAAAAAAAAAAAAAAGATACCCAGGACTCCCTGCCTTCATTGTCTACACTTCTATAACACAATACCTAAGACTGGTTGGCCGTTCACTTCCCCACAGTTCCAGAAGGTCCATGCACCAGTAAGGCTGTCTGCCTCTACAATAGCACTTCCCTGTCGAGTCTCCTGGAGGGGAGGAGTGGTATATCACCAGGTGACAACAGACTGCTTCACAAAGCCTCTTTACCAAGGGCCTGATTCCTTTCCTGGTGCTCCCTTCTTTTATTTTTTTTTAAAGATTTATTTATTTAATGTATGTGGGTACACTGTCGCTGTCTTCAGGCATACTAGAGGAGGCCCATTACAGATGGTTGTAAACCACTATGTGGTTGCTGGGAATTGAACTCAGAACCTTTGGAAGAGCAGTCAGTGCTCTTAACCACTGAGCGATCTCTCCAGCCCCTGATGCTCCCTTCTTAGGCCAATCAGAATTTAAAGGTCTCACAGCTAACCCATCCCGTTGACTACTGTCTGTGAACACATGGAAGCCACATGTGAACACACGGAAGCTTCCAGAAAAAACACGGAAAGGCAAAAGCACAGAAAACTAAAAAGCAGGTCTTTATTTGTCTGCACAGAAACAAAAGCAGGCAAGAATAGACATCCCCACACATCACTGGGCACATTTCCTGAGTTTTGTAGACTCCGTGTTCTTATCAGACGCCTGCTTTGTCTGATACTAATATACCCACTGAAGAATTTTTATTTTATCTTATTTTTACCTATTGTTTTGGGGTGCAGGGGATTGAAACTGGGTCCTCATAAGAACTAAGCACACATTCCATCAGTAAGCCACCCCCAGCCCATGCAAGTTCTTTGGTTCAGTTTCCCCATGATCTATTTTCCCTGCCTTTTTATATTTAGAGAGTGTGTACTTGCACATTTGTTTTTTATTTTTTGGTTTGGTTTGCATCACATCTGACAGCCTCTTGCTCTAATTGGAGTACTTAGATCTTTTCATCAATTCTGCTACCAATCTTGCTGGATTTAAGTCTTGCTATTTATTTTCTATTTGTCTGTGTTTGGAGGCTTTTTTTTTTTTTTTTTTTTTTT
>NC_034590.1:148134833-148148969 GCF_900095145.1 Mus pahari
TTTTTTTTTTTTTTTTTTTTTTGTAGTTTGTTTTGATGTTGTTGTTTGCCTTTTCTTCTTTTTTCCTTCTTCAATATTTAACCATTAATTTTGTTTTGTTTAGTTTTGCTTTGTTTTGGAATATATTTATTGTAGCCTGGGTCATCTATATAACCTGCTGTGATCATTGGTGGGAACAAAACTGTGGTGGCTTGAATAAAAATGGCCTCCTAGCGGCTTATATTCCAATATTTAGTTTCCAGTTGGTGGGTGTTTGGGGAGGATTAGGAGGTGTGAATTTGCTGGGGGGAAAAAAAACTGTGTCACTCGGGGTTAAATTTCAGTGAACACCATTTAGTGACTTTTTCCATTTCAGGCAAACTCATTGACATCATTACCATGGCCACGGCAAAGAGTTTCATCACAGGCTAATTTTCCACATTTTAGAAGTTGCCTGGGGTTTGTAGTATGCATCTTTCCCCCACCCCCACCCCACCCCCGCCACTATAATATATTCTTAAGTAACATCACATCACTCATAAGAAAGCTTCAAAATGTATCTCTGCTTCTCTCTCCCATTCTTTACAGTATAATTGTCTGCTATACAGATCATCTTCACTTCGGCCTCAGTCATAAAATCTACAATGTATCAGCGTCTGTCCCATAAAGTCTACAATGTATCACTGCCTGTCCTCCTTCCTTCTTCGGTGTTTAGTGAGTGAACTCCACTTAGTGACTTTTTTCATTTCAGGTATCAATTTTTTTATATCTAGAAGTGCCATTTGGTTTGGGGCTTGTTGAGTATTTTATTTTTCTCTCCTACCATTTTTTGTTTAAAATACCTAACCGGGTAACAATAAAGGTTGGGCTTTGCCTGACCGGTGCTTCCGGAGTAGAAAACTGCCATTGTTTTCTCTTCCTGCTACTCTCATTGTTACCTCTTCTCATTGTTAGCTCTTCTCATTGTTACTCTTAGAGATAGCAAAGAACTTGTGAAAACTTTTCTTGACAGCAAAAGGTTGTTAGCTGAATATCTCTCTCTCTCTCTCTCTCTCTCTCTCTCTCTCTCTCTCTCTCTCTCTCTCTCTCCTTTTAACCTCATATCTGTTAGACAATAAGCATTAAATATCTGGCCAGGACTGTAAACCCTGTCTTGTTTATGAGATGTGCTTTAATACCTCTGAGTTGCAAGCTAGAAGTAGCTGCCTGGCAGCTAATAGTTGAGACTCTCTCAGATAGAGGAGAGTTAGCTAAACCACACAATCCCCCATCTTTAATGGTGATGTCTAAAGCCACTTCACACAAGCAAAATCATAGAATTCTTGGTTTGCATCATATAAAGATGTTGTATTTCCTGATCCATTTATTCTGCCAATAAAGACTATCTGTGATGTTTTGGCTATCTTTCTAGGTACTGGAAGTAGCATGGGGACTTAAGAGTATGGAGTCTTTGTCCTCAAAGAAGACAGAGGAGCAGAGGGAAGATAAATGTGACTGTTACAACATTCTGGTGAAGGTGGAGACTACTTAGCAAACCGTAAGGACTTAGAAGAAAGTTTCACTTTGGCAGTTTTATGAGGAGCTAGTGAGGATCTCTCTAAGGGTGTGATGTTTAGAAAGCACGGAAATCAGTGAAGAGTAAGCCTTGGAAATATGTGGGCTTACGCAATCTAAAAGCTACATAGGTGGTCGGGGTTTTTGCCTTCTTTAGGGAGTAGCAACAAGAAGGAAGGTCTATACCTTTGGTACAGATGAAGATTAAGGATTTTCATGAGGCTGGTTACATCTGTACACAAAAGGCTCTCAGTGTTAGTAAAACACATGTGCCCCCAGTCAGTGCTTCCAAACGTTAACACACATGTGCATTACCTCAGAATCTCATCAAAGGCAGATTCTGTGTCAGGCTGCCTGAGTCTGTTTTTCTAATTGTAACAGAGTCCCAGACATCAGCACAACTGACTCCATGATAGAAGTACTCAGCATGTTGATAGCACCACCTGCCAATACTAAAACAAAGGCCTAATCTATCAAAGTTCTAGAAAAGTCTCTAAATATGCTATGATTTTTTTTTTTTTTTTTTTTTTTTTTTTGCTTCTGTAGTTTCACAACTTGCTAACTGTCCTTGTTAACTAAAGTATATCAACCCAGGACATCATTTTTGTGCTTAAAAATTCAGGGCTTGTAAGCAGTAGTGGTGCATGTCTTTAATCCCAGCACTTGGGAGGCAGCAGCAGGCAGATTTCTGAGTTCAAGGCCAGCCTGGTCTACAGAGTGAGTTCCAGGACAGCCAGGGCTATACAGAGAAACCTTGTCTCAAAAAAAAAGAAAAAAGAAAAAAGACCAAAGTATCCACACTTTGGTCTTCCTTCTTCTTGAGTTTCATGTGGTTTGTGAATTGTATCATGGATATTCTGAGCTTCTAGGTTAATATCCACTTATCAGTGAGTACATATCATGTGTGTTCTTTTGTGATTGGGTTACTTCACTCAGGATAATATCCTCCAGATCCATCCATTTGCCTATGAATTCATGAATCCGTTGTTTTTAATAGCTGAGTAGTACTCCATTGTGTAAATGTACATTTTTCTGTATCCATTCCTCCGTTGAGGGACATCTAGGTTCTTTCCAGCTTCTGGCTACTATAAATAAGGCTGCTATGAACATAGTGGAGCATGTGTCCTTATTACATGTTGGAGCATCTTTTGGGTATATGCCCAGGAGTGGTATTGCTGGGTCCTCATGTAGTACTATGTCCAATTTTCTGAAGAACTGCCAAACTGATTTCGAGAGTGGTTGTACCAGCCTGCAATCCCACTAGCAATAGAGGAATGTTCCTCTTTCTCCACATCCTCACCAGTATCTGCTGTCACCTGAGTTTTTGATCTTAGCCATTCTGACTGGTATGAGGTAGAAACTTGGTCCATCTTAGAAGGGGGAACAAAATACCCATGGAAGGAATTACAGAAACAAAGTGTGGAGCAGAGACTGAAGGTATGACCATCCAGAGACTGCCCCACCTGGGGATCCATCATATATACAGTCACCAAACCCAGACACTATTGTGGATGCCAACAAGTGCTTGCTGACAGGGGTCTGATGGAGCTATTCCCTGAGAGGCTCTATCAGTGCCTGACAAATACAGAGGTGGATGCTCGAAGTCAACCATTGGTCACATCACAGGGCCCCCAATGGAGGAGCTAGAGAACGAATTCAAGGAGCCGAAGGGGTTTGCAGCCCCATAGGAGGAACAACAATATGAACTAACCAGTACCCCCCCCCCAGAGCTCTCAGGGACTAAACTACCAACCAAAGAGTACACATGGTCAGACCCATGGCTCCAGAGGATGGCCTAGTCGGTCATTAATGGGAGGAAAGGCCCTTGGTCCTGTGAAGGCTCTATGCCCCAGGGTAGGGGGATGCCAGGGCCAGGAAGCAGGAGTGGGTGGGTTGGTGGGCTGGGGGAGGGGGAGGGGATAGGGAGTTTTCAGAGGGGAAACCAGGAAAGGGGATAACATTTGAAATGTAAATAAAGAAAATATCTAACAAAAAGAATAAAAAAGAAAAAATTCAGGGCTCTACTTGATAGCAAAAGGACATGAGCTGACCCTTACCTTTTTTACCTCAGATCTATTGGCCAATAAGTGCTAAATATCTGGTCAGGCTTGAAAACCCTGTCCTGTCTCTTGTTTATGAGGTGTGCTTCCATAGCTTTTAGTTGCAGCTAGAAATGGCTCGAGGTTACACTGGGATCCTGAACACCCAGGGTAGCCACAGGCCAGCTTCCTATTGGTGTAAGCCCATGTCCAAGCAGTCTTCTCTGGAGGATACTCCACAGCCCTAAGATGCTCCCAGGAGCAGCTGAGTGAACGTTCTCAAGTCCTCTGATACCCACAGTTCTTGACAGAGACTATCTGAGAAGTGATTTAATAACGGATTATCTATTTTTGGAAGGGTTATGACATGGAAAAGTGGTATTTGCCGGAGGGAAGAAATGGCTAGCCCTCAGGGGATGAAATTTGAACCTAAGCTCTCCCTAATCAGGTCAGCATTTCACTCTGTGAAATTTAGTAAGAGTTGTTATACAGAAAGCCAGAACTCCCATAGAAAATTGTACATAAAGAATAAAGGGCCAGAAACATAGAAAAGTAATTGCCTGGAATACTCAAGTGCCTGGGCTCAATCCCTTACAACACACACACATACACACAGAGAGACACACACACACACAGGTCAAAATAAACTAGCTAGTTAATTAAATAAAAATCCTAGGGGTCAAAGCTCTTGCACTGACTGACCTCCTATTCAAAAGTGCACCCAAAACACCCATTAAAAAGAAATGAGCCCCAAATAATATTGCACCATATTTTTATTAGATATTTTCTTTATTTACATTTCAAACTTTTTAAAACCTAAAAGAAAGAATTTTGAATGCCCTCACACATCTTCCCCCGATGCGGCAGTTCCCAAGCGTCAGCCACGTGGACGAATCTCCAGAGTCCTCGCCCACATCCCTAGAGTCTGGCAGAACCAATGGATAGAATAGTAGAAGAGAAACCCAAGTGTCTGTGGTTCTCAATCTTGAAAATCCCCACCCGACTTGGTTCATATCTTTTCTTACAGTGGAGAGGAGCCGTGCATAAGGAGCGGGTTCCATCACAGAACCCAAGGGCAATCAGCTACACCACCCATATAACCTTGACCAAGTTACTCGCTCTATCCAAACTGTGTTTTCTCATTTATAGAGCATGACTAGTAAAAGTTTCCACAATCGTGATGAGTTGAAGTACTACCTGTAAAGCCAATACAGATGTTAAGCTGACTCTTCACTGAATAAAGCCACTGAGCTTTAGGCTGGATTGTCATGAGACTACATCCATGTAGCAAAAGAGATTTGGTAAAGCACAGGCAAAGTTAACCTAAGCCGGGATACATCCCACTTTGCCTTTCATTCTTTCAGCAGCCTATGGGAAGATGTCCAGCTTGCAGCTCTGTTATTTTAGCAGTAATGAGAACTCCTTTCTCGGACTGGCTGAAGAGATTTGTAATGATGAAATCTGAAGGTGTTTTATAAACTATATATGATGCTGTACACATCGTTGCCAAACCATGAAAGAGATGGATGGGGCAGGCATCAGTTTTCAGATCCACTAATATAACACCCCTCCCCCACCCATGATACCTAATCCTTGCCCCAAAAGATGAAAGGGCCTGTTGACAGGAGAAGAGGATGGGAGCCATCACTTTCCGGTCAGCGGTTAAGAAACTTGAGGGGAAATGCTGCAACACTGGACCGAGGGATAAAACAGATTCAGGAAGGAGAACTCTCATCTCAGCAGATTTAAGTGTGTGACTTAACACATGCTTGAACTAGGTCAATGTAGCCATTGCATAGTATATAAATATTTCAAAACTACATTGTACGAGATAATTATATAACTGTGCAGTTTTTACTTCTCAATTTAAAATGAACAGTTAAAAGAAATAATAAGGAAAAGATATCAAAATGCCAGTTTTCCCCACAAGTGTACACAGAGCAGAGACTGCGTGGGACTTGGCAAGAAGACAGCAATCTTATCTGGAAGACTGGAAAAAAAGGACTCTCCAGAAGCCAACACCCAGTGGCAGATGAACCGTGCAACTTCCAGACCCCAGAACTGCAAAAAAAAAAAAAAAAAAATGATTTCTACTGTTTTGTCTAGAAGGGAAAAAAAGAACCACAAAGACACTCAGCGTTCTGCGGTCCCCAGCATGGAGATGAGGGATGTTGGCTCACAAGAGAGGAACACAGCCCACGGTTGGCATGCCTAGAATCTTCCCAGGGTTCCAAGCCCGCATTTAGTGATGGACAGAACCAAGCATTTCTCTACTACTGCTGGTTGACCGTGTTACCATGCATGGATCTCAGCCGTGGGACTGTGGGTCGGTGCCTGGAGAGAAGAATTGAGTTGGGTGTCTGTAATGTAGAATGCACATTTAAAGGATTAGGGGTATGGAGAGGACTTACAGCATGAAAGTGCTCACATAGACTCAGACTACGGAAGTGAGAGCACCTGTCTAGGTCAGTAAGGCATGCCACTCAGGTGTAAGGGGAGCGGACAGGGAGCAGAAGCTGCCTACAGCCAGCAGGAAGGCCAGGCAATCATGAGTCAACAAGTGCAGCGTGGGCAGATTGGCTGATTCCAACAAAGCTGCTTCCAAGAAGATTTCAGAACGCCAAGAGACGGACCTCAGCAGCCAATGAGCTATGAAAACTCGGTCAGGTGGTCGGATGCTCGCCAAGCACGCATGAAGCTCTGAGTTCGAGCCCCAGTAGCGTATAAACCAGACACCTGACTGTAATCCTGGCATTACGGAGATGCAGCAGAAGGACCCCAAGTTCAAGGTCATCCTTTACTACATAGTGAGTTTAAGATGCACGGGATCCTATTGATCACCATCATCCTCCAAAGAACAGACTCCAACCCCTCGCATCTTAATACTGTTCCCAAACCTCCTCTTACTGTTACTCAGTTAAAAGCTAGCAAGAGACTGGAGAGATGACACCGAGGTTAAGGACGCCTGCTGTTCTTGCAGCTGCTCTTGAGCTTCAGTTTGGTTCCAGGTCACTCCACATTGGGTGACTCACAAGCTCCTGTATCTCCAGTTCAAGACTTCTCCTTGATGCCTGCATTCACATGGTACACTCAAGCACACACACACACACACACACACACACATATACACATAAATCTTTTTTTAAAAACTAGTAAGAAATGTAGTATCACACTCAGTTACAACCTAAAGGTAACATTTTTTTTCTCATACTTCCCCTTTGTGGTATATAGCATTGAACAGGAAGGTCATTTTATTTTTATTAAAAAGAAAGAAATTATTGAAAACACCTCATGGGAATGAAAATCTATCTACTTGGCAAGAAAATTATGGCGTAAACTCACAGTTCTGAAACTTTCACTTACAGCAGTATGTTCTAGAAACCATCAAAACCCCCAGTGCACTTCCATGTGCCTTGATCTGAAGAGTCTGTACTGTACAAGCACTCATGGATGCTAGATCCAGAGGCCAAACTCAGGGGACTCTTGCTTTAGATGGGGATCCTGCTCAGGAGAAGAAATAAGAATGCACAGACTCCTAGGAACAAATGAATTTCCGTGTGATGAAGGTTGCAGTGTTTTAAGTGGATGTTCAAGCATGTCACTCCTCCAAGGCCGATCGCTTAGCTTCCTAGTCATTTATCACGGTTTGGAAATACTTCTAGAAAAACTTAAGGGCCACCTTAAATGGAATAGGTGGTTCATTGAACAAAGGTCATGTCAGGAAGAGTGGTTCACACATGTTCTTGGGAAGTGTTGTCATTCCAGACTTACTAACTGATGTCTAGTATAAGATTTCTTATAGGGGGATAAAGTTCCTTTGTTTAAAAACTATTATTTGGAAATCATGTTTTCAATATCTTTTCCTTTTTTATTGGATATTTTCTTTACATTTCAAATGTTATCCCCTTTCCCTGTTCCCCCCACCCAAACCTTCTCTCCTCCCTCCCCTTGATTCAATAAGGGTGTTCCCCCACTCACCCACCCACTCCTGCCTCCCCAACCTGGCATTTCCCTACACTGGGGCATCGAGCCTTCACAGGACCAAGGGCCTCTCCTCCCACTGATGCCCAGCAAGGCCATCCTCTGCTACATATGCAGCTGGAGGTCCCTCCATGTATACGCTTTGGTTGGTGGTTTAGTCCCTGGGAACTCTGGGGGTCTGGTTGGTTGATATTGTTCTTCTTCCTATAGGGTTGCAATTTTTTTTTAGAATTGTGTATGGAGTCGTGACAAGAGCCATGTAGGAAAGGCTATGTCAAGCGAGTGATGTTTCTAGAGATGACCCACAGTTTTGCATGGCTTCAATGGATGCACTCTGAGAGGAATGGATCCCAGGGATTTCATGCCACGATTGCTTCTTGCTGCTGCTGTGCCTCTCCTGCCATTATTACAGCCTAATGATTCCTAGGCATCAGCTCACCCTATTGGGCAAATTTTCTGAGGATCAGTATGAAGTTATACTTTCATGTAATGATGCTGTTTAGATGAACTGATGATTTTATAATTCCTGATTATGACTTATAGAACTCCTGAATTTATTCAAGTAATTTTAAGCCCCATGTAGAATTAAAAAACTGCAAAAAGAGTTCTGAGTCATAGCTAATTGCTCTAGGAAAAGAATACAGGTTTGGAAAAATTTACAATCAAGGGAAACACTCCTTCTAGGTTAGGAATAAGGCCACCAATCTCAGTCATAAAGGCCATAAACTGGGGGAGGACACTTTATTGTAGGTGAAAAGACAGAAAATAAATGATTGACTAGGTTATAAGACTTCAGAATAAGACATAAGACCGATTCTTGTCTCTTGGCAAAACCTTGCTAACTTATGACATAAACTATTGCTTTAAACTTATAATGAACTTGTGGAGCTAGGAATTAGATAAGGAATATTTAAACTGGCACTGGTCTTCATGAAAAGACATGTAAACAATTCTTCTGTAACTCCTTAAACCTTATCAACCTATGACGTGAACTATTGCTTTAAATTTACTATGAACTTATGGAATGTAAAAGTGTTTAGAAAACCATGTAACCAATGATCCTGCTGTAACAGTTCTACCTGATAAATGCTATGAAGTAATCTTTATCTGAAAAGGTATAAACACTAAAAACAATAATAAAGTGGCAGCGTAGCCCTTTTCTGCTTCAGCCAGTGTGTGTGTGTGTGTGTGTGTGTGTGTGTGTGTGTGTATGGTGTGTGTGCGTGTGCATGTGTGTGTGCATGTGCATGTGTGTGTGTGCACATAAAATTTGAAGAATTTCAAAGCTAATAGCCTGTGCCCACCGGCCTGGGTACCCAGAGTTGAATAGCTTTCATCCCTCTGTTCATCCTTTCCTTCCCATCCAATGGAAAGTCAGGTTGATTGTCTAGTCTAAGACACAAGAAATCCAGGTATGATGACAGAGACTAGTAACCCTAGCACTCTGAAGTCACCACAAGCTGAGGCTAACCTGAGCTACATAGGCATTCCAGGTCAAGCAGGGCCCCCATTGTGAAACCTTGTCCTAGAAGGTCAAAGACTAAAACAAGACAAGACACTGATTCAAGGGGTAACTCAGTCAGTGTGGTGCCTGCCAAGTAAGCAAAGGACCTTATTCTGATCCCCAGAAACCACGTGAAAACTTGGGCATAGTAACATAGCCCTGTAATCCCAGCACTTGGGAGGCAGGCACAGCTGAATTCCCAGGGTTCACTGGTGACTTAAAAAAAAAAAAAAAAAAAGTTGGGCTGGTGAGATGGCTCAGTNGGTAAGAGCACCCGACTGCTCTTCCAAAGGTCTGGAGTTCAAATCCCAGCAACCACATGGTGGCTCATAACCATCCCTAACAAGATCTGACTCCCTCTTCTGGAGTGTCTGAAGACAGCTACAGTGTACTTACATATAATAAATAAATAAATCTTTTTTAAAAAAAAACAAGTTAAACAAACTAAACAAGGTGAATGGCTGCTTCGATACAATATCCAAGGTTGTTCTTTGTCCTTCACATGAACACATATGTATGCATGCACCCCCCCACTTCCTCATCCCCCCCACACACACACACACACACAAGAAAATTAGATACATTGAGTGCTTAAACAAGCAACTGGCAAGGGTAATTTCTTCTTGCAGGAAGAGAAACTAGAAAAACAATTGCCCTGGAAATAACTCAGTCAATGGGCATCCTATGCCCAACCCCACCAGATATAAATAGTGTGCACTCAATGATGCACACCGGTGCCCCCAGAATGCTTTGATAACGGTCTCCTCATAGTCATCATAATGACTTGATGTTTTGCTGAAAACAAACCTCCTCCTCCTCCCGTTTGCGTATCGTGCCTCGAAGCCACACAGGGTACTGGGTGCTGCTTCCTCTGCTCAGACAGGCAGAGACTTTGCAGCCATGCTACAGAGCAGCACAAGCCCAGCACAGAGCAACAGTCCCCGCACCTATACGTTGTGTCTGCCACCTCACCACTGCTAAGGCAAGAGACAATTAGTGGTCCTAAAATATGGCCAACATTGGGTAGGATGCAAAATGGGTTTCTAATATCAAGACCATTATCTGAATTCTGGCCCAGGGTAACAGGCAAGGCCCCCAAAATGCTCCCTGTGGCCTCAAAGCAGGACGCCCTGCCTGCCTGCACCCTGACTCCTAGCTACCCAGCTTCCGTGGCACTTTTAGGCCATTCATCCTAAACCCCAAGGTCTTGCTAGGGAAGCAGCAAGGACGTATTAGATGACACGTGAAGTTGGTAAAGCATGCAGGTGGTAAGCGCACATCACCCACAGATTGGGTGGTGACAGTCACAACTATATTTAGGAGCCAGATTAGCACAACCCTCCATGGGTACGGTGAGTACTAGTACATAGGTTCATGTCATTGTGCCAGGGAGAAGGAAACTATTGGTAACGTGTGCCATGCCAACTGAAAACACAATCACATAGGGAAACATAATCCGAGATTTAAAGGGACAGGGAGAGCTAACCCTTTGGTCAGCCAAATGGCTCTTGGTCAGTCAAATGGCTCATTGATTAGAGATAGCATCCTGTGTGTGTGAAGCTCAGTCACTCGGTTGTCAGCATGAATGCTGAGGCACCGACCTAGTCCTGAAGCTGAGAGTGGGACATTGGGTGCTAGGAAGGGCCTCTCCTGTGGGCAGAAGGTTTTCAGTGGAGACATATGGTCTCACAAAGACTGCCAAGGCACCGTCTGGTCTGGGCATGAGTTGGCAGATCCTTTTAGCTAGAAATGTTTAGTTATCTGCAGAAGAAGTCTCGTATATAGCCGACACAGGTAAGACATGTGACATTCAAGATCAAAACTTAAATAAGCCCCACACTATTAGCAGAGGACAGCACTTGAAGTCCACTGAAAAGAGTCACAGAAGTGAGAGAGTAGTGACTCTTGCATGGTGAAAGATGCTTGTCTTGGTTGGGATTTTACTGCTGTGAACAAACACCATGACCAAGGCAAGTCTTATAAAGGACAACATTTCATTGGGGCTTGCTTACAAGGTCACAGGTTCAGTCCATTATCCTCAAGGCAGGAACATGGCAGCATCCAGGCAGGCATGGTGCAAGAGAACCTGAGAGTTCTACATCCTCATCTGAAGGCTGCTAAGAGAATGCTGACTTCCAGGCAGTTAGGATGAAGGTGAGGGTCTTAAAGCCCACACCCACAGTACCACACCTACTCCAAAAGGGCCACACCTTCTAATAGTGCCACTCTCTGGGCCAAGCTTATACAAACCATCACAATGCTCTAAGAATCAACGCTCTTTCCTGCGATATATTTAATCTCACAAAACCCAATGAGGAATTACTGTGGTGCCCATTTTATTGATTAGAAACTGAGGCACAGAAGCACGTGTAGCCATCAAAGATCACACAACTGACTAAGCCTAGACCAGGATTTGAACCAAGTGTCTGGGCCCAGACTTAACTACATGCTATGCAGTAATTGTTTTTGTAAACAATAAATTAATAAAACCCAAACACATTGCAATTTTGCAAGCTAACACAGGATCAAAAATCTTTCTTTTTTATTTTTGTAATGACTTATTTTTTTATTTTACATGCCTTGGTGTTTTGTCTGCATGTATTTCTTCACAATGATGTCAGATCCCCTGGAACTAGTATTACAGACAGTCGTGAGCTACCATGTGAGTGCTGGGAATTAAACCTGGATCCTCTGGAAGAGTAGTTAGTGCTCTTAATCACTGAGTCATCTCTCCAGCCCAAAGCCTTTCTTTAATATTCTCCAAGTCTCTAAAAGGCCTTCAGGGAAACTAGAATCTGCCTTTCTTTCTCATAAGAACTGCTGGCCTAGGAATGAGGATTTTAGAACATTGTGAGCGAGTCTAGTCTGGACTGCGGAAACGCTTCTCACTGACCATGTCTGGCACACATCTCAGGTTTCTCAAGGAGCAAGTGAGCTTCCTGACAACTGAGGCTGGAAGGCCTGCCAATGGAGAGGTGGCACGGGGCAGTGCCAGGCACCCACACCCTCCAAGGCACTGGGAGATGTTGCCCAATGTCAGCACTAACTGACCTATAAAATGAAAAGAAGGCTCTTAAGAGCTGGCAATCAAATAGGAAAATCTATTAGAAATAAGATCCCAAGTGTGGCAGAGGGGAACATTGTGTACAAGTGATGTTAGATATATGGACAGATTTTTTTGCTCAAAACACACCTACTATGGTATATTATACATTAATATACATTAGTTTAGCCACTATGGAAGTCAGTATGGAGGTTCCTCAAAAATCTAAAACTGTAATTGCTATATAGTCCAGGTGGATATATATCCACGAGAATTAAAAGCAGCATTCAACAGAAGTAACTGTACACCCACGTGTTCCGTGACTCTGTTCTCATTGGTCAGCCATGGAATCAGCTTACGTGTCTAGTAACGGACAGAGATTGCATGGTATGTAACACTGTGGAGCATAACTCAGCCGTGCAGAGAAATGAAACTGTGTGATATGCAGGAAAATAGATGGAACTGAAGATCTCCATGTTAAGCAAAACAAGCAGACTCAGAAACGCACGGCTGCGTGCATTCTTTCACGCGGAGAATCTAGTTGGTTTGGGTTTTGTTTTTGTTTGTTTTTTTTTTTAAGACATGAAAAAAAAAAGATAGTAAACTCTCTGGGGCTGAGGAAGAGACCAAAAAGAAATGGGGTGGGAAGGGAGAGAATAGAGGGTAACTGAGGGGTGGATACGCTCAAAATAGATCATACAAGTGTGTGGAAATGTTGAAGGGATCAACTAATACTAATAAAAATATAAAACCACATTTTCTAACCTTCCTGGGGAAGGCATCGTGGCAGGAACCATGGGAAAGGAGGTGAATCAGATACATCGGAGCCCAGCATGGGAGCAACCAACACCCACAAGCCGGCAGTTCCACCCTGCAGTACAGTGTGGCTGATAGAGCAGGCCACACCATGGACTGATGTGGTGGGAGTTCTCGGGACAAGTTTTTACTTTACTCGGGGAGTTTGAGGAGCTACCATCTGCAGTCAGCCAATAAGAACAGTTATGTTGTCTTAGTGAAGCCAAGGGAGCTGGGCAAAGGACAAGCCAGCTGCAGGAACACTGGAGTAAAGGCAGGCCCCAGATGCCAGCCAACCTACCGCCATCCTCCTTTCAACAAACACAACTCCTTCAACAAGCGCAACCGCTGTTCATCGTTGTCCGTATGAATCCTATCGCTTACAGTTTCAAAGCCTACTTTTAATGGTGGTTCTTAAACGCTTTAACCTCCCTTCTAGCCCATCATCCACCAGAGGCAGTGGAAAAGAAAGGATATGGGGGAAGTGGACCTGTCTAGAAATGATCCCTTGGAGCAAATCTCATCTGCATTGTCAGGAAATCAGTAGTTCAATTCACAGGTCAGCAGCGGCAGCTCATTCCACTGGAAAACACTTCCGGGGATATACCAGCAGTCCAGTTCAGTAGTGTCAGGATAGCAACAGCAGTGCGCGACCTAGCAGGAACAGCCAGGCCTCAGTGGAACTGGCACACGTCAGCAGGAGGATTGGGACCTGCTGGGATGCCGGGAGTTCTTTGCTTTGCCTCTCTCAGTGAAGACCAAGAAGCATTGCATAGCTAGCTTTACCAGCAAGCCCCTCTCATAGTCCTCTGAGTCCTATTTATCCTTCCTCCAAACATCATATGCCCTCCATGGGTTTTGCCTCAGCACATGAGTCTGTCTTAGCAGAGCTCCATGTAAATCTGTTTCAGCTGACATCACTTGGCCAGTCACCTGCTGCAGCACATCTCCAGAAGTTTTTTTGGTGCATTTCTCTCTATGGCAGCCCAACAAAAGAGGCTCAACTACACCATGTAAGGCAGACTGATACATGCATGTCACTAGCAAAGAATCCTTCATCACGCGTCCTTTCACATGCTTGCTTTAGCAGAACACCCTTTCACCTGTGCCTGCTTCAGGAAAACATTCCTTCATGTGTTTGCCCCAGCAAAACACCATCTGATACAAATGATTTTCCAAAGAAAAGCAACTTCAGGGTTCTCTGGAGTTACAGAACTTAAGGAATGAATGAGAGAGAGAGA
>NC_034590.1:148149959-148163609 GCF_900095145.1 Mus pahari
CTTGGCTGTCCTGGAACTCACTTTGTAGACCAGGCTGGCCTTGAACTCAGAAATCTGCCTGCATCTGCCTCCCAAGTGCTGGGATTAAAGGCGTGTGCCACCACGCCCGGTATTTTTTTTTTTTTTTAAGATTTATTTATTTATTTATATATGTACACTGTAGCTGTCTTCAGACACTCCAGAAGGCGGCGTCAGATCTTGTTACTGGTGGTTGTGAGCCACCATGTGGTTGCTGGGAATTGAACTCAGGACCTTTGGAAGAGCAGTTGGGTGCTCTTACCTGCTGAGCCATCTCACCAGCCCCTGCATGTCTTTCCTGAGACCACAGGTCCTTAGTATCTATGCTCCAGATGCTAGTATACAATAAGTCATGACCTGGTTGTTAAAGTGTAGAAATTTTGCTTTCATTTTTGATCTTCTGTCTCTACAAAAGCATGTCACTGGTCAAGACAAGTCACACAGCAAAGCCAGCATCAATGAAGCAGGAATTCACTGTCTCAAGGCCACATGACAGAGCATTGGAGATAGAACATGACCAATCAGGACACGGGAAGGAAATCAGGACTAACCCGGCTGACCAAATGTAGCACTTCACAGCTTGAGTGAAACCACCCATACCTTCTGAGTCTGCTCGCATGACACATTGGATCCCAGACAGTACATAAGTCTAATTTTTACTAATCCCAGACCATGGCTACACTTCCACAAAATGGGCAGATTAGTTTTGTCTTGAAAGGTTTAGAAATATAGAGAACTAAAACCCTATTTTATCTGACCTCTGGCTCAGAAGCAGAATACTTTGTACTCTACTCATTTCTGGTGCCTTCCTTAGACAGATAATCGCTACTGGTTATCATGACAAACGTTTTAAAAATTGAATTACGTTCATCTGTACTAGGTTTAAGACGCAACTAATGAGTTTGGAATCTCACTTGAACTTTAGCCGTGCCCGCAGTTGTTCACACACTTAAAAAATCACCTAAATAATAGATTGCCTAACATAAAGGGCTGTGTTTGGTTTAAAGGTAATTCTAGTTCATCTGTGGTTTAGTAGCTGTGATCAAATCTGGCTGCAAGTGCCCACAAGGACAGAGAAAGGGCAGAAAATCCAAGACTCGCCTATCTCCATAGCCAAAGCAAGATTTCTATTGTAGTCTTTAACATAGTGCTCGTGCCTGTTAAAAACAAGAATATGTGTTTCTGGAAGGCTGGGGATACAATCTAAAGCAAAGAGTGTTGTGACCTGTTTCCTGCACAGACTTAAGAACTTTGAACTTTTGTTTATCATGTGCTTGGGTTGTAAACCAAGAGCTAGATTAAGTCCCTGTGTTTTTAAAATCATCTTTTTGCAGAGTCACCGCATTCATTAGTAGAAGCTCCAGCTGTTAGAGAACACAATTTCATTCTTCTTTTACAGAATTGTACAGAGCTGTGCAATTTCTCAATAGCCCGGTCCTTCCATTCACAATAATACTTACCTTTGCCTGATCCAAAGGCTGACAAAAAGCCTCGTCTAAACCAAGAGATCAGAGGGACTCTCACAGGGATCCCAGGGAGGAAGAAAAAAAATCACCAGCTCCACCTCACCTTCTATACCCTCATACACATGTTCTATTGCTAAGGATTACATCACACTATAGATCTTCTCCATGATGGGACAATGACCTCTAAAAGGTCATTGGGTCCCTTTTCTGTTTTTCTGAGACCTTAGCACATAGCGCACTTCTTTCCAGTGAACTTCTTTTCCCACCTGTTCTTAGAAATCAACCAAGAAATCTCCCTATATCCTACAGAAGGCAGGGTCTACACTAAAGCAGACACAAGCTATAGACGTAAGCTGCCGGTTCTGCCACGATGGACCTTGCTGGATGTCCGTTCGTTTTCTGATCTCTCCTTCTTCAGATGAAGCAACCCACTCTTCATGACATAAAAGGATTCGTGACTTATGTATTGATTCATCTTTTTACTTACCTTTACTGGAAGATCTGTGCTCTCCAGTTCTTTTCAGCCTTGTAGACCTGCATCTCATACTATCTTCTAATAGACAGAACATTAATGTCAGTGCACAATAATCATGCATGCAATTAATGAATAAATATATGTGCCAAGTGATCTATTGTTTTCTATGATGTTTTCATCTAGCTACGGGGGGGGGAGGGGGAAGCAAATGACAAGAATATAAAAATGAACTCCTTTTATAGTTCCCAAGAAGAAATGAACATTAAATGACAAAGCGTAACTACCCTATTCATCACCACCCCCTCGGAGCACTGGAGTGTTTAATATAAAGGACGATTATCTCATGTACCTATGTTTTAACATGAGTAATTACAGTAATCACGGAAACTCCAAAGTCCTTCAAATCTTCCAGGAATTTTTTTCCCTGCCTTTCTAGCATTTCTCATGTGACCTAATCAATCATTGGACTCAACGGTTAGAGGAACAGCCTAGCCTACTCACCGAGTTCGACTTAATCTCTCCACTTCTCTTCTGTCCTTATTTCTCAGAATTTTTTCATTATCTTTGCTCACTCTTCCTAGCAATTCCAGAGAATTTAAGATTAAATTGAGAACAGAGAGCTTAAAAAGTGTGAGCGTTTACTTGACTTTGCCCATCAGCCTATCAACTTGCCATCTTCCCAGGTTTATTTCCCACCTCCCGTCGGTCTATCCAGGTCACACCAGGCTCTGTTCCTGCTGCTCTCTCGAATCCTCATCGCTGAAGTCTCAACCCTTCTGTCACCTCTTCCATGAAACTGCTGCATCGCCTTGTTTGGAAGTAATCCAAGCTCACTGGGCTCTCTTACTCTCTAACGGGGCTTTTCTTCTGCTCTTATGATGGGCCATGTGTGACGCATTACCCACACCAAAAAAAAAAAAAAAGGCTCCCCTATAGAAGGCTTGGCCCACAGTAGAGGGTGCTATTGGAAGATGATTGAATCTTGGGTGTGTTAACCTCATCTGACTTTTAGATGAGGCCTGTAGGTGGCTGGGAGCATCAATTTGAAAGGTATCTCTCTCTTTTTTTTAATTTTTTATTGATTCTTTGTGAGTTTCACATTATGCACCCCAGTCCTGCTCAGCTCCCCATCCCTTCATATCCACCCTTCGCCCTTGCAACCTCCCCACCCCAAAATAAGAAATGCACAAACAAATAAACAACAAACAAGAAAAATAATCCAAAGCACAGAAAACATCTCATTGTGGAAGCTGGAGAGTGTCCCAGAGTCTATCCCTCTATCCAGTGCAGTGAGTCATTGTTCTGGTTAGAGATCTCTGGCTCCTATGACCATCCATGTTGGATCCTCACCGGGACTCCTCCCAGTTATCCTGTTGTTGTCATGGAGATCTGACAGCTTTGGATCAGCAGCCCTGACCCTTTCATGTGTCCCCACCACCCACAGATAATAGATTTGGGGGTGAGTCAGCTCAGAGCTCTGGATCAGGACCTGGGTGGTAGCTGAAGGATCAGAGCGCCAGCTCTCCCTTATCAGCACCAGCAGGGCAAGCTCTCCAGCTAGGCCACCCAGTTCCATCCATGCAGGGTCAGCTCTCCTGTTCTCATGCCCTCCAGACCTGAACCCATGCCTCCAGAGTCAGCTTCACTGTGCTGCCCAGCCAAGGTGTGGGGACCTCTCTCCCGAGTGCCAGTGAGGGAAAGAGCCAACTCACCCACCCTCATGATCCCAGGGCCAGCTCTCCCAACTGCCTCAGGAGGTGAGGGGTGAGGGACAGGGAGCATCACCCACCAACCCATGCCATCTCACGGCAGACGGGTGGCAGGGACAGCTCAACTTCACTCTCGCCCAGCTCACCTGTGCCCCCTCCACTAGGCAAGCTCTACTGTGCTGCACAGGCGAGGTGTAGGGCCAGCTCACCCACTCTCATGACCCCAGGGCCAGCTTTCCCACACTCATAGGGGGAGGGGGGACAGTTGACCCACACCTCCATCACTGTGCTGTCTGGGTGAGGCACAGAGCCCAGTGCCACCTGTGAGAGGTAAAGCCAACTCTCCAACCCTTCTGCACAGACCCTGGACCATGGCAGCTGCCCCCACCAGGGATGCCCCCATGCTCTCTAGTGGTAATATAAACCATGAACATCAACACCAACTTCCGCTGCTGTGTATCCCCAGACCCAGACATGGCACCCAGTGGCAATTCAGGCTTGGGTCTCACCATGGCCCAGGTGGTGGGTCTGGCCACTCATAACAGGTTACTCCTCTCCACCCTCGAGTCTCCACCTCTCTGTCTCTTGCATTTGTCCACCACATATTGCACATTGGGGTGGCTCCTGCTTCAGACATGAAGTTGGCGAACCCCTGGGTGACATCCTCTGGCAAGCAGATGTCTATAGCTCTCCTGTGCCGTGCACTGGAGGGTAGGTCTGTGGGTGGCATGGGCAGTCAACAGGTCTCTGTCTTTCTCCTCCCATGCTCTGCTGCCAAGAAGTGACTTGATATATATATATATATATATATATATATATATATATATATATATATCCTAGGCATAAAACAGCTTTGGCCACCATCCCAGACATCAAGCTAGGATGAACAAAGGACTGCCATCCGCTATGCCCCTGACTGATATAAGAACACCACCACTAAGGTATCCCTTGCCCATTGCCAGGGTGCAGGAAGGTGTCTTGTTTTGAGACTTTTCCTCTTTCTCTGCTTCCTGATTACCAGGGCATAAGCAACTCCACTGCACCAGGTCCTTCCCCCAGATCCTTCCATCACCGTGGTGCTCTGCCTCACTCCAGTTACACCACAATGGAGTAAAGCCTTCCATAAACAAGAACCCCCCAAGTCATCTCCCCTCCCTTAAGGCACCTATCTCAGATGCTTTCAGGAGTGATGCAAAGCGACTAACTCAGTGCATTAGCCAAGACCCATCTCCCTGCATCCTCACACCTCATAACGCATTGTTCAGCTGGCTAAATACATAGATGTTCGCACTTGTGAGCTACCTGTTACACATTTAGAATTCCACACAGGCTGTGAATAACAGATACCTGTTATCTCTTTTGGATGCCAAGGCGATGGGATAAATAGCCGATGAGACATCCATTCCAAAAGGTCAGAATCACAACTCCCACTTGGGGGTTGGTTCGGGTGACTCTATCCTTGCATATGTGTGAGTTCAGAGCACAGTGACTGAGTGTCCACATAACAAAATATACTGGGTGACTTCAATGCTTGGTTAAGCTTGAAAAAACATTACCCAAGATAGTTCATGAATGTATAACCAAACCTGAGAGTTGCAAACACAATCGGGAGAGTATTCTGCACTGGGATTGGGCGAGCCAGGAACGTTCGGGGAACTGGGGTCTGAGACAGTAGGAAATGAGCGACAGAATGGTAATCTCGGGAGTCATAAACAGGCCAGTGAGAAAATTCTGGAAAGGTAAGTGCTTAAGGAAAGTGAGATCCTCACTCAGGATGATATTCTCAAGATCCATCCAGTTTGCCTGTAAAATTCATGGTGTCTTTGTTTTTAATAGAATAGTGTTCCATTGTGTAGATGTACCACATTTTCTTTATCCATTCTTCAGTTGAGAGACATCTAGGTTGTTTCCAGTTTCTGGCTATCATGGATAAAGCTGCTATGAACATAGTAGAGCATGTGTTCTTGTGGTATGTTGAAGCATCTTTTGGGACTATGTCCAGGAGTGGTAAAGCTGAGTCTTGAGGTAGAACAATCCCTATTTTTCTGAAATGCCTCAAGATTGATTTACAAAGCAGTTATACAAGTTTGCACTCCCACCAGCAATGGAGGAGTGTCCCCCCTTGCTCCACATCCTCCCCAGAATGTGCTGTCACTTGGGATTTTGATCTTAGCCATTCTGACTGTGTAAGATGGAATCTCAGGGTTGTTTTGATTTGCATTTCCCTGATGACTAAGGACTTTGAACATTTCTTTAAGTGCTTCTCAGCCATGTGAGATTCCTCTGTTGAGAATTCTCTGTTTATCTCTGTACCTCATTTTTTTTAAATTGGGTTATTTGTGTTGTTGCTGTCTAATTTGTTGGGTTCTTTATGAATTTTGGATATTAGCCCTCTGTCAGACGTAGGGTTGGTGAAGATACAGGAGACCCAGGCTACATTCCACAGACCCTCTTAGAAGGCACAAGCAATGTTACTTGAATCTCACTTAGAAGGAAGAATAAAATAGTCATAAAAGGGAGATGAAGGGAGGAAAATGGGTGGGAGAGCAGATGGGAAGGGGAGTTGTAGCAGGAGGTTAGGATCAGGTGTGGAGAAGAACAGGAGGCATGGCAAGATGGCCATGAGAATGAATGGAAACCTGCAACTGATGGGGGTGAGGATGTGGGGGACATCTCCAGGAAGAGATAGAAGCCTGGGATAAGGGAGGTACCCAAGAATCCATGGGGGTAACCTTAGCTGTGACTCACAGCACTGGGGATATGGAACCTAAAGAGGCCACCTCCTGTAGCCAGGCAGGAACCCCAGTGGACCAATAGGGACCCCAACCCACCCACAAAACTTTCAACCCAAAAACGTATCCTGTCTATACGAAATGAAGGGGTTGGAGGATGGAGCAGAGACTGAGAGAATGGCCAACCAATAACGAACCCAACTTGGGACCCACCCCATGGACCACCATTCCCTGACACCATTAATGACACAGCTTGCACACAGGAGTCTCGCATGGCTGTCCTCTAAGAAGTCAGAGTCCCAGCAGCTGACTAAGAGCAGATGCAGACACCCACAGCCAGCCACACAGTGATGGGAACTTGGTGACTCTTATGGAAGAATAGGAGGAAGGATTATGGGCCCCAAAGGGGATAGGAACTCCACAGGAAAAATAACAGAGTCAAGTAACCTGGACCCTTAGGGGTCTCAGAGACTGAACCACCAACCAAAGAACATACCCAGCCTGGACCTAGGCCTCCCCACACATCTGGAGCAGATGTGCAACTTGGTCTTCATGTGGGTCCCAAACCGTTGGAGCAGGGTCATCCCAAAAGCGTTGCCTGTAAATGAGCTATGTTCTTCTAGCTGGGCTGCCTTGTCTGGCCTCAGTGGGAGAGGAAGCGCCTAACCTTCTCTTAAAAAGAAAGTGAGATGCAACATAGGATCTCGTTCTCCAAGCAGTTTTTTATAGTCAATGAAACATTTGTCTCCAACTCCATTTATAAATTCGGGAAGCCAAATCATTGCTCCTTGTGCACAAATTTTGTAAATATAAGCCATTAACTGACATGTAAAACAACTGATTTTTGAAATGTACACTATTCCTGGTTACTATAGAGACACAGGTTCCTTTCCTATTTGCAATTTAAATGTATTTTCTTCTTGACAAATATATTTAAGGCAGACACAGAATTATAGACAGGCAAAATAAGCTTCAAAACTTTTAAAGTGGGCACCAGAGACTCAGCAGTTAAGAGCACTAGCTGCTCATTTAAATGACCTGGGTTTTGTTCACAGAGCCCACAAGATGGCTTCCAACTGTCTCTAACTCCCCTCTCAGGGAATCTGATGCCCTCTTCTGGACTCTGTAGACACTAGGCATGTACCTGGTACACAGGCATACATGCAAACAAAACACCCATACACATAAAAATAAATACTTTGTTTTAAATACTTTTAATTTTAAGATAGAAGTATTCAAAGAGATCTTGCCTTCCTAGTCATGCAAACATAGTATGAAACTGACATAACCATGTTAGCATGCCAGTCATGAGAGGTATCACAGCTAAATTAAACTGTCAAAATATGTCATTATGTATGTTACATACACTAAAGTCTATTTTAATATACAAAAAAGAAATTATGACAAACAAATAGAAAGAAATTTTATTTAAGTACATAACAGGGAGCTGGAAAGATGGATCATCAGTTAAAAATATTTGCTGCTGTTCCAGAGGACCTGAGTTTGGTTCCAAGCACCCATGGTGGATGGTTCATAATCACTCCAACATCAGGCAATTGGAGACTCTCTTCTGGAATT
Organism: Mus pahari; assembly: GCF_900095145.1. Lineage (NCBI taxonomy): Eukaryota > Metazoa > Chordata > Mammalia > Rodentia > Muridae > Mus > Mus pahari. The sequence goes on from NC_034590.1 coordinate 148,157,938, forward strand.
CACAGGCTCCTGCACTCACAAGTTCACAGACCCACATATAACACACACAGATACACATAATTTAAATCAAAGATAAACCTAAAAATAACTAATAAATACATAACAATCAAAAAACTATTTGGGTAAAAGTTGACTTAGACTCTTAGTTCATGAACAGATAATATAGTATGTGTTTAAGAGTAACACTTAGGGGCTGGAGAGATGGCTCAGTGGTTAAGAGCACTGTCTGCTCTTCCAGAGGTCCTGAGTTCAATTCCCAGCAACCACATGGTGGCTCACAACCATCTGTAATGGGGTCTGATACCCTCTTCTGGTATGCCTAAAGAGAGCAACAGTGTACTCACATACATAAATTAAATAAAATAAATAAATAAATAAAATTTTAAAAAGAATGACACTGAAAGCAACTTAATATGGATAAAATGTTATTATAGTGCTAGATGGATGATAGTTTATATAATTTATATAATTATAACAATAAATAGAAATAAAAAAAGATGTAACATTTACATTTCTATACTTCAAAATCACATCATTAAAAGGGCTAAGTAAGCAACAATAAACCTAAGCCAGGCAGTGGTGGCAGGCACATGCCTGTAATCCCAGCACTTGGGAGGCAGAGGCAGGCAGATCTCTGAGTTCAAGGCCAGCCTGGTCTACAAAGTGAGTTCCAGGACAGCCAAGGCTATATAGAGAAACCCTGTTTTGAAAAAACAAAAACAAAACAAAACAAAACAAAAAACCTAAAAGAAAAGTGTAAGAATGTAAATATAAAAGTCAATATAGGAAGATCCAAGTTATGAGCAAGCGTGCGAAACGTTCAACCCCACTAATAATGAGATGTGAATCAAAATATTTGCTAACAGTAAAACCACATCATTGTTTTAAGAGGCATGAGAGCCTTGAGCTCTCAGATAAGCGCTAGGGAAACCGGGACCATTAAACATGCATCCTTGTCTTGTCAACGGAAAAGATGCATACCTGTTTCTGCCCAGAAAGCTGGGAATGGTGTAGTTTACAGCCTGGTAATCTGTACTCTCTGCAGGGCCAGGCCAGACCCAAATACCCCAGACTATTATGATTATCCCAGACTCTTCTTCCCAAGACCTTTATCTTGAGCACTGTTTCACAGTCAATAAAAGTCATCCTTAGGGGAGATGTCACATGTCCAGATCCTCCCAGGCACTTAAGCTATAGAACCCATTCTTAAGAAAGAAATCACATGTACTTTGCAAAAGAGTTTTAATGTAGTCTTAAGCTTGATTGCGGTCATCGTCACCAAGAAAGTTTTTTTCCAAAGTTGTACTTAAATATGTTTTAAAATAAACTACCCTAGGGTCAGACTCTAGAAGTTTGAACCAGCAGCAGCTACTGAGTAGCTTTCCTTCTCGCCTTTTGAGGATTATCAATCTACTGTCCCTGGCAGAGATCCCCATATGTTGTGTCCTAGAAAAGTACTTAATAAGAGAGGTACTCTCATATATCACTGGCAAGAAGATAGACTTGTTCTGCTAGGAAATCGGGCAAGATATAACAAGACCCATTAAAAATGTTCACATGCAGGGCTGGGGACAGTTCAGAGGGTAGAGTACTTCCCTAACATGCAAGAGGCCCTGGACTTGACATCCATCACCACCTGAAACAGGTCTAAACTCCTGGACTAATGTTCATATACAGGCTGTGAACAGGTACTTTTGACACCTCAGATGTCACACACACTCGATGAGGTGAAGAGTCCTTGTCAGCCTCGAGCTAGTCCAACATTAAAGTAGGATGGATGGTCAAGGGTTCCTACAGCTACAGCCCAGCTCACAGCCTGACAGTCAGTCTGTCGTCCTCAGAAGGAAAAGGCAGCCCAGGCCAGTCCAGATTAAATGAAGACCTTCCTGAGTTCCTGTGAAAGTGGTTGTGGTGGTTTGAATAAGAATGGACTCCACAGACTGTTTGAATGCTTGGCCCATAGGGAGTGTCACTATTACAAGGTGTGACCTTCTTGGAGTAGGTGTGGTCTTGTTGGAGGAAGTTCGTCACTATGCGGTGCAGAATTTGAGATCTTTGATGCTCAAGCTACGTCCAGTGACACAGTCTCCTTCTGCCGGCGAACCAAGATGTAGATAGAATTCTTGGCTCCTCCAGAACATGACTGCCTGCACACTGCCATGTTTTCCACCGTGATGATAATGGGCTAAACCTCGGAAACTGTAAACCAGTTAAAGGTTTTCCTTTCTAAGAGTTGCCATGGTCACGGTGTCTCTTCATAGCAATGAAACCCCAACTAAGAAAGACAGTGGTTATGCCCAAGGCAATTGACCCAATAAAAAGGGAGGATGAGCCAGCGTGCAACTCTGCCAGGACGTGTGGTACAGTGGTGAAGACCAGGAGATGCCCTGGTTCTCCTGAACAGTTACGTGGCCACTCTGTGCCTCAGTTTTCTCTCCTTTAAAATGGAGCATCTTACTGCCTACTGTAGAATGCTAAGTATAAGAAGCCCCACTGCATAGCAGAAGGAAGTGTTTGCTAAACGTTCTCTTTCTAGTTCTGGAGGTTATTCAGCCTCCACAGGCCGTCACCATGTGGGCAGATACAGAGGCCAAAGGCACTGCTGGGCTGTTGTCTGTGTTCTCTGCAAGGGTCTCCCTCCCACTCACATCCTCGGAGATAAAACTTGGTGAAGCCTCAGGCCATAAAGTTTCCTCACGTCTCACAAATAAATCCGTATGAGTAACCTGGGCCCCAAGCCATGTCTGCAGGCTGCTTAGGGCCAGAAAGCTCGGCATTTGAGTGAGAGACCGGAAGAAAACAGCTGCCAACCTTGTTCCCCCCCACACACACCAGAGACTGCAGGATACACACCAGCCCACCTCAGAAGGGTCTGTCAAGTACTCCCAGAACTAAAAGGGGGATGGTTTTGCTTGAACCAAGTCATATGCTGTGAGTTAGACTCAAGCATCCAGCCCCAGCTACACTCAGTGTGGAAGACATATTGACTGGCTGTCCCTCATAGCTTTCACCCCTGTGAGATTCCCTACAGGAGAGAAGCAATATCCAACTTCCTGGCTCTGTAGAAGAGGATGCTAAAAATTCTACCCTCGGGCCAGTGGTGGCCTGAAGGCGCACAGTGATTTCTAGCTCTCACAGGGACTGTAGTAGCAGCTGGACTGCAAGGGTAAGCAGCCTGACCCAGGACACATGTCAGTCCCAGAAGCTCCGCTGCCGCAGCCAGTAGACTGTTCTGAGGCAGCTCTTTTCCTCAGGCAAAGGATTCAGGCTGATTTGGGGTTCTGTTCCTTGCCCCCCTCCTTGCTACTCAGATACCCTAGGGGTCATAAATACTAAAGAGAATGCCCAGCTGGCTCCAACCCATTTGCTCCCCAAAGTCAGAGAGAAGACAAGACCTCTAAACCTAGGGTTGATGCCTGGTTCTTAGGGCTTATACTATCTAACTGGGCATGAGACATACAATGACTAAAAGAGAGTCCCCAGGAAGCAGGCCACCCACGTTATGGACTGTGTTGCTATGGCTTGAACACCAAACTTTAACCTCAATGTAATATTTAGAAATGGAGCCTTTGAGGGGCCATTAGGGTTAAAGCAGTGGTTCTCAACCTCCCTCCTAATGCTGTGACCCTTTAATACACTTCTTCATGTTGTCATGACACCAACCATAAAATTATTTTCATTGCTACTTCATAACTGTAATTTTGCTACTGTTATGAATCAATAATCAGATATGAATCTGATATGCAGGATTCTGATATAGGAGTCCTGTAAAAAAATGTCATTCGATACACACCCCCACCAAGGAGTCATGACCCACAGGCTGAGAACCTCTTGGGCTGGAGGATTTCATGAAGGTGGGCACCCCATGGTGAAATTAGTGCTCTCACCAGAAAGAACACCAGAGGACTTATTTTCTCCCTCTATGTGAGGACTATTGGTCAAGAAGAGCATCACCCCCACCCCCCACCCCATTACCTACTCTTTGCCAAACAGCGTTTAGCATTCAATTAACACAGAGCCAGTATCTCCCAGAAACTATGCCAGATGCTAGGACCCAGCTATCAGTGAAGCCAGTTAATCTCTGTTCTCACACAGCTTCCCACACAGCAGGGATTATAGGGCTATAGTCACCATAGCCTGGACTACAGATAACACTGGATGGACATTACAGAACAGCCCTGTTGATAGAGAAAAGAAAGGTTTCTCCCTATTTCCCACTTAGTTCTCTCATGGAGAGAATCTGAGGAGGAGCCAGTCTTAGGCACTATCTAGCCCATTCTCATGAGTGAGCTAGCCCATTCTCCTGAGTGGGTTTATTTTGGAAGAACTCAGGAACTCTTTGCACTGCTCACTCGGTGGTGATGTCCTCCAAATGTCCTCAAAGCTGCTAAAAAACAAACAAACAAACAAAACTAATGTCAGGGCTGAGGAGAAGGGTACATTGGTAAATCACTCCTTTGGGAGTACAAGGACCTAGTTTGTATCACCAGAACCCATTTGAAGAAGCCAGGTGTGGATACACTGTGACTCTCAAACCAGAGAGGTAAACACAGGATCCCTTGGACTCCCTGGCCTGCCAGCCTAACTACTTGGTGTGTTCCAAGACACTGAGAAACACTGTCTCAAAACAAAAACAATAACAACAACAATAACAAAATCCAAAAAACCTGAGATCCTCTGGCATCCACATGCATACACATACCTGGGCACCAAGGCCTCACACAAATATGTACATGAAAAAAATCCATTTCAGTTCTCCAGTCCACGAGTAACCCTATCCTTCCATTTCACTTATTTTACTTATTACTTCATTCTGCCTTGTTGTATTTAAACAACATCCTCTGAACTCATTCACCTGCCTCAGCTGTCCCTTCACGCGGGAGCCGTCCCTCTTTGGCGTCTCTGTTCTCAGAACCTGCTCCCCTCCCTTCACCGCTTCGTTCCCCTGGACCGCTTCCAGCCTCATTAGATCATTTTGAGGTTATCTTTACCTGAATCTGCCCACCTCCTCGCTCTGTCCGAGAGCAACCCTTCCCTGCCTGCTGCTACAGGCCCAAGAAGGCCACGTTCCTAGTGCCTGCCCTTGCAGGGCGGACCCCCCCTCACCAACACATGCCTTGTGCTCAGACTTCATGGTTTTTTCAAAGCTCTTTTATAAATGTTTTCCTCCTTTGATAGACTTTTGAGAGGTAAGCAAGACAGATTCTGGCATCCCTGTGATACAGGAAACACAGATCCAGACTTAATTAATGCTGTACGTTAATTGCACTGTGTCATAAGCTGTTCAGACAAGTAAGAGAATTAAACTCTAGTTCCTAAGTTATACTGGTCCCATGGTCCCCCATCTAAAGCTCCACACTCCATCTCTCACTAGCTGCACCAGAGCAATAGCCACCTCCTTCTTGGGTTCAGAGTAAAAACCACGCCCTCCACAGTCTACGTGACTTCTTTCCCAAGCTCCTCCATTCCCTGCGGTGAGTCATTTCAGCCCTTGCTGCTACTGCGCAGAGTATTAACGTCTCTGCCCCAGAGCAAGCTTCTGCCAAGCACCAAGCCATGCCTAAGAGAGTGTACGATGCACTTTGAAAAACCGTTAAAGACAAAAACCAGCTTGTTTTCGGTCTGGTCGTGTAGGGCTAAAAATTAATAAGCTGCCTAGCTACCCAAAAGAA
>NC_034590.1:148163620-148165207 GCF_900095145.1 Mus pahari
GTATGAGTTTCGACCCCAGCATGCTGGCCTGAGCTCTTGTCTTGTCCTGTCTTCAATAAACTTCCTCGTGTGTTTACAGCAAGTAGGTCTCAGCGTCCTACTGGGTGCGCGTCCTTCCCGAGACTGGAGCGAGGGGCTCCCTTCGGGGGTCTTTCAGTCGTTTTCTGACTCATTGTCTTTCACTGTTCTGGTTCTCAGTACCCTCTACTCTTTATTACTGCTGCTCCTGCTAACACGTCACTAGCGCCTCCGCTGACTTCAAGCTCCTGAGCTCAAGCAACTTCCCCATCTTGAGGGGCTTCCCTGGGGACCTGGGACTACATTTGCTTGCCACTAAACCCCTCTAAGATACTCTTTAAGACCCGACGTTAGGGGTCAACGAGATGGGTTAGAATATAAAGTTGATTGCCACCAGGCCAGAGAACACGAGTTCAATCTCTTGGGCACATGTACACCCATTAATAATAAATAAATAAATAAATAAATAAATAAATAAAAAATAAATAAATAAATAAATAAATAAATAAATAAATAAATATGATTTTTAAAAGCCATCTGGGAGTCTGAGGAGTGTGAGGCCAGCCTGCTCTAAATAGCAAATTCTAAACCAGCCAGGGCAAGATGGTGAGACTGTGTCTCAAAAAATTTTTTTATTTAAAAAAAATGTTTAGGGCCTGATTTTTAGGTCAAATTTCTTATAAACAATCTTAGCCATTCCAATTCAGAGGGCAGGCGCTTGCTTCCTACCATTGTTTTCAAAGGTTACTTTGTGTATACACAAAATAAAGAGTTTCCCATTGTCCAAAAGTGTGATCTCATCTCTTTTGACAGAGCTAGACAGACCCAGCAGTACTTAACCCCAAAGAGACTGAGGGTGTGAGAAACATGGGGTAGGTAATCTAAAGCTGGGCCAGGCTTTAAAACTGAGGGAGGGCTGGAGAGATGGCTCAGCAGTAAAGAGCACTGGCTGTTCTCCCAGAGGCCCTCAGTTCAATTCCCATCATCCTCGTGGTGGTCCACAACTACCTGTAACTTCAGTTCCAGGGGCCCCTATGGCCTCTCATGACCTCCAAAGACATCAGGCATATATACATGGTACACAGAAAACCCATGCAGTCAAAAACGCCCAAACACACAAAATAAAATAAACTGAGTCAGGCCCACTGAGAGGGTAAAGAAAGAAAGGCAGTTTATGCACAAAAAGCGGCGTGCATGCTTACCACAGTTCGAGAAGCTGAGGGGTGATGAGTGCTCAGTATGGCACAAGGGCAGGTTGAGTGGGAGAGCACTTGAAGACAAGCTTGCAGAAGAGCCTATGCCAAAGGGGGACGGACTTGAGTGGCCTGCAAAGGTAATGACTGTGTACTCAAGGAGACAGCCATCCTTGAAGCATTCTCACATAATACAGTCACATTTGTGACAAAACCAAGTTTTCGGACTTAAAAATATGAACAATAACATGGAATCTATCCGCCGGGCGTGGTGGCTCATGCCTTTAATCCCAGCACTCGGGAGGCAGAGGCAAGCAGATTTCTGAGTTTGAGGCCAGCCTGGTCTACAAAGTGAGTTCCAGGACAGCCAGAGCTA
>NC_034590.1:148165262-148201021 GCF_900095145.1 Mus pahari
AAAAAAAAAAAAAAAGGAGTTTATCTGAAGTCCAGTACTATTTTCATTCACTAGTTAGGAACCAATTGGTTTATATGTTCTGTTCCAAAGCATGCATTAATCAGGTTCATTAGAGAAAAAGTACCCTCTATCCAATGGTCAAATGCATATGAATTCGTGTAGGGAACCAGTCTTAGTGTTGGAGAACTTGGAATAGACACTGGATTCTGAGATCCTGGATACTGAGGGTGGACATGGTCACAAGTTGGTAGCTACAAGCACCTTAGTAAAAGCCAAAAGCCGGGTATCAGAGTGGGGCTGGAAACTCAAGAGACCACCTATAGCAGAGAAACGGGAGACAAAATATCAACCTCCCTTCTGAGCATCTGCAAAAGTTAGGTCTGTTTCTTCCTCCCAACCCCATGCTCCCAGAAACAAGACTCAGAGTCTAAATGCATTTACAAATACCTTGGCCATATCGCTTGGCTCTTCTCTGACTACATCATAATTTAAAATAACTCATTTCTTTTAATCTGCATTCTGCCACGTGCTGGTTACCTGTGCTCAGAGACCATGCATCTGTCTCTTCACATCTTCCTGAGTAAATCTCCTGTGCCTCGATCTATCCCAGAATTCTCTCTGCCTCACGGATGTCCCACCTTCTAGTCTACCCTTTCCTATAGGCTATTTTTAATTGACAGGTGGTACATCCAGACAATACACAAGATGTACTCTCTACAGGCACCCGGGGGTGAAATGAGACTAGAAGCCAGATGATGCCAAAGAAGCGTGAGAAGATGTCTGAGGCAGCCCCTCCATAGCTGAAGAGGAGGAGATGGGTATAGGGTCTCACAGCAGTCAGGTAAACATATGACACAGTATCCCAGCAATGAGTAGAACTGTGCCTAAGAAAGAGAAGCTATTCTTTCCCTGCCCATGAAAAAGAACCTAACACCTCGGTCCCTCTAACTGTTCAAATGTAATGTCTTTAAACTCTCATCTTCCCAAGAGCAGCTCCGCTGCACCAGGCCAGACCCATGTGCACTGGCATCTTAATCTCTGTTTACACTTCTGGCACTAGAAGGGGCATTTCATCATCTCTGCCCAGGGAGGCTGGCCTAAACAAATCAGCTTTAAACTCTGCACCTTTCAAAACCTCTGGACTTTGTGCCACATCCAGACTTCTACCCTTTGCCTGGCCCTGTGATCTGTCTGCACTTCTCCGTTCCAACAAATCTTTCTTCGCAAAACTGATAGACCTAGGAACAAAAGTCTCATGTGGTGCATATATACTGCTAGCTGGGGCCGTGACTAAAACTCCTGTATAACAGACATCGGGAGGGATAAGGAGAGGAGGCACAATGTGTAAGCTAAATCCTTATCTGACACAGGAGACTAACGGGTGCCATGCAAAGCAGAGCAGTCAAGATGGAGCTGCGTGAGCCTATGGATCAGAGTCCTGAGGGAGAGCACAGAGATGACTGAGAGGAGAGAGGGCGGTCGTCTCAGGCAGTGGGCATCCTACTTAGAACAGCAACTGTCACGTCTTTCTTTCTTCCTCTCCACCCCGTACCACTTCACCCTGTTAGTACTTAGAGGCTTTTCTTGTTCACATCACATCTTTTCTGTCTGGACCAATCACAGTACAGTCTGCATGGAATCTGTACCAGGAGGGCACAGCTGATGGACTCCATGAACAAATCACCAGTGTAGTCAAGGGAAAAATGCTTTAATGACTGACAAATGTTTTTGATAAGCTCACTTTTTTTCCCCCCCAGTTTGTTATTTTGTTACGTTTCATGCTGAGGTAGCTCTTGTCCTATAAACTAGGCCTGAAGTTTTCCAAGTAGATATTTTGTATTCTTCAGAGAGCCCCTTGAGTTTTACCTGGAGAAGTGTGAGGCTCGCCAAGTGCAAGGAACTGATACAATTGGACAAAAGGAACGCAGTCTCTCCAGGACTATACCCCAGCCCCTGAGGACCAGGTTGCTTATGGTAATACCCCACCCATCCTCCCAAATTAAAATCTTCCAAAGTCAAGCTCCTTTAGGGAATGGCATTCTGCATGCGGGGATCTGCCTAAACATTTCAAGTGTTCCAGTCTAAAGCACTGAAGAACTGTGGATTACACCGTATTGCTAACTGTCTATTAGACAAAGATGGCCTTTTCAGAAAGCTTAAACTGTAATCATGTGCCCCCCTTCAATGCCTTTTGAAAAGGCAAGTGATCCCTTGTGAAGGAGTCTGTAAGAATGAACAGCCTCTCCATCACTCACTCTCTATCTCTCTGTCTCTGTTTGTCTCTGTCTCTCTCCTGTCTCCTCAGAGGGCTGCACCTTTAGCGAATCAGCATTCAGATTGAATAGGTGACTCAAGTCACGTGGGCAAGGTTCCCCTTCAGAGGAAGGCACCCCACCTGGACTCATGGCCGTGATGGTTGCTTTGATCTTCCAGCCTGAGTGGTCACAGGGCTCCCTTTTATCTACTTGATCATGGTAAACAAGCTTTAGAATCTTTCATCTTGCTGATCTCGGATTTGTGGATTAATGATTCTTCATCTGCTCTGCTCACTCTCCCTCAGGAAGTATTGGCCCACCCCCTCCCTTACTGGAATGTCACATGCCCTGTGTCCAGAAGAGCCACTACAGAGTTTGACATTAGCTAAGTGGTTACTTGTTTCAATGTTATCTCTTGGTATGAGCTTTTGGGAGTTATGTGGTTAAACATGACCCTGAAATCCACTCTCAAGTCTATAGTGGGTTGATGGCTGGATATGTAAATGTTCATAGCGTGAACTTTAGGCTTTACATTTTCTGTTTGAACCATTCAGATTTGCTATTGTATCACACGCATAGTCAGATGGATGAATTTATTGGGGGTACTTAGAGGAGCGCAGGCCACTCATAGACAGCTGTACCACTTGGAAGTCCTTTGGGCAACTTCTGGGCAACTACACCACCAAGAGGTCCAGATTTCAGTCAGCCTTCTCCCTCCTCCACATTCTGGCACCCTGCAAACCGCACCGACTGTCTCATTGCCACTATTGTCACAGATGCCAGCTCCTGGCGTGTCATTGTGCTTCTCAGTTCATTGCCGTGACTATGGCTGAGGGTCTTCTGCAGGCCACCACAGCTTCTCTGTCAGGGATGTGTTCCAATAAAACGTTGTTTACAAAAGAGACCCAGCAATTATATCTGGTCCCTGTCTGCCAACATCTGGTGTAAATAAATGGTCAGTACATAAATGTTCATTATACAATTATTTTAGCATTTTTTGAAGCAGAGTTGAAATGCGCTAAGAGACTCTAATTCCTTTAGCTTTTGTGTATACTTTTTTAAAACCTTCCATAATAAAATATTTAAAATAATGTTTATCATATGAATGTTTAAATATTGAACATTTATAAATTGCCAAGTGTTGTGGTACATACCTGTAATCCCAGCACTCAGGATTATGAAGAATTTGTGATCAACCGAATAAAGAGTTAATAAAGAGCCAAATAAAGGATTCAAAGCCAGACTCAGTCAGATTGTGAGACAATGTCTTAAAAAGAAAAAAGTTTATGCATTATCTTCAAGTTCATGTTTTTCCTTATGCTCTTTGACATCGGCTTCCAGATGACAAAACCTATGCATTAATTTTTCTAACGAGCTCTTCAGATTGGGCAATCAGATTACCCAGGAGAGGGACGATTAGCCCAAATGTAGTCTTTGGCAATGGCAGGATGAAAATTTCCTTCCTGCTTTGCCCAGCCAAAAATATACAGTGACTTTCCACTTGATTGTGACCTTTCTATTCCTGCTAAGAAAGGGGATGTAGAATTTTAAAGGAAATATATATATGACATATATTCTCCCTTTTCAGGAATTTTTTTAAATGCCATTATTTAAGTTACCATTATCTAAAACTGACAGCTGTGACTTTCCAAACTATTTTCCTTTGAATAATTCTATTACCTGATGCTTAATATAATTTGCCAAATTTTTCACTTCCTTCACAGTGTGCCTTTTTAAACTATGTCAAACAGAAGTTGTGACAAGCTACTTGAAATGTTAAAAGGATTCTAAATCCGTCTGATCTACAACTGTCGCTGATGCTGAGCAGACCAAGACAGATGCCAGAGCACAGGACACCCCGAATGAAAGCGGGGTGGGTTGGGAGGGGTGTGAGGGCTCAGGGTGACAGGAGGGACAGGGGTCTGTTTTAAATCATAATACAAAGTAGGCTAGAGGAGAAACTGGTAGTGTCTTTGTCTTTATAAAAAACAAAAATAGGGGAACAGAAAAAAAAAAACTATCTATGCTGAGACTCTTTCAGCCACCTCGGTGACAAGGTGTGCCAGTAGTGACACTCAGCACCCCTCACTGCTAAATGCTGCCCTCACAGAGGGTCCCCACCAGGCCACTGTCACTTGGCTCTTTTAAGAACACCTAGGAAGGGCTGGTGAGATGGCTCAGTGGGTAAGGGCACCGACTGCTCTTCCAAAGGTCCTGAGTTCAAATCCCAGCAACCACATGGTGGCTCACAACCATCCGTAACGAGATCTGACTCCCTCTTCTGGAGGGTCTGAAGACAGCTACAGTGTACTTACATATCATAAATAAATAAATAAATAAGTCTTTAAAAAATAATAAGAAAATAAAAAGAACACCTAGGAAACCTCCCTAGAGGACTTTGTCCCCTCCTTGGACCACAGTCGCCTGTATTCAGCAACCAAGTCTTTGTGCCGGAGTATGAGTTGGGTGAAGAAATAGAACAGAGTTAAACTATGTACCCTTGCCTCCTGCTTGGTGAGTCCCACCTCCCTACTCTTCCAACTCTGCCTCCTTGCAGGGGAGCCAGCTTACAAATGTGGACTTTGAGGACAAATGGTGAGTCGAGCCATCGCCGGCACTGACACTTCGTGCCACTGACAGCCACACGCTTTGGTCAAGGTGCTGAATATCGCCGAGGTTCACTAGCAGTGGTTCCATGGCTGTGTCCAAGCCCTGGAGCTTGGGTGTGACTCCCTTCTACAGCACAGTTCCTTAATGTGATTAAGGGAGGATCTTGAAGCAGAGAAATGATCCTTATGTTTCCACGTGGGGTCTAAACGCCATCACCAATGCCCTTAAAACAGAGGGTCTGTCAGAGCTCAAACATCAAGGAGGAGAAATGAGAGTGGGTGGAGTGGGCACCTAGGAGCTGCTTTGCCGAGGAGCGATGACACTCACAGGGAAATGGGAACAGGAAGAAAGCCTGGCATCTGCCTTCTCAGGACTTTCTCCTGTTCTTTGGTCAGACCTCTGATTGGCTTAATCACTCAAGGAGGGCCTGCCCAACCTGTGCTCAAGGCTGAAGGCAGAGACACGTCATAAACAGCTAAACTTCACAGGAAGTTTACACACGCTCTGTCCCAAGATGAGGGTAATTATCCATGCTGGCAAGGTTCACTCTGACACCGGAGGGATGCTCTTGTAGGAAGCACTCGGATCCCTCCAAACTATGGCAGCAGCCGGGACTTCGGACCATTTTGCAGAGCCTGAGCTGACACAATGACCAAGCAAAGTACACTTTGACCAGGATTGCTTAATTATGCAAAGCTCTAGCTCTGTGCCTTAGTTCTTTCTCTACTTAAACCTAAAGCTAATGCCAGTAACCCCAAACAGACCGGGTCACTGGACTCCCTTATCTGTTCTTCCCTGGCCCCCATAATGAGGACTGAACCTGGGGCCTCACCCATGCTAAGCAAGGCCTCATTGATCCTCTCTTTAACTGGAATGTTGGGACAGTTGGCCAAGCCTTGCCTGTGGGCACTGCCACAGTCAGGACTTCTGCTGTACACGCTAGATACAGATAAATATAGAAACTGGATGTCGACTGGCCAGACCCGCCCCCCCCAACCCCCAGAGCTCCTGGGGACTGGACCACCAACCAAAGAGTACACATGGAGGGACCCATGGCTCCGGCTGCATATGTGGCAGAGGATGGCCTTGCTGGACATCTGTGGGAGGAGAGGCCCTTGGTCCTGTGAAGGCTTGATGCCCCAGTGTAGGGGAATGCCAGGACGGGGAGGTACGAGTGTGGCGGGGGGGAGAGCACCCTCAAAGAGAGGAAGAGGGATGGGACCTGGAGAGGGGAAAACATTTGAAATGTAAATAAAAAAAATATATCCAATTAAAAAAAAATCAACCAACAACAACAAAGGAACATAGAGACTGGAGTAGGTCAGCCACAAACTAAAAAATTGCAATATCCCCCATGCTGGAAGGGCAGCCTCCACAAAGAATCAGCCCTCCTGACAGCCTGACTTTGGACTTCTAGTCTCTGCAGCTGTGGTTGTGGTCATTTGTTAACAGCAGCCAAAGGAAAGCTAATATGTCCACTAAGCTTAGTTGTATCATCTGTGAAGCAGAGAAGATATATGTCTTCCCAGATTATGCTAACAAATCCCACAAACACAAAATACTAACTCAGTGTCTAGCACAGTAGGCACACAGCACACACCAACAGCTATTCTGTTAGCATTGCCTTCGTTGTTATTGAATATAGAGGAGGAAATATAGGCCAAGTATAGGGTCAGACTAGAACTCAGTGTCGTTGTCTTTGTCTGGGGGAGAAATACCAAATGTATAATTTGTCCCAAAATAGTGCCTTTCATAAAGAAGCCATCACTGTGACCGCTTCTGTTGGTATGCTGCATCTATCCCTGGCAACAATTAGATACGCCGTGCTGCAGTTTTCTATGTATTTAATTATATGTTTGCTATAAATTATATGTTCAAAATGGAAAATAAACATTTCCAGCTGTTTTGAAGGCCCCAAATCTAATTTTGAACTGCTGAATTCTAGAAAAACTATGGAGCCTCTAAGCATATTGCAAGTGGTTTGAGCCACCAGCACCTCTTACTTACAATCACCAGGGCAGCCAGGGGTTCGTGTGGAAAGATTCACTCCTCGGATCCAGAGTTATAGCGTGGAGGGAGAATAATCAATTATACCTGGTTTTGAAAAATAGAGAAGACAAAGTGTCTACTTTGGAGGGACACACAGGGCTGTGAAGGAAAACCAAATAGATTTAAACTTAGATTTTGATGGTGATTATAGACGTAGCAAGGATCTACTATTATGTTCCAGCAACTATGTGACACTGTTATCTTGTTTAATCTTCAGAGTGGGATTTTAGCAAGGCGAAGTTGCCCAAGATGAAACAGTATAAGACCAAGAGCATAGAAAGTAGAAACGCACCCGGGTGATCTACAGAGTGAGTTCCAGAACAGCCAAGGCCACACAAAGAAGCCTTGTCTCGGGGGGGGGGGGGGGGGGTGTGTGTGTGTGTGTGTGGGGGGGGGGGGGGGGGGGGGGGAGCATTAGGTAGTGCTAAACACCCATAATCCCAGCACCAGAGTGACTGAGGTAGACCGATCATATTTGGAGGACAACTTAGACTACATGGTGACTTCAAGGCCAGAATGTGCTATATATAGAGCTTAGATCAATTTTTAAGATTGACTTACTTTTATTGTTATGGGTATGGGTGTTTTGCCTGCATGTGCGGCTGAGCACTGTGTGCATGCAGTACCCATATCTGACAGAAGAGGGCAGCAGATCCCCTGGATCAGTGTGGATGGTCATGTGGGTGCTGGGAATTGAACCCAGGTTCTCTGAAAGAGCAGCTAATGTTCGTAATTGCTGAGCCATCTCTCCAGTCCAGTTAAGTTTTTTAAAAGAATCCTTATTAGGTATATTAACAAAGAAACTCTTTTTGGTCTGCTCCCTCCCTTCCAAGCCTATTGCCTTTCTTATAAAGTTCAGCAGATGACACCTCCATCAGACAAGTTACGCAAACCAGAAACCCGGAAATAAACACTTATGGCCCCCCACTTCCTGCCTCCCAGATCTCACTCAGCACCAGAGTTTGCCAGTTCTGCCTCCAAAATATATCTCAATATTCTTTCCTCTGAGGTTTTGGCCGCATCCAAAGCAGCTTTATTTCCTGTTCTCGACGTCGGTCAGAGCCCTCCCTCTATCTCACCTCTACTCCCCATTCTTCCCAACCCACCCCACAGGAGCCAGAGAGAAATAGTCTTAAAAGGTAAACCTGATCACCACTGTCCAGCGGTGTCCCGTTGAAATTAAATAAAGCCAGGCATGGAAGTACACAGCCGTAATCCCAGCACTGAAGCTGGAAACGGGGCAATTGCTACAAACCCAAGACCAGCCTGGGCTATAGAACCAAAAGTAATGCAAAAGTAAAATTAGAATAAAAACCCAGGATCTTTACCGCTATCCTACAGGATCTAGCTTCTCACCCCACTCAACACCCCCTACACACACACACACACACACACACACACACACACACACACACACACACACACACACACACACACACACACACACACACACACACACACACACACACACACACACACCATCTCTCTTTCTCGTTGACTTCCCATTTCCCTCCACACAGCCGAGTGGCTTCCTCAGAATGGCAGCTTTAAGAACGTCCAGAAAGGAATTAATTAGGCAATGCACCCTGGGCAAATATAAAGTTGGCAATGGGTTTAAGTCACCAAGGGAAGAAACCAGGAGAGGCTTTTCTGGACACTGATGAAATAGACAGCGATCAGAGTCCATTCTGGTGGGAACGCCCAGACACGTGCTGGCAGGACACAGTCACCAGCGGTAGGGCAAGCCCTGCCGTCTCACGATAAGATACTCTTGTCTTTCTTGCTGTGCTCTGCTGTAGATGCAAAGCTGAGTAGTCTTACCCCGTGGCTCTTGCGGGTAGGAGTAGGTAAACGTGTGGTTTGCGCTCAGTAAGAAAACTTGGAAAGTGTTTCGTCAAAAAGCCGGTGTTTTAACTAGCAGCATCCATCCTTCTGTCTCTCAGGCTGCTCTGTGCATGTGATGACTGGATCAAAACTCATGATCTTGTAGTCATGAGGCAACAAGCCAACGAGGAGGATGAGTCCAGAAGACCTATAGATAAAGGCCTAGCCTGGGCTGCTGACTTCGTCTTTCTGTTACATAAGAAAACTCAACCCTTCCTGAGCAAGCCACTACTCTTAGAGCAGAAATATTTCTACTTCTACATTAACACTGTGTCTGCAGTGGGGTACTGAAATACTGTCCAAATCCAGAAACCTCACCCTAGTATCACGGGGAGCTACTGGAGATGGGAATTATTTTATTCCCTCACCTGCAACCCACGACGGCACAGGTTCTAGTCCCCGCCTTCTGACCCTTACAGTCTGCTCAGTTTTCATTATTTCACCTCTTGGCTAGTTCTTGAACCTTCTTACTTCCCTGTATTCTGCTTCTTCAAGCTACTAGGACTCAGGAGAGATGTTTTATAAGTAGAAGAAATGTTGGTAATGAAAATAAAGAGGTAAAAAGAAAATTGTGGAGCCAGAGACGTGTCTCAGCCTGGGAAGGCGCCTGCCACCAAGCCTGATGGTGTGAGTGGACCCCTGAACCCCCCCAATAGGAGAGACAAGTTCTCCTTAGAGTTACCCTCTGACCTCCACATGTGTAATGTAGCATATGCGTTGTCACAGAGAGAGGAGGGGAGAGAGGGGAAGGGAGAGGAGGAGGGGGAGGGAGAGAAGACAAATAAATGTAATTTAAAGAACTTTGTAGACATTGGTATATATTGAGACCGCATTTCAAAATTTAAATGCCCAAAACCAAATGC
The DNA here is from genome assembly GCF_900095145.1 of Mus pahari. Taxonomy (NCBI): domain Eukaryota; kingdom Metazoa; phylum Chordata; class Mammalia; order Rodentia; family Muridae; genus Mus; species Mus pahari. The sequence continues at coordinate 148,174,924 of NC_034590.1, forward strand.
TTGATTTCTCTCTCTGTTTGTTCCCGTTGTTAATCTTAATTAATGGTATTTCCATTCTCCTAATTGTTTATGTCTTTCAAAAACAGTTGTTCTTGACTTCTTTCTCCCCCCCCCCCCATGCCACACTTGATCCATTAGCAAATGCTGCTTGACCCAACCTCTTAACATATTCCAAACGCCATTATTTCTCTTCTGGCTTGGTCTCAGCCAGCGTTCTGTGTGCCTGAGCCACTGCAATAGCTGTCTGTTTGCTTCATCTCTTCCTTCCTATGGTCTGATTTTTCAAAGAACAGCTGGAATAATCCTTTTTAAGTGAGAATTTCATCACATCACTCTTTCCCTCAAACATTCCAATGTTATTTGGTTTGGTTTGGTTTGGTTTTGAGACTGGATCTTGCTTTATAACCCACGTTGGCCTGGCACTTCCTCTATAGCCCAGGCAAGCTTCAAACCCACGACCTTGCTGCCTCAGTGTCGTGAGTGCTGGGTTTGCAGGTATAAGTCACCACATCTGGCTCCCAATGTCTTTGGCTGAAGTTGGAGGTTAGTTTTTTTAAGATTGTATTTAATTGTTGTGTATGTGTGTTTTGCCTGTATGTATGTGTATCCCATGCCCGGCTGGTGACCAAGGATCTCAGAAGAGGGCATTCGATCCTCTGGAATTGGAATTAAAAGTAGCCATGAGCTGTTGTGTGGATGTTGGGAAAACAACCCTGGTCCTCTGTAAGAGGTGAGAGTGCTCTTAGCTACAGAGCCAGCTCTCCAGCCCACCAACAGTTTTTTATTGTAATTAAATGCAAACTCTTTAACAACTTCTGAAGCTGTGCATGTTCTGGCCTCATTCACATTGGTGTCTGCCTCTTGTCTTTTACCCATCCTTCATCACTGCTGGCCTTTGACGGCCACACAAGCATGTCGGACTCATTAACACTGGGGCCTCTCTCCTCCTGGACTGCCCCCTCCCTCAGACACATGTTCTGTACTCGTATCTCTATGTGACTATCAGCCTGCTGGAGATTATTGCCCCAGATACTTTCTATAAAGTAGAACAGTACTTTCGGGTACTGCCTCTCACCAACCCTCGGCTGCACACTGCATTGTTAATGTAATTAGACCTTACATTAACTATGCACTTGCTAAGTTATTTATTGTTCCCACACAAACGCCAAGAATGCACTTAATTTTATTTATCTCTACTTCCCTTTTAAAATGACTCACGTGAAGTGTGGGTTTAATGATTGTGTTTGTTGGATTAATAAACTTCATGGAGAGCTATCCTGAACTGAAGTTATACTCTCTTGTCATTCTTCAACGCTTCCCCTACCTTTTCTAAGTTAATAGTGGTGATAAACTTCAGCCCCTGCCTACCCAGGAGCCTCTTATCTTATTTTTATAACAATAAAATCTGAAAGATTGAAGGCCCTGAAGGGGATAGGCACTCCACAGGAAGACAGAGTCAACTAACCTGGACCCTTGGGGCTCCCAGAGACTGAGCCACCAACCAAAGAGTATATACCTGCTGGACCAAGGCCCCCAGGACATATGTAGCAGACGTGCAGCTCGTCCCCCATGTGGGTCCCCCCAACAACTGGACCAGAGGCGATCCCTAAAGCTGTAGCCTCACTGTGGTATCCATTTCTCAACAGGGCTGCCTTATCTGACCTCAGTGGAAGAGGATGCACCTAATCCTGCAGAGACTTGATGAGCCAGGGTTGGGGGATATCCAGAGGGGGTCCCACCTTCCCAGAGTAGAGGGAGAGGGGGACCAAGAGAGCATTTGAGATGTTAAATAGTAGTAGTAGTTGTTGTTGTTGTAATAATAATAATAATAACAGGGCTGGTGAGATGGCTCAGTGGGTAAGAGCACCCGACTGCTCTTCCGAAGGTCCGGAGTTCAAATCCCAGCAACCACATGGTGGCTCATAACCATCTGTAACAAGATCTGATGCCCTCTTCTGGAGTGTCTGAAGACAGCTACAGTGTACTTACATATAATAAATAAATAAATCTTTAAATAATAATAATAACAATAATAATAAATCTTGTTACTCATGTGAGACTAGAACAATTGATTTACTCAGTCCCAGGGATGAATCTAACCCAGCCATGACAATATTGCTCTATTTTACCATGCATTATCATGCAGTAGGTACACGATCGTTTTCATTCTGAAGATGAGAAGTAGAGGCCGCTTAAGAAAAAAGAACCATTCTCAAATAAAAAGTCCTAGAAGGTAACACAAGCTTCGTGGTTATCCTGTCCCTCCTTTTGGACTACAGATGTGAAGGGTTGGATACACTTTTCTCTCTCTGCAGCCCCAACAGTTGGCTCCCTGTCTCAGTGACAAAACTTGGAAGCCAGAAGAGGCCTTCCCGTTCAGTGTTGGTGAACAAGATATACTCTCTTCCTACCAAGAAGTCAGGGGCCAGAGAGGCCACGAGCAGCCTGCAGCAAGCCACAGGCAAGTGGCAGGAGCTAGGGCTCCCTGGTAAATGACATAAGGGAAGACATGTTTTCTCCTAACATGGACAGTAACACAGTGACTGTTTCATTCATATATGTGTGTGTGTGTGTGTGTGTGTGTGTACATATGTGTGTGTGTGTGTGTGTGTGTGTATATATATATATATATATATATATATATATATATATATATATATATACTGACTTTCTTGGCAAAGAATGTATAGCATAACCTTTCTCAAGATGGGTTTGTATGTAGCCTTGGAGCATTACCCAAGACGAAAGGCCAAAGTCCTCGTTGTCTCTCAGTTTATACCCACACACATACACCAAGACACCTCACTGAAACAAAACAGAGGGCCACGTTCACCCTCCCTTCTGCCCCTGGCCAGGAGTGAGCTATCCTCTTTACTTTTCCCTCTTGTCTGTTCTCTTTCCCTTCGACTGAATTAAAAGAATTATTTTATCACCCACAACCACTGCTTTTCTCATTTTTATTTTCTTGCCCTCCACCTAAATAAAAGACTTCTAAAAAATGAATCTAAATCGAGGGTGATTTAAAATTGAATTTTAAGTTAAATTTATAAAAATAACATGAGCAAAATGTGATTCACTGGATAACTTATTTCTTACAAGCCTGAATGTAGATGTGTTTAACGTTCCTTGTAAAAAGGAGATTTTTAAGGAGAAATTGAATTCCTTCCATAAGAAACCTTCCTTAGAAGTTATTGCACTGTGTCAATATTACACTTTCATAAGTAATGAAAAGGAACTTCTGTAGGCTCCTCTACCAGAATCGATGGCAGGAGTTCCCTAGGCTCCAGGTTTCCAGCTTCACTCAGTGCCAGCTCTCAGTGTCTGTCCCATTTAATGAGTAACCAGCTGAAGAGAAAGAGCCACGTTGAGTGCAGTGTGATCCGTACTGACCAGACCACTCATTTCTCTACTTTTAACACTGTTAAAGAATAACAGATATGGGTTTTTTTCAAGGCCATGGAAAAGTGCCACATAGCTGGGAGAATTATAAAAATGAAATGCTTCAGGTACAGGTTTCCTGCTTTCAGGTTCTGCCATTGATTTTTTTTTTCCCCCTTAATTGCTGCAGAGGACCCAGTGAAATTCTGAGTTCCTGACGCTTGCACAAAAGGCACAAAAGTATTGAAGCCTTGGACGACTGATACAAGGATTAGGTCAAGCAGAGTCAAACACATCCACAACTTCTTTTTCGTTTTTTTAACCTTTCCCTAATATGAATGAAATGTTTCATTCACTGCCTAAAATCTACTGGATTTCTTTCACATTCATTTATGACATGTTAGGCTTAAACTTGTGGTCTTGCTGTTATACACGCCAGGAGGAATACATGTGAATACTAATATCCCTCCCACACCTCCGCCTCATTGAATTGAATAATTTTTACTGATACATGGTCTTATGAAATGTATTGTTTTAAAGACAGCAAAAGTGGCTCACTGGACTTCATATTCTGTTTTGTTTTGTGGTATCATGTAGCCCAGGCTAGCCTTAAACTCAGTATATAATGAAGACGGTCTTGAACTCTTGATCCTCCGGCCTTCATCTCCCAAGTGCTGTCTATGTTATTGTTGTCTGTCTGTCTGTTTGTTTGTTTCTCTGGGACCTGGAAATTTTTTCTTCTTGTGGCTTGGAAAGACTATAAAGGCTATAAGGTCCTCACAGCTCCTTAACAAGGCAAAATCAAAAGTAAGATTTTTGTAAGTCAGGTAGGTATTCCCAAACTTGTTTGAAATACCTTTATCTAAACAGATTTGATATAAACACCGAGCAAATTGTAATGAAAGAGAGCAGGAGCTCACTTGTGTGAGCCTTGGGGGGCGGGGGGGGGGAGCTCAGGAAGGCTGAGCAGGATGGAGGTCGGAGCTCAAGGTTCACCAGACTGGGTCAATCATCATTTCAACCTGTGCCAGGCCTCACCCGTATTTTATTTATTCATCCTTTAAATTCCATTCCCCACGTCTTCCTCCGTCCTCCCCCGTCTGCCTTCCCACAGGCAACTAACTGTACCAAAGAGCAAAAGGAATACTTGCTAGCATGTGTTCCTGTAAAATATATTATTTTTGCATAAAGACAATTTTTTTTCATCCCACACTATGCTTGTACATTCATTTATAGGCCGTGTATATAAATCTACTTAGCTGCTTCTATTTCTTTCCTTGTTCCCATGGAAACTAACCTCCACATTTTACCTAGCCACTTTCCAAGAGAAGGACACCCGAGACACCATCCAAACAGCGAGCACAATAAATAATGCAAAAAAAAAAAAAAAAAAAAAAAAAAGAGTACTTCTTGTGTGAATTTCCACATGAACAATCAGTTTCATGAGGAAACACGTCAGTACACGGCTCCTTCCCCTGAGACTGCTCATTCTACCTGCCGTGTACAGACCCAATCTGGGGGTTGAACTCAGGTCATTAGACTTGGCAGCAAGCACCTTTGCCTGCTATGCAATCTTGACATTTTTGTGTCCAAGTATGGCCTGTCTTGTCTGTCTGTGCACCGTATGGATACAGTGACCGTGAAGGCCAGAAAAGGATGTCAGATCCCCTGGAACTAAGTATAGGTAATTGTAGGCTACCCAGTGTCAATGCTGGGAGTGGAACATATGTCCCCTGCAAGAACAGCAGTCCTCTTCACCACTGAGCCATTTCTCCAGACCCCAAGATTCCTGTATTTTACTGTATGTAAATTGTGTGTGTGTGTGTGTGTGTAGTGTTTGTATGTGTGCTGCTAGGGAATGAGCCGAGGCCTTGTACAAACCAGACAAGAGCTGTACCACTGAACCAGGTCCTCAGCTCCATTTTAAGGCATATAAAGTGCACATCAATAAAAACAGAAAAAAATAAAAACCTTAAGCATTCTAACCATCTATAGATACACTGCACACACATACACACACACACACGTACACATATCCATTCTTAGGAATGCTTTTTTAAGGATTTGTATGAATTTTGAAAATCATTCTCAATTTTCCATTTAAAAGTAACACTTGGGCTTCCAAGTTATCACCTGGGTTGTCTAATTTGTTTTCAGAAAAAAAAAGCAATAAAAAAAATTGACTTGCTTTCAATTATTACCCAAACCCCTACATTTAGTGTCACAGAGTCTCAATCACAGCGTTTTGTCTTTCTGTCTTCAACAATGGATGTCATTTATTTTCTACTATTTTGGACTGGGTTGTTTGGTTTTTTGTTTGTTTTTAGAGAGTTCAGAGTTTTCCAGTGTAGCTGGGGCTGACCTTAAATCTCCCTGATTTAGCCTCTCTAGTACTGAAGATAGAAGTATGTGCCCCCCCCCCCGTGACACACACTCATTCTCTCTGTCCCTCTCTCTCTCCCACCCTCCCTCAGACCTGTTTGTTTTTAAAGGTAAAGGAAACGAGTAAGATGCTACCTAAGACGTCTCTACATTAGACCAGCGATCTCTAGGTGAGCAGAGCCACACACAATGCCTCTCCAGGCCGCTCTGTAGTACAGCCTTTCCCTTGTGGGCAGCAGTCACACCACTCAGAATTAGTTCTGCCTCAGCTGCCCTGGCTCACAGGCCCAGCAGATGGGAATGAGGGCTGCCGGGACCATGAGGAGCAAGTCAGCAAGCAGAGTCCTCCATGGGCTCTGCAGCAGCTCCTGCCCCTAGGTTCCTGCCCGGTTCCTGGCCTGGCTTCCTTTGATGATGAACAGCGATATGGAAGTGTAAGGCAAATAAACCTTTTCCTCCCCAACTTTCTATTTTGGCCATGGTTCTTTGTGACAACAGAACCCCTAAGACAGCTTCCCTCTAAATGCGGACTGTGATTGGAACGTTCGGTTCTTCATAGGCTATTAGGGAACTCGAATCGCCAAAGTCTATAGCAATGACTCTCAAACTCAAATCCCAGGAATGCAGATAGAGTTCAGAGGAAAAAAAATAATAAAAGGGTTTTTGTTTACGTACATTGAACAACCGTAGCCAGCAACACATAAGCTTAGGATAAGAAGACATTTTCAAACGGTTCAAGGCAAGCTGGGCACAGTAAGCATGCCTGTGCCACCAACCTCTTGAAAGACTGCGGCAGGAGGATCTTGGATTCTTTCTTTCTTTTTTTGTTTTTTGTTTTTTGTTTTTTTGTTTGGTTGATTTTTTTTTGGTTTTTCGAGACAGGGTTTCTCTGTGTAGCCCTAGCTGTCCTGGAACTCACTCTATAGACCAGGCTGACCTCCAACTCAGAAATCCGCCTGCCTCTGCCTCCCGAATGCTGGGATTGAAAGATGTGCGCCACCACCGCCCGACCTCTAGATTCCGATAATGCTGGGAAAGACCATTTTACAAACTTCAAGTGACTGCCTTAGTTGCTGCTCTATAGCTAACACTGACTAGCTGGAACATCTTATTTTAAAGCACTTATTGTATCTTATTTTATATATTAATGTATTTTAAGTATTAAGATACTTATTGTAATGACTTAAAGCGTTAAGATTGTTAAGATTTCATAAGGAAAAAGGTAGAAGTTAGGCCCTGGCTCTTCCTCCCAGCCCCATGCTCCCAGAAATAAGACTCAGACTCAAAGTATATTTACAAATACCTTGGCTGTATGCCTAGGCTATTCTCTGACTAGATCATAACTTAGATTAACCCATTTATTTTCATCTACATTCTGCCACATGCTGGTCACCTGTGCTCAGTTACCATGCATCCGTGTCCTCACATCTCCCGCGCCTGGCTCTATCCCAGAATCCTTTCTGTCTCCCAAATGTCCAACCATCTATTCCACCCTATAGGCCATAGGTTTTCTTCATTGACAGGTGATGCAAATGATTACAAAAATTTTCAAGAGACAAATTCTTCATTCTGTCAAGAAAGAAGTCCGAAGTACACGAGGTATATTTTAACACTGTGACCAAGGCCACTGAGGTGCTTTCTTCAGTGGGGGACACACTTGCTTGTAGGCCTGCTGTCCTGAGTTCAGGCTCAGGGACCCTTGCAAAGGCAGAAGGCCTCTTCAAAGTTACCCTCAGGCTCCACCCGAATTGCATAAGCCAAAATGAGCACAATATACGTGATCATCATGATAATGCTAATAAATTAAAAGTGAAATCAAACTCTGCGGCATAACATCAAAATTCTTTCTTAGAGCTACACACAGTCAGATGTTTGCAGTATCACCATCTGCCCTGACAGAGTGGGAGATGCTGCTCAGGGGAAAATCTTTCCCAAATTTCTGGATTCACATCCAATCCAAAAGCCCCAAACTATCAAAGTTTGTCAAAACTTGTGCCCCTTTTATTTATTTATTTATTTATTTATTTATTTATTTATTTTGTATTAGGGACAAAACCCAGGATTTTGTGAACTCAAGGTGAGGGTTCTACCACTGAAAGCCACAGCCCTCCCCCCACATTTCTGATGACTCGTAATTGTGAATTAGTTCTAATTTAGAAGGAAAAATTTTTTTTAAACTGCATATAAAAATCTGACCTAGCTCAAGCACTCATAACAAAACCGACTGTCATATTATTTATCATTTTAGTAGCCTTTGTTATTAAACTGCTAATAAGGTTTTAAGTGTAAAGTTGAAAAATTCATGCATTCTAAAACCCAGTGATTGACGAATGGACCTCGGAGTTAAACGTTAGTTAGTGACGGCTGGGGTTGTACTTTGCTGGCAGAACAGCCGCCTAAAACAGCAGTTCTCAACCTGTGGGTCGCGACCCCTTGGGAATCCAAGTGCCCTCTCACAGGGGTCACCAAAGAGACCATCAGAAAACACATCATGATTCATAACAGTAGCCAAATTACAGTTATGAAGTAACAATGGAAATAAGGTTATGATTGGAGTCACCACAGCCTGAGGAACAGCATTAAATGGTCACAGCATTAGGAAGGTTGAGAACCGCTTGCCTAGAATATGCATCACCAAGGGTTCAACCACTACCACTACAAATAATGTAAACAAGCTGCTTGTAAAACCCATCTACCTCAGTCCAGACTCAAAGCAACGCTTGTGAGTTTGCTCTTCTCTAATCTAAAGGCTAGCTCTCTATTCCCAGAAATAAAGGCCAATGCCTGCCCTGCCCTGCACCGACAATCCCAAGCCTCCCGCTCCACCCCAACCCCTGGCTCCTCTCACCACTCTCAGATCCAGACATAGATAAGCAGTGTCGGAATGTGGATTTTGTTTTGTTTTGGTTTGGGGGTGTTTTGTTTACTGCTTTGGGGGTTGGGGCTTATTATGTAGTACTAAAGACTGAACCAAAGGCCTTGCACAAGCTAGGCAACCCCTATCTGCTGAGCTACAGCCCCAAGTCCTTTTTTTTTTTTTTTTAAGATTTATTTATTTATTATATGTAAGTACACTGTAGCTGGCTTCAGACACCCCAGAAGAGGGCATCAGATTTCATTACGGATGGTTGTGAGCCACCATGTGGTGGCTGGGATTTGAACTCTGGACCTCTGGAAGAGCAGTCAGTGCTCTTAACTGCTGAGCCATCTCTCCAGCCCACCCCAAGTCCTTCTTTTTATTCTTTTGTTTTGTTCCGACAAGATATATAGCTGTCTGGACTAGCATTCACTAAACAGGCCAGGCTGACCCTGAACTCACAGAGACCTCCTTCCTCTGCCTCCCGAGTGCTGGGTAAAGTTTTATCCATGCCACCATACCCAGCCCAGCCATTTTCTTTAACAGCCTTAAATCAACATCGCAGTTTGCACTTGGGCTGAGCATTCAAATTCTTTTTATTTGCTGATCCTCAAATATTTGTAGACCTATTTCCACTAGGTGGCTGTCTTCACCAAGGAGTGTCAGCGCTATGCTGGCTTCTGGTAATTTGAAACCTTCAACCTTACATTTTATAGAGGTAGGCATACCTCAGTGGTTTAATAGAAGTTCTCATGCAAGTATCAACCTGTGCTCTTCTTTTACACCTTCACACTGGGTGGTAAAGGAAATATGTTTAAATGTGCCCTCAAAATAGGAAAGAGAAAAAAAATAAAAAAGAGACTTTTTGTTTGAAATTGAAACTATTTGTAAATGTACTTTTTTATTGATGTGTGTGTGTTTGTGTATGTGAGTGTGTGTGTACGTGTATGTATGTATTTGGGTCTGTGTCTGTGTGTGTATTGTGTGTGGATGTATGTATTCGTGCATTTGTCTGTGTGTGCCTACATGCTCCATGCACATGTGGGTGCCCTTGGAGGCCATAAGAGGGTGTCAGACCCCTGGAGCTGGCATTACTGGCAGTTATAAGCTGCCTAACATAGGTGTTGAGAACTGAATCTGGGTCCTTGGCAAGAACATAAAATGCTCTTAACCGTTGAGCCCTCTCAGCCAGGCAGTGGTGGCACATGCCTTTAACCCCAGCACTCGGGAGGCAGAGGCAGGTGGATTTCTGAGTTCGAGGCCAGCCTGGTCTACAAAGTGAGTTCCAGGACAGCCGGGACTACACCGAGAAACCCTGTCTCAAAAAAACAAAACAAAGCTGTTGAGTCCTCTCTCCAGTCCCTGAAATCAATCTATCTTTCCTTTTTTTTTTTTTTAAGATTTGTTTATTTAATGTAAAGAAGTATTCTTTGTGCAAGTACATATGTGCCCACATGCATGTCTGGTACCCATGGAAGTCAGGAAAAGATATGAATCACCTTATAAAGCACATGGACTCTGGGAACCAAACCTAAGTCATCACGTTCCCTCCACCACCACACCATCTTTCCGGTCCCCTGAAATTCTTCTTAAAAAGAAATGTAAAGTAGGGGCTGAAAGGGTTGGAGAAATGGCTCAGCAATTAAAGACTGCTTGTTGATCTGGTACCCATGTCAGGAGTTCCCCCAGCTGCCTATAACGCCAGCTCTGGGAGATCTCACACCCTCTTCAAGTCTCTGTGGGCACACACATACACGTGTTATACACACATATGCACACACACAAAATAAGTGAACGAATAAAATGAGTAAATAATCTAAAATAAATCTTTAAAAATTTTAAAAAGAAGGTTGAAGAGATGGCTCAGCAGTTAAGAGCACTCTCTGCTCTTCCAGAGGTCCTGAGATCAATTCCCAGGAACCACATGGTTGCTCACAACCATCCCTAATGGGATCTGAGGCCTTCTTCTGGTGTGCCTGAAGACAGCTACAGTGTACTCGTATACAATAAATAAATAAATAAATAAAATTTTAAAGAAAGACATGTGACCCACTCTTGGACAGATTCTCAAAGGACTTGAAGTCCACACACCACAATATACTTGCACACTGTATTTACAATTGCAATATTCACAACATCCAGGAAGTGGACAAGGCAATTTGATAATACATATACAATAGAATCTTAAGCAGCTGTAAGAAAATTAAAATTATGCCATTTGAGCCGGGCAGTGGTGGCGCACGCCTTTGATCCTAGCAGAGGCAGAGGCAGAGGCAGAGGCAAGCAGATTTCTGAGTTCGAGGCCAGCCTGCTCTAAAAAGTGAGTTCCAGGACAGCCAGAGCTACACAGAGAAACCCTGTCTCGAAAAACCAAAAAAAAAAAAAAAAAAAAAAAAAAAAGATAATTTAAAAAAAGGATGCACCTGGGAATCATGTTAAGTAAAAACAGAAAAAAACATCCCATTTTCTGTCACATATGGTACAAAAATGTATGTGTGTTATATATGTTTGCATGTCACAAAACTAGAAAGGGGATGAGAAGAGGGGAGGAAGAGATCTTAAGGAAGATGAGAAATTCTGGCCCCCATGGAAAGCCGGTGACTCAGGCAGGCAGGCAGGCAGGCAGGCAGCTGCACGGAGAGGGAGCACAGGGAAAAGCAGGGGAGGAAGAAACAAAAGAGAACAATGTATAATGACACACATGAGTGAAGATGCCAGGACCCTGTGTTCTTCCTACGTAGTCTATGATGACTAGTGGCAATTTGACAAAATCTTTTACCACCTGGCGAGGTTGGGCCACTGAGGATGTCTGTGGGGAGTGCTTACTGTTAAAGGATGTGGGAAGGCCCATCTTAATTGTGGGAGGGACTTCCTGGACTTCCACAAAGGGAGTAGAGGAGCTGAGTAGGGAGGGACTTGCTCCCAAGCCAGGAGACTCCCCCGTTGTCTCCAGCTCCAGGGGATCTGACAGCTTCTTCCAGCCACCGTGGACCCCCGCGTGCATGTGTTCTACACACACACACACACACACACACACACACACACACACACGCACGCACGCACAACATGCATTCCTTACTCTGCCTCTTGACTGTGGGTGCAGTGTGACCGGCTGCCTTTGCTTCGCCGCAGTGATGGACTTCTTTTGAATTGTGAGCCCGAATAAACAGTCTCTCCCTTAAGTTGTTCTTGTCAGATATTTCATCATGACTAAGACCCTAACTTTAAAAAAATTAAAAACAGGCCTACAGCCATGACTGCCGCCGTGGCTGCAGCTAGAGGAGACCCTGTCGGAGAGACTTGGGGTCTGATGGAGATATTTGTTTCCTGAGTGGGTCCGGTCAGTCGCGGGGGTCACCTTTGACCACCTTTAATCTCTCGCTCTTGTGGCTCAGAAGATTACAGATTTTTCGGGGCGGCTTTGTGGATTGGGACCACTTCCTTCATGATTCTGCTTCTTCCTGTTGTCTTTGAGACAGAAACGTTGCAAACGCAGCCACAACAGCAAGCCCAGCAGTGGCCGCCAATCCTTTTAGGGCCTCACACAGGGCTGTCAGGAGGAGTGCTGGGGGTTCTACCTCCACTTCCTGGAAAGATCTAGATTGTTACTGCGGTATTCATCCTGGTAGGCGAACTTTGAAATTCCTTTGTGTTTGAACTGCTGATTATTTGGACTTTTTATTCTTTTTTTTTTTTTTTTTTTTTTTTTTTTTTTTTTTTTTTTAAACCTTGGTACATCGATCTATTTGAACCTGGTGGGAACGTTCTCGGTTTCTCACGGAGAGACCCCAGGTGCACCTGAGCCCTTCCTAACGCCCTCACTTCCTGTTCTCACTGCGAGGATGCTGGAGACCAGCCATGTGGAGGTCTTTCCACTTTGTTCCTTAGTAAATGCTACTAAGGAAGTTCTTACATGCCCATTGTGGGAAATAAGTAAACACCCCTGACCATTAACTTTTTTTTTTTTTTTTTTAAGAATGGAAATGCTAAGACGGGTAAACAGTGTGGTACTGACAAAATCCATTACAGCTACGGTAGAAAACAGTCCCCAGGAATCCCTGGGTGTGCCTGAGAGAAGTGAGGCTGGCTGTAGCTTTAGTCGGAGGGGGGCTGGGCAGAGCAGCCCCTCATTTCCTCTTCACAGTTTGGCTTTTAGACCTGCATATGTATAAGAAAGAAGTCAGCGCTCAATTTTTGCATTTAAATACTAAAAAAGAACTCCAACTGAAAAAAATTAAAAATCAAAACTAAAGTATGAAGTTATACCCAAGAAGATCAGTGAAAGGCAGATAATATTTAAAAATCCAATAAAGAAAAGAGAACAAAAAATAAAAATAAAAATAAATCATCTTTGGGTAATGGTTTATGTTGTCAAATCAGAAAGCACTTGTTCTTGGAGCTTGAAGAGATGGTTCAGAAGTTAAGGATACTCACTGGTCTTGCAGATGGTTAGGACCAGTTTCAGCAGCCTCATGGTGTACACCACCCATAACTCCAATTCTAGGCTCCAATGTCCTCTTCTGACCTCTGCTAGCACCTGCACACACACATGGCACACATGCATGCACATGTGTACACATAAACAATTAAAATTAAAATTTGAAGGGATATATATCATATATATATATATACTTACAATTTTGATGGATATAGATCATACATAGCATATATATGACATATATACGTAGATAGATAGATAGATAAAACATCATGGAACTAGATTAAGGTAGCCACTCAAATAAACACTCCTATAAAGTTAAAATGAAGCCATGGAGTGTCACTTATAGTTTACACTTTCACTATGGATTATACTTTATACCTTTATCTACCCTAAAAGAAAAACAAAGTAGGACTGGAGAGATGACTCAGAGGTTAAGAGCACTGACTGCTCTTCCAGAGGTCCTGAGTTCAAATCCCAGCAACCACATGGTGGCTCACAACCATCTGTAATGGGATCCAACGCCCTCTTCTGGTGCCTGAAGACAGCTACAGTGTACTTACATATAAATAAATATTAAAAAAAAAAAAAAAAAAAGAAAAGAAAAGAAAAGAAAAGAAAGAAAGAAAGAAAGTAAAAAGAAGAAAAACAAAGTAGGAAAAGAAAGAAAGAAAAACACATAGGACCAATCCAAAGCACTGGCTCAGGAGTTAAAGGTGCTGGCTGCTCTTCCAGAGAACCTGGGTTTCATTCCCAGGACCCACATGGTGATTCACAGTGGTCTGTAACTCCAGTTACTGGTTATCCAATGCCCTCTTCTGGTCTCCATGGACACTATACACACATGGTGAGCAAACATACACGCAAGCAACAGTCAGACACATAAAATGAAAATAACTTTAAAAGGGAAAATAAATGACAGTGGACCTGCCTCCGATTCCTTTTCATTTCTCACGTGTTCTTTGGCCTGCATCCCATCCTTACTCATCACCCAATATTATCCTTTCTTGGACTCCTTTCTTTTTTTCTTTTCTTTTTTTTTTTTTTTTTTTTTTAGATTTATTTCTTTATTATATGTGTGTACACTGTAGTTGTCTTCAGACACTCCAGAAGAGGGCATCAGATCTTGTTATGGATAGTTGTGAGCCACCATGTGGTTGCTGGGATTTGAACTCCGGACCTTTGGAAGAGCAGTCGGGTGCTCTTACCCACTGAGCCATCTTACCAGCCCTCTTGGTCTCCTTTCTAAGTGATTTACTATGCCTGTATTTACACACACACACACACACACACACACACACACACACACATTCATTATAAGCTAGCATCTGCATAGGAGGAAGAAGATGTGGTTGTATCTTTTTCTCCTAAGTTTGGGGGACCTCATTTATTCTCTCTAAGATCATACACTTTCCTGCAGGTTTGGGGGATTTACTTCTTCTTTAGAGCTGAACACTATCTATGTACCATTTTTTTCATTTTCCATTCATCCATTGATGGACATATATGTTCTGTTTTTTCACTGCAGTAAATAGAACAGTAATAAGCAAGAGTTGGGGGAAAAGCACTCATTTATACAAATTGTTTTAATGCTTTAAAGATATTGGCTACTGTCTCATATAGTTGGCATTTTGTTTATATCTTATCTCCAAGAGCAAAGGTATGTAAAGTTAAAAAATCTCTTGAATGGAATTTACCAGGTGATACAATTGCTTCTTCCCAGGCCTAAGTTTTGTTGCTTAGTGTCTTTCTTAGTCAGGGTTTCTATTCCTGCACAAACACCATGACCAAGAAGCAAGTTGGGGAGGAAAGGGTTTATTCAGCTTACATTTCCATACTGCTGTTCATCACCAAAGGATGCAGGACTGGAACTTGAGCAGGTCAGAAAGCAGGAGCTGATGCAGAAGCCATGGAGGGATGTTCTTTACTGGCTTGCCTCCCCTGGCTTGCTCAGCTTGCTCTCTTATAGAACCCAAGACTACCAGCCCAGTGATGGTCCCACCCACAAGGGGCCTTTCCCCCTTGATCACTAATTGAGAAAATACCTTACAGCTGGATCTTGTGTAGGCATTTCCTCAACTAAAGCTCCTTTCTCTGTGATAACTCCAGCTGCTTGTGGACGTTGTACATCGTGGTGCGGAGCCTAGTGCGCACCACGATGTACAACGTCCACAAGCAGTTGGGGGACCTCATTTATTCTCTCTAAGATCATACACTTTCCTGCAGGTTTGGGGGATTTACTTCTTCTTTAGAGCTGAACACTATCTATGTACCATTTTTTTCATTTTCCATTCATCCATTGATGGACATATATGTTCTGTTTTTTCACTGCAGTAAATAGAACAGTAATAAGCAAGAGTTGGGGGAAAAGCACTCATTTATACAAATTGTTTTAATGCTTTAAAGATATTGGCTACTGTCTCATATAGTTGGCATTTTGTTTATATCTTATCTCCAAGAGCAAAGGTATGTAAAGTTAAAAAATCTCTTGAATGGAATTTACCAGGTGATACAATTGCTTCTTCCCAGGCCTAAGTTTTGTTGCTTAGTGTCTTTCTTAGTCAGGGTTTCTATTCCTGCACAAACACCATGACCAAGAAGCAAGTTGGGGAGGAAAGGGTTTATTCAGCTTACATTTCCATACTGCTGTTNATCACCAAAGGATGCAGGACTGGAACTNNAGCAGGTCAGAAAGCAGGAGCTGATGCAGAAGCCATGGAGGGATGTTCTTTACTGGCTTGCCTCCCCTGGCTTGCTCAGCTTGCTCTCTTATAGAACCCAAGACTACCAGCCCAGTGATGGTCCCACCCACAAGGGGCCTTTCCCCCTTGATCACTAATTGAGAAAATACCTTACAGCTGGATCTTGTGTAGGCATTTCCTCAACTAAAGCTCCTTTCTCTGTGATAACTCCAGCTGTGTCAAGTTGACACAAAACTAGCCAGTACAGTGTCTGATGCCTTGGTTAATGTTTCCTTAGAAGAAAACCATTAAGTATCTTGTTTAGAAAGAACTGTTTACTTGCTTACTTCTCAGTTAACTGTAAGGACTGTATCACTGTTACCTGTGTTACTAAGGGTTAATGGTCAGTGGCAGCTATTAAATATTAAGTTGATGTGGTATCGGCAGAGGATGTGGTCTACAATTAATGGAACCATCTGGAACAGAGTCCTGCATTTTTGGAAGCTTGATGTGGGCCTGTAGCCCTCTTCTTAAGATGGGAGCACCTGATAAGTGGTGCTAGGAGAATTTCTGTTATTGTGAGGAAAAATTAAAGAAAATGAATACTTATTTCATATTATACTTCAAAATCAAGTCCATAATGATTAATAACTTAAGTATAAAGGGGAAAATTTTAACTTCTAGGGAAAAATTAGAGCTCTTGACAATATTTTTAAATCTTTTAAAACATTTATTTATGGGCTGGAGAGATGACTCAGCGATTAAGAGCACTGACTGCTCTTCTGAAGGTCCTGAGTTCAATTCCCAGCAACCACATGGTGACTCACAATTATCCATAATGAGATCTGGCACCCTCTTCTGGAGTGTCTGAAGACAGCTATAGTGTACTTGCATATAATAAATAAATAAATCTTTAAAAAACACACACACAGACATTTATTTATTTGTTCGCTCAGCGATTTGGGATGTAAGGGCGTGCATGTGTGCCACAGTGTAGAAGTCAGAAGATAACTTGTGGAGTTGGCTCTCCCCTCCCACTTGAGGATTAAAGTCAAGTTCTCAGGCTTGGGTGTAAAAGCCTTTACTATGGAAGCAGTTTTGCCAGTCCAGAAGAAAACGATATCATTATGACCTTGAAGTTTCAATCCAAGTGAATTTTATCTTCATGACCTTGGAGTAATGGAGACTCCTTAACAGAGGCACAGATCCTACAAGAAAATATTATAAACCTAACTACATTAAAACTGAGACATCTTCTCACTAAGAAAGTGAATAAGGGCTGGTGAGATGGCTCAGCGGGTAAGAGCACCCGACTGCTCTTCCAAAGGTGCAGAGTTCAAATCCGAGCAACCACATGGTGGCTCACAACCATCCTTAACAAGATCTGACTCTCTCTCCTGGAGTGTCTGAGGACAGCTACAGTGTACTTACATATAATAAATAAATAAACCTTTTTTTTTTAAAAAAGTGAATAAAGGATAAATGAAAAATTTGGAAAATATATTTTCCACAAATATAACTGGTAAAAAATTAGTATTAGCCGGGCGTGGTGGCGCACGCCTTTAATCCCAGCACTCGGGAGGCAGAGGCAGGCGGATTTCTGAGTTCGAGGCCAGCCTGGTCTACAGAGTGAGTTCCAGGACAGCCAAGGCTACACAGAGAAACCCTGTCTCAAAAAACCAAAAAAAAAAAAAAAAAAAAAAAAAGAATTAGTATCCAAACTATATGAAGAATTTCTACAAACAGCAAACACAATAAGCAATGATCAGGACACAAATAGGCACTTTACTAAAGAGTAACTAGAAAGAGATTGTAAATAGAGGAAGAGACACTGCTGTGGTCTGAATGATGGCATCACCTCCAAAATTCATGCTGAAGCTTAATCTTCAATGCAACAACAATACAGTGTGTCATTTGGGGTAGTTAAGACCTGAGGGTTCTTTAGTTACTTCTCCCATTGCTGTGATAAAATATTTGACAAGAAGCAAATTTAAGGGGATGTCCCAGAGACACCCCTTCCCCCCCCTCCCCGCCAAATAACACTGCTATTGGCGTTGGTGTTGGTTTCCCACCAGAGTGTGACTGTATGACCCTATTGGAAGACACCAAAGTCATCACACACTTTGGTCACAGGGTATGAAGAAGTCAAGGTGGTACTGACCAGGCAGCTTCATAATGCTGGATGGTGCTGTGCCAGATGCTAGGGGGTGGGCTTATCCAGCTGTGAAGCCCATGAGCTACAACAATGACCAGCATGGCAAGATATGCCCATGGGTACAACAGTGGCGTGTATGTCATGGGAGTTAGTAACCCAACTACCTTCTGCTTTGATGTAAGGTCTACTTTACAGGAGGAAATCCATTCCTGGGACCATAAAGTTAGCCAAGAACCAATAGTTGGGGAGCTCATAGACCCTAGGGTTGAAGCTACTACTATTATGTTGCTAAGTGGACACAGTAACACCCTGCCCTCTAAATTTGTATCTCTAGTCCCATAGTGTAGTACAGCTATCAGATCTCATCAGAGAAGTTTCCTTGTGTGGTGGATGGTAGTTAATTTAGAAATGTAGCCGGGTGTGGTGGCGCACGCCTTTAATCCCAGCACTCGGGAGACAGAGGCAGGCGGATTTCTGAGTTCGAGGCCAGCCTGGTCTACAGAGTGAGTTCCAGGACACCCAGGGCTACACAGAGAAACCCTATCTCAAAAAACAAAACAAAACAAAACAAAAGATAGAAATGTAGACAACTGGTCAAAGTGTTGAGCAAAAGAGTCTGTGGAGTGCTTAACAGCAAATGAGACATCCATATTACATTCCCTCCCCCCAGGTTCAGGAAACACCGTGGAGGAGTATAACTGTACTTTTTGGCTACTTTATTGGACTCTCTTACCTACCACCCTGCTCCACTCCAATCCCTTCCAACTCACCAACACTAGGTAGGAGATAAAGAAGGTTAGAGGGGAAAGGGGCGTTGATCTTGCTAGACTACTTCCTACTGATGGGAGGGTCTGTAGTTCCTTGGGGCAAGCCCAACCTTCATTGTCAGGGTATCCATTATTTTTCTCATCTCTTTTTTCACAATCACTTAACAAATTTCAGCAACACGAACTGAGAGCAGCAGCCTCCTCAGGTCCTCTCAGACTCTCCTGAATTTATACCCCCCCAAGAGCCCCCGGAATTCCAAATGTAAACTATTTGCAGCTGGCAAACCTCACACCCCTTCTAGAGCTTGAGACAAATCATAGTTAGTGGTGATGGACAATCTGAAGCAGCCTCATATCCCACACCTGGGAAAAACAAAAACAAAAACATAGCTGCGTAACATAACTGGGTTCTTTAAGAAACCAAAATTCCTACTACAGAGGAAGGAGCAGGAAAAAAAATTGAAGAGTGAGAGACCAAGCAGGACTGCAACCAATGACTTCCATACACGACAGGATTTCTGTATCCTTGAATTCATAGCGGCTATGCTTGCCTGCAGAAGGCCTACACAAGAGAAACCAGCCGACTGGATGCTGGACGTCAACAGTTACAGGGAAAGGGAGAGGCTCCCAAACCCCTACCCTCGCTGAGCTGCTACTGATGACTCCTGAGAATGGAGTTTTCTTTAAAATAGTGGCCCTCCCTGATAAGTCAGCCATGCTCCAGTAGATGATTCCCATACACGTGAGTATATGGGCAGCACAAGTATTGGACTTTTACATTTGATTTTCAAAAAATCTCCAGACTCAATGCAATCCCCATCAAAATTCCGACACAATTCTTCACAGCCATGGAAAGACCAATTCTTAACTTCATATAATAAAACAAAGAACCCAGAATAGCCAAAACAATTCTGAACAATAAAAGAATTTCTGGAGGCATCACCTCCCTGTACTACAGAGCAATAGTGATAAAACCAGAGGGTATTGGTACAGAGAGAGAGACAGGTTAAATGATGGGATAGAAGTGAAGACCCAGAAATAAACACATACACACCTATGGACACTTGATCTTTGACAAAGAAGCCAAAACTATACAGTGAAGAAAAAAGAAAGCTTCTTCAAATAGTGCTGGTCTAACTGGATGTCTGCAAGTAGAAGAATGCAAATGGATCTATATTTATCACCCTATACAAATCTCAAATCCAAGGGAATCAAGGACTTCAATATAAAACCAGATACACTAAATCTAATAGAACAGAAAGTGAGAACACGAACACATTGGCACAGGGAAAATTTTCCTGAACATCAAATGTTCAGGTTTTGTTTTTTTGTTTTTTAAGATTTATTTATTATTATATGGAAGTACACTGTAGCTGTCTTCATACACCAGGAGAGGGTGTCAGATCTCACTACGGATGCTTGTGAGCCACCGTGTGGTTGCTGGGATTTGAACTCAGGACCTTCAGAAGAGCAGTCAGTGCTCTTAATCTCTGAGCCATCTCTCCAGCCCCAAAGGTTCCAGTTTTAAGACCAACCATTGAAACTTCTGTAAGACAAAGGACACTGTCAATAGGACAAAATGGCAACCTAAAGATTGGGAAAAGATCCTCACTAATCCTACATCCAATAAAGGGCTAATATCCAAAATATATATTAAGAACACAAGAGGCTGGAGGGATGGCTCAGTGGTTAAGAGTACTGACTGCTCTGCCAGAAGTCCTGAGTTCAATTCCCAGCAACCACATGGTGATTCACAATGATCTGTAATGGAATCCTATACACTCTAGTGTGTGTCTGAAGACAGCTGCAGTGTACTCATATAAATAAGAAATAAATAAATCAGCCGGGCACGGTGGCACACGTCTTTAATCCCAGCACTCAGGAGGCAGAGGCAGGCGGATTTCTGAGTTCGAGACCAGCCTGGTCTACAAAGTGAGTTCCAGGACAGCCAAGGCTATACAGAGAAACCCTGTCTCGAAAAACCACACACACACACACAAAAAAGCAAAAGAGTACATAATGTTGGATTGGGTTGGGGGTGGGGCCTCCAGGAGGTTAGGATTGACAGGTAAGTACATCAAAGTACATTGTGTGCACGTATAACATTCTCAAAAGTTAATAAAAATAATATGCACTTTAAAAAAAGAAATGATTTAAGGGAGCAAGGGCTTGTTTTTGCTTGTAGTTTGAAGGAATGTAGTCCACTGAGATGGGGAAGGTGAGAGAGACATAACCAGAGTCAGCTGGTCACACCACACACACACACACACACACACAGTCAGGAAGCAGACAAAGGCCAGGAAGTAGGGCCACTGTATGACCTCAAGGCTGCCCTCAGTGACACACCTCCACCATCAGGACCAACCATTAGCAGGAGACCAAATGTTCAAATCACAACTCCCTGGTACCCATAGCCTTATGGCCATTCATGGTGCAAGACGTATTCAACCTCAGAAGTCCCTACTGGGGACTTTAACAGTCCTAACGTTATTCAAAAGTCCTAAGACCGGCCTCCTCTGTCACTCATTGTGATTTCTTAACTGTGAGCCCCTATAACATGAAAAGGTAAGTTGCAACGTTCCAATGCACAACGCCATACAGAAAGCATTCCTCTTCTAACATGGAGTCAAGGGACATAACCGGGAAAAGCTAAGCAAAACAAGGACAAAAGCCAGCAGAGCCTACTCTGAATTCTGTAGCTCTACATCCAATAGCCTGGGTTTAATGATCACCTGAGTTCTACAGAGCTGGGAGGCCTCTTCCGTCCAGCTCTGCCAGCCATAGCCTCTCTCCGGGTGAACTTCACTACGCCCACAGCTTTCCTCAACAGATGACCCAGGATGCTGGCATCTTTTCCACCCTGGCATCTCTGCTGCAATCTCAATGTGTCCTTTCCAGCTTTATCCAAGTGGGTCCCAGGGCCTCCTTTTAGGGGCCCTGACGCTGACATGCATTGCGTGGCCACAGATACTCTCAGGAACCTTGGAAGAAGCCCCCACTGTGCTCCCAATCATGTGTCATCCACGTCTGGAAAACCAGTACCATAGTTCGTTCTAGTTTGGGGCAGAGCCTAGCCCCTTGGACCACTGCTGTAGGGGTCTCTGTATGCCTTGTTGCTGAATCTTCAAGGTTGCTTTCCTTGGTGGTTGATTTTGACCAGGGAACCCTTACAGCGGCATTCTCAGTTCAGGCTCTGTCCTTCCCAATAAATTTGAATTCTCACAGGTTAAAGCAGAATGACTCACTAAGCTCTGCTCACAGACTTCTAGGTCCTTTCTTACCAAGTTCCACATCCTTCCAATTCCTTCAGCAAACCAGTTCCAAACGCCCAAGAACCACATAGTCAGGTTCATCACAACACTGGCCCTTACTGGCTGCACGGACCTTGCGCCTCACCGTGGCCTCGGGTGGCTACGCATGTCATTCACATCAGCATAGGCCCTGGCAGGAATGCCTGAGGACATCACCAAGGCACCAGTCTCCAGCACAGATTGCATTCGCCCACATGGACATTAAGCTTCGTGGCAGCCTGGAGCAGCAGCATGGACCACAGGCACGAACATGACCTCCAGGAGCATCAAGGATTGCAATGGCCCTTTAAGGAGATCCAATCCAGAAAGTGAATTTTTCCTTATCATGGCCGTGCATCACTGCCCAGAGCCAGGGGAATCCTGAGAGGCCTGGTGGCAGGGGTACAGGAGCTAAGTTTGAGTCTGCATAAGCTCCATCCAGGCTGCTGTACAACATCCCACCCTCAGTTCTCTCTCTCTCTCTCTCTCTCTCTCTCTCTCTCTCTCTCTCTCTCTGTCTGTCTCTGTGTGTGTCTCTCTGTCTTTCTCTGTCTCTTTCTCTGCCTCTGTCTGTCTCTGTCTCTCTCACACCTGTTACCACCATCACCTCTCCAGTTCCGTCTCTCTCCATAGTGGACACACCGGCCATTTTTCTCTTTCCCCCCTTTCCATCACATGTTTGTTCCTAGAGGCTGGGATGGCCTTGCAGCCCTTCCTTCTTATGAGCACACTGCAGTCTGGGGTTACTCCTCTCTAGATTACATAACAAGATGACATGACAGAAACAGAGAACAGACCTCACAGGACAGACACCATGTCTCACAGTACCCATGTCTGAGACTTCCTACTGTCCAGAACTGTAAACTATGAGGAATCAATGTCTATGAGGTGTGGGATATAAAAGCATGCCAGGAAGTTTGGTGAGGTAGAGGAGGTCGAGACCCGGAGACTCCGTGGGCATACCTCTGAGGCTTGGGTGACTCCCAGCTCCCTGCCATACTCCCTACTTGAAACATGTGCCATGCTTCTCAAATTAAAAAAAAAAAAAAAAAAAAAAAAAAGTGTCCTATGGTCATATAGGCTCAAAAGAGTTCACCACACCAATGAGGTACTTAGAGGCCTGGAGGGCTTAGCCAATAAGCTTCGTCTTCCCAGACATTTCTCCCTGTAAAATGTATTTAATCTCAGGCCCACCCTGAGAAGTGGGGAATGGTTTCATGCATCCATTTTCTGCCACGACAATAAACTGTTTAGAACCATGGACTGTCTCTTTTCATAGAGATCTGCTGTGGGGAGCCACGAAGAAAGCCTTTGCCTATAGAGCCGCAGCCCAACCTTTCTAGCCACAATCACCACAGAGCCAAGGACAATCCCAGCTGGGACAAGCCAGCACTCCTCCCACCCTCGCTCTCACCCCTGGGCTAGACAATGTCCCCAGCCCTTGCCCCCCTACTCCACTCTCTGCTCTTCTGAGATTCCCAGTTGCACCTGGATGTCCAAGAGCCTGAGAAACACATGGCCTGGGCCTTGTCGAAGGCCCAGGGACCCCTGAACTAACCCTGACTTCCCCACACCAGACTGCTTTCCCACCCCTAGAGCGGTGCCTCCTGCACCTCCCTGCAGCACCAGCTCCAGCATTCTCTCTCCTTCTCTCTCTCTCTCTCTCTCTCTCTCTCTCTCTCTCTCTCTCTCTCTCTCCTTCTCTCTCTCCCTACCCCTCCCCTTCTTCCTCTAGGGATCAAAATTAGAGCCTTACACTAGAGTATTTGTATCATAAATAGACTGATGTATTCAACTTTATCACCCCCATCTTTACCAAATTATATAGCACATAATTTAATAGTATTGTTATATAATCTGCTGATCTCCAGAACCTTTTCATCATATAAAAAGTGAAACTCTATGCACTAGCTGGTTTTGTGTACCAGCTTAACACAAGCTAGAATCGTGAGAGGAAGCAGTTTCAGTTGAGGAAATGCCTCCATAAGATCCAGCTGTATACCGGAGGCGTGGTGGCTCACACCTTTAATCCCAGCACTTGGGAGGCAGAGGCAGGTGAATTTCTGAGTTTGAGGCCAGCCTGGTCTACAAAGTGAGTTCCAGGACAACCAGGGCTACACAGAGAAACCCTGTCTTGAAAAACAAAAAACAAAAAAAAAAATCCAGCTGTAAGGCATTTTCTCAACTAGTGACCAATGAGGAAGAGCCCAGCCCATTGTGGATTGTCATCCCTGGGCTGGTGGTCCTGGGGTTCTATTAAGAAAGCAAGCCGAGCAGGCCAGTAAGCAGCACCCATTATGGCCTCTACAACAGCTCCTGCCTCCAGGATCCTGCCCTGTTTGAGTTCCTGTCCTGACCTCTTTTTGTGGTGAACAACATTGTGGAAGTATAAGCTGAATAAACCCTCTCCTCCCCAACTTACTTTTTGGTCATGGTATTTCGTTGAAGCAATAGAAACCCTAAGTAAGATACTCTATGATCATTAAAGTCCCATTCCACCCCTTCCCCAGTGCCTAACAATTATTCTGTCAATTCGTCCACTTTATAATCTTATGGTATGAATCAGGCTCTATAACAGCACTCTCTGAACACACCAGCAGTTAAATAATGACACACGACTTAGTAATACTTTTTTTTTTTTTTTTTTAAAGTATAGAACAGAGTTTGTTCAGGGCATTGGAGGGGAGTTGAGAAGGTAGTAGACACTGAGGAAGGTGGGAGGGTGGATGGGAGAGAGAGAGACAGAGACAGAGACAGAGACAGAGACAGAGACAGAGGAGAAGTAGAGGCCAGTCATGAGCACATGGTGAGAGAGGGGAGAGGGGAATGGGGGGTGTTATGGGGAAGGGGTGAGAGGACAGAGTGGGAGCAAAAAGGCAAGAGCAAGAGACGACTTATTAATAATTATGAAAAGCCTAGGCCTTTAGCTTGGGGTACCTCCCAGCTAGCTTATCTAACTTAATTTTACTAAAGAAACAAGATGTACAATGTAGTAGAAAAGATCGTGTGAGGTACAGTGAGGAGGTAGCCATCTATAAGCCAAGGAAAAGGGTTTTGAGGAAACCAAAACCAACCAACATCTTGATCTAACTTTTTTTTTTTCTTTTCTTTTTTAAGAAAAGGAATTTAAACCAGCTATTTTGTGGTATTTCGCTAAGGCAGCTCTCTGCAGGAATACAAGTGAACCTGTTTTGTCTTTGTAAACCGGCTTATCTTACTTAACATTATGTCCTCAGTAATCACCTCTGTTGGGGCACAAGATAAGATTCATTTCTTTCTGAAGGCTGAATGTTATTCCATGATATGCATTTATCACATTTCATAGTCATCCATTCATGGAACAATTGGATTGTTTATAACTCTTTGCTTTTGTGAGAATGGTATTATGAACATGATTGTGAAACGATTTGAGATCCTGGTTTCAAACTGTTTGACTATATATACCCAGAAGTAGAGAAGATGGTAGCTTTATGTTGGAATTTTTAATTAATTTTTAATTAATTTTATGTTGGGTGTTTTGTCTGCACCATGTTTGTGCCTGGTGAGGGCCACAGATACCAGGATTGTGCTATATGATTGTGCACCACCTTGTAGCTGCTGGGAATTGAACTCAGGTTCTAAGAGGAGTAGACAGTGCTCTTAACCACTAGGCCATCTCTCCAGTCCCAATATGTTTAGTTTTGAAGGAACCAAGTGTTTCCTATAATAAATACACAATTTATGATCACGTCAAGAGTGTAAAATGATTCTAATTTGTCCGTCTCACCAACATAGGTTGTTTGCTGTTTGTTTGCTATAGAACAGCCATCCTAATGTGGTTTCTCTGTTAATTGCATTTCTCTAGTCAAGTGTTTTAAAACAAGTTAGGGTTGAGGAGATGGATAGTAAGTGATGCTGTGTGATGCTGTTTAGATACACATATTGGAAGGAAATACATAAGCAGAAATCACTAAATAAAAAATAATAAGCCAGGCGTGGTGGCACACACCTTTAATCCCAACACTCAGGAGGCAGAGGCAGGCGGATTTCTGAGTTCGAGGCCAGCCTGGTCTTCAGAGTGAGTTCCAGGACAGCCAGGGCTACACAGAGAAACCCTGTCTCGAAAAAACCCCAATAATAATAATAATAATAATAATAATAATATTAATTG
>NC_034590.1:148201110-148225392 GCF_900095145.1 Mus pahari
AAAAATGAAACAATCATATTAGTAAGGTTCTAATCCATAGGTATGTTCATGAATAGTTATTTATTAATAGGCATCAATTTAAATTTATACTAAGTAGTTTAAGAGCATAATAGAATAAATGTATAAGAAGGTTCATTTACGCCGGGCAGTGGTGGCACACGCCTAGAATCCTAGCACTTGGGAGGCAGAGGCAGGCGGATTTCTGAGTTCAAGGCCAGCCTGGTCTACAGAGTGAGTTCCAGGACAGCCAGGAGGACACACAGAGAAACCCTTTCTGGGAAAAAAAAAAAAGAATGTTTATTTACTAAAATGCTCAAAAAGAAGTGAGACAACGTTCCCTAACAAAAACTGGATTTCCTGAAAAACAGGTTAAGTCAATTCACAGGGGAAATGCTTGTCAGCGTGCCAAAAGTCAGCACTTTCTTGCAAACAAAATCTCTGTATTCCTTTCTTTCGGGTTCCTGAAACAAGATCAAACACAAAGATGTCACTACTACCTTAAACAGTTAACATTCCCCTCTAGGCTCCGCCCAACAGTTACCTGGCAACAGCCAGGTAGGCCTGGCTGTTTGTTCGTCCCCCTTCTCTCTCCGACTCTTCTCCTAATCCCTTTCTCCCTCTCTCCCGTTCCCCCTCCCCCCTCCCTCCACGTGTTCCTGGCCGACCTCTCTTCTTTTTCTCTCTTCCTCTGTACTCCACTGCCTCTACTCTCTTCTCAACTCCCCTTCCCATGCCCTAAATAAACCCGATTCTACACTATACCCGTGTGGCTGGTCCCTCAGGGGGAAGGAATGTTTCAGCATGGGCCTGCGGAGGAATCCCTCCCACCTCATCATACCTGGCTCTACAAAACACATCCTTGGTTTCTTTTTTTATAAAACACAATAAACACGAAAATGAATTGTGTGCTTGTATTCTTTGATCACAGAGAGAGAGAGAAAAACTTCAGAAAACTTTGATGTGTATGCTCTACCAGCACCTCGATCACATCCGGTGCAATCCTGATTTATGTATAGATCAGTGCTGAGCTAATGATTTACTATGGGAAATGTGGCTAATCAGAGTCACCCACCCCCCAATTGTTGCTTTAGAATTGAGATGAACTTTCTTCGCTTCCTGGATTTATCTGGGGGCCGTTCATCCAAACTTCTCAGTAAGCGTAACGGATTCATTTCTGAGAAGCCGCTTAGAAGCAAAACAAAAGCAGATGCGGAGAGTGAAGGGAAGAGACACTGTAAAGAAGGCAGGAGGGGGAAGGGGAGAGAAATCTCCCAGGAGGAAGGTACGGAAGCAACACTGCAGACATTTTCCACGCTAAAACTTGCACAAGAAAATGCATCATCAGAACAAAACTTCCCAAGATTCGTTTTCGGTGTCTGAGCAATGAACCTCGTCTCGAGAAGTCTAGGCTTTAACGAAAAAAAAAAAAGGCAGCAAGCCCTCTCGTTTTCAGCAGAGGCTCTGTAAAGATGGCGGTGGGCCGAAGCCCCTTCTCTTCCCGCAGCCAAAGGCTCTCCATGCACATTTCCCACAAACCCCTCCGCGCGGCCCCGCGTGCCCAGACTGGCCCGGCCGGAGAGCAGCCACTGCGCACGCGCGAGCCGACGTCACGCGCGCTCCCAGGCCCCGAGCGAGCGAGCTGGCAGGAGTGGTCTCGGCCGCTTCCGCCGTCGCGGTCGCGTCGCGTCGCTTCGGGGCTCGGCGAGCGGGTTCGCGCTGCCTCCACCGCGGGGCTCACGGAGCCGAGCGGGGGGCGCGCGGCGACGCGGCCATGGGACCGCGCCGGCTCTGGTGACCGCGGGGAGCGGAGCGGCCCGGGCCCTGAGCGCGTCTCCTGCGGGGGGCCTCGCCCTCCTGCTCGCGGGGCCGGGGCTCCTGCTGCCTTTGCTGGCGCTGCTGCTGGCGGCGGCGGCGGCGGCCCGGATCATGTCTGGCCGCCGCTGCGCCGGCGGGGGCGCGGCCTGCGCGAGCGCCGTGGCGGCCGAGGCCGTCGAGCCGTCCGCCCGCGAGCTGTTCGAGGCTTGCCGCAACGGGGACGTGGAGCGAGTGAAGAGGCTGGTGACGCCCGAGAAGGTGAACAGCCGCGACACGGCGGGCAGGAAGTCCACCCCGCTCCACTTCGCCGCAGGTAAACGCGGGCCCCGCGGCGCCTCCCGCACGCCCCACCTGCAGGCTCGGGCTTGCAGGCCGCAAGCCGCGCGGCGCTGCCCTGTCTCCGACCTTTCCCCGGCACGCTCGCCCTGGCCACCCGGCTCTCCTCTCTCGGGGCTCGTGATGAGGGTGGGGTGAGCGTACTCTCGGGAAGTTGTTTTTGAGGTTATGGGGTTTCTTGTTTGTTTGTTTGTTTGTTTGTTCGTGTACTGGGAGGGGGAAGCTTTGTTTTGTTTTACTGTATCAACAATACCTGCCCCGACTTCCGGTCTTGCTCCCCCGGAGGGCCTCTGCACGCAAGAAAGGCTTAGTAGACCTTGTGATTGGAAAGAGTAATTATATCAAAAATGGACCCATCTTTGCAAGTTTCATCGACACTCTTAGTAATCCCTTAAGTTCTAGCGGCCATCGTAAACTGAAATTTTAATTTAGGAGTTATTTTATTGGCTATTGGCTCATTAGAGTTAATTGGATTAGGTTTCGGGAGAGAGTAAAACCGGAAATAGGCAAGTTTGGGAGACCTGAGATCTACTTAGGTTGCGTGTGGGTGGCCTCTGCTCCCGCACAAGTAGGGATGGAAAGTAAGCTGAGAGACGAGATAGGACAAGCACTTGAGCTTGGATCTAGGATTTTGAGTCATCCTGAGATTTACTGTAGATCGTTTGGAGTTACTTTTAGCTACTGGGTTCTCTTTGTGGTACCAGTGTGTTAAAGTTTGTTTGTTGAGGTATTTGAAAAAGCCAGGGATGGGAACCAATTTATTGATTATTCATGTTAAGGACACTTTGTAACTTTTTAACCTCATAATCAATTAAGATCCTCATAGCTTGGTAACATTTGATACGGAGTGCATCAGAATTGTTTAGCAGGTCTTTATAAAAAAGAAACATTTTAGGTTCTTGTGTTCCTTAGGGTCAGAAATGGTAAGACAAAAGAGCATAAAAAAGATTTCTTGTTTGTTTACAGACATTGGTTTTACAGTTCTACCAATTGTAGGTCTGTTTGCTTTGACCTGTCCCTATTTTAAAATGTATGTACTGTCAGAAATTATACTTCCTTAATTGATTGCCGGTTTGGGAGCAAGGGAAAAGTTTGGGAAAAACCACAGATGGCAGAAGAGAAATGGCCTGTGGGCACTGAGAAGTGATAGCATGAAGCCAAATCTCTGTTAGCAGTGTTGTCTTTCTTCAGCTAATTTGAATTGTCTTGCTTGACCATTTAGCCAACCTATTTGGCAAATGGTCACAACCAACTGCTAGATAATCCAAAGGGGTAACGTTACTTAGATTAGGTTCACTTGATAAAAATAGCCAAGGTCGATCTTAGTTGCCACCTTTCAAGAATTTGATGTATTAGTGAGTTCATGTCTGAAAATAGTAGTATTTTGAGGTGCGGGTTGCGGGTTTATGGTGTGACATTGTTGCTCCCACACCATCCCACCCTCAGCTCTGCCCCAGCATGCCCCTCCCCCACCCACACGGATGGAATATAAGACCTTGCACGTGCCAGACAAGTGTTGTGCCTCTGAATGAGGTAGATTAGGCCCTACCCCTGCATCAACATAATAAAGAATATTTTACATGTATTTTATATTGTTCGTCCAGATTGAAATGGGAATTTAAATATTATAGAGAGCAATTCACCACTCAAAATCCACCTATATTGCCAGTTATAGGTTGTAAAATTAAGAAGATGTAAAAAGGAAATCATAAAATAATTACTAAAGACACTAGGGAGATGGCTCAGTGGATAAAGTACTTGCATGCCTTGCAAACAGGAGCTCCTGAGTTGAGATCCTTAGCACCCACATAAAAAGGCAGTTCTGTTGATGCATGCTAATAGTAGGAGGTGGAGACAGAAGGATCCTTGGGACTTAGTTGAAAAATCCATGAGCCCCAGGGTCAGTACAATGACCCTGTCTCAAAAATTAGATGGAGGAAAGCTATAGATGAAGATGCCTGATACACACACTCTCACACATAGATACACCTAGCCTACCATATACACAGAAAAATAAAATAATCACTAAAGAGTTGATATTAAGTTACATTTTTTAAAGTCTTACATTTAAACCCTGCATAAAAAAATAAGGAGCTTTAAAAAAAAAGCTGGCTTTGTGAATTTTAAAATCCAAATTATTAAATTAATGAGGCACTAATGAATTCATCCCTTTTCTGGATATGGAACCAGAACCTTGCTTGGCCCTACTAGACATATGTGCACCTGCTGAGCTATAGTCTCAATCAGCCCTGGTTTTTTTTTTTTAAGATTTATTTATTTTTATTATATATGAGTACCCTGTAGCTGTCTTCAGGCACACACCAGAAGAGTGTATTGGGTCCCATTACAGATGGTTGTGAGTCACCATGTGTTTGCTGGGAAGTGAACTCAGGACCTCTGGAAGAGCAGTCAGTGCACTTAACCGCTGAGTCATCTCTTCACCCAGCCCTGTTTATTTTTAAGTAAATATGCTCACCAGCATTTTCTTTGTGAGTTACCATTTGTGTTTATGTAAGCATACTTTTGGATCCTCCTCTGTAGGTGGTGGTACTTGATAATTGCCTGACCAAGCAATTACTTGTGTTTGTATTTTATAGAGTTAGAGAAGCAAATTCATTCTTTTAGAGAAAAAAAATTTATTAAAATAGCCAGTTAAAGTTTAGAGGTTTAATTAAGGAGTTTAGAGGTTTGTCAGTAGGAATAAGATATATTCATGCTACAGAAAAGGGGAAAGGATTTTGAATTTCCACCCTGCCAAAAAATTTAAAAACCAACCTTAATTTAGTTAATCAGTTGTCACTCCTTATAGGAATTAAGTTCCATTAGTGATAAAGATAATTACACAAATGGGTATTTTTCTTCTGTTAGCTGCCTTTTATTATTGGACTAGGTTATATTCTTCTGATATGATTTTTTTTTTTTTTTTTTAAGATTTATTTATTATTTGTAAGTACACTGTAGCTGTCTTCAGACACTCCAAGAGGGCGCCAGATCTTGTTATGGATGGTTGTGAGCCACCATGTGGTTGCTGGGAATTGAACTCAGAACCTTCAGAAGAGCAGTCAGTGCTCTTAACCTCTGAGCCATCTCTCCAGCCCCCTGATATGATCTTTAAGAAATCTTTCTAAGGTGACAGTTACACAGAAAAGATTTCCTTTTCCATCTCTTCTTTTCTCTGCCTCCAACAACACTGATAAAGGCTATGAATTGATTCTTTTCTTTTTCACCACGTTCTTCTTTTGGTGAGACTTAGCCTTTATATAACCATCTTTATGAATGCTTGTTACCTGTGAAGAGATAGGAATCATTCTTCTAAAAGTGCATATTTTAAATGATTTTACAATGAAGAAGGATACTAAACTAATTTTTCCTTATTCTGATTCTGTCTTTTACTCTGCAATTTAGGAAGCCTTTTCTAAAAGCATTTCCTCCAAGTGGGGACTAAAAGATAGCAGAGGGGCAATAGTAGAACGAAGGACACATGAATGCCAAGAGGTGGTGGCTACCTCATAGCAGTAAATTTACAGTCCCCTTGAAGATTTCTTTCTTGGCTTCTTAGTACTGTTCTTAGCTTGCTTTCTAATACGGGGTATATTAAGCACACATCAGCAAACTATTAAACATCTCATCCTCTATAGGACTCCAGGAAACAAACGATAAACTAAGACATTCACAGTCCTTGTCCCTTATGGAGCTGGGTTTGGTAGTTCATATTGGTAGTCAGCCCTAGGGAACTAACTGGGTAAGAAGAGATTGAACTTAAAGCTAGCCAGAACAGAGGGAAAGATGAATGATACAGAGTAGGAGATTAGTAAACCATGTATTAGATTACAAATTTTAGTAAACGCCGAAACACTGCTGTGAAGAGCAAAGACTCAGTTCCTGCTCATATGGTGCTTTCATCTCAGCAAAGGAAGAGAGACAGCCAACCAGTGTTAGATGATAACAGGAGGGCGAAATGGAGGCTGCTTACAGGTGGCCTTGTTTGGGTGGTGACTTTTAAATAGACAAAAAGTGATGGGTGATGTTATTTTTGGTTTGTTTAGTTCCTTTTGTTTTTGTGGGTGGCAGTATTTGTGATATGGGGATTTGTTGTTGTTATTTGCATGGTTTCACTAAGAACCGGCTACCTTTATATTTGTAATCCTACCTTACCCCTTCAAAGGACAGAGATTACATGTAACACAGCACTGAGATCCAGGACTCTTGATTCTATGGCGTGAAAGAGTCATGAATAAACATCTTTGTTCATCACTGTTTCTCCAGTATTCTAGTTTGCTTTCTGTTGCCGTGATAGTAAAATACCACAACCAGAAGCAACTTGGGGAGGAAGGGATTTATTTGGCTTCCACTTCTATATCACAGTCGCTCAAGAAGGGAAGTGAAGGTAAGAAGTAGAGCAGAAGCTATAGGGTACGCTGCTTACTAGCTTGCTCCTTAAGCTAGCTTTCTTACTACCCAGAACCACCTACCAAAAGGACTGGGCCCTTCATCATCAATCAGGAAAATACCCTACAGCTAGGCAGTGGTTGCTCACGCCTTTAATCCTAGCACTTGGAAGACAGAGGCAGACAGATAGATCTCTGCCTGGTCTATAGATCAAGTTCCAGGACATCCAGGGTTATACAGAGAAACCCTGGCTGGAAAATCTAAAAAAGAAAGGAAGGAAAAAAATTAAAATAAGAAAATACCCTCTTCACACTACAAGCCAGTCTGATGAAGATGTTTTCTTTGATTCCCAGATGTCTCTAGCTTGTGTCAATATGACTAAAAAGTAACAAGCATAGGACGTGTCCTTCACAGTGTGTGATATCTAACAGTTTGTTATATTATATCATAGTAGTAGAAAAGAGACAAAGAAGAAAATCTACAAAAGAATGTTTTGGTGTGGGCTGTCACATCTGACCTATGATGTTTGTTTTTTATAGGCTGTTGAGAGTAGAAATGTGAGGGCCATTTCTGAAGGAAACTGAAGGCTGGAAGTTGGGGTGGTTGAGGACATGTTGAGTTAAAGATGCGTTTGAAGGATGGAATTGAAACGTTGTAGAACTTAGGTAACAAGTCTAGACTGCAGATTCCAATTTAAGGACTGTATATCTAGGTAATATGCAAGCCACAGGGATAGATACAGTCATCTAAAAGGGCGAAAGAAAACTTGGAATCTCACAGAGTTCCAGTATTTAGATATTGGGGGGGGGGGAACGACACAAGCTCCTGAGATTAAGGGGGTTTTCTGATTTTTTTTTTTCTTGTGTAGGTGTTTTGCTAAGTGTGTGTCTGTGCAACAGGTGTGCTGCAGAAAGAGTCAGATCTCCTGGAACTTCAGCCACTTTGTGGGCTCTGGGAACTGAACCCAGGTCCTCTGAAAGAGCAGCTAGTTCTCTTAACCACTGAGCCATCTTTCCAGCACCCAGAACATCAACTCTCACTAGAGAGCTTTCCTACATCTCAGTTGATGACCCCTGTTACTCAGGCTAAAGCTCACAGTCATCTATGACTCCATCAGTCTCTCTCGCATTTGCCCTTCTTACCACTCACCCTACTCTTGCCCCACAGCTCACCCATTTGGAAACTATGCTGGCTCTTCTCTACCTTAGAGTATCCAGAGTGTGACACTCATCAATCCAAGCAGCTCTCTCGGGCTGCTTGGATTACAAACCACCATAATCTCATCTACTTTACCTAGTTAGCCCTCAACACATCAGCCAGAGGAGTATGTCATATCTTGTAACTTAACAGCTTAAAACCCTGTAGTGACTCCCGTTTTCCACAGTATTTTTATTTTTTAAAAAAGTCAGACTTGGGCTGGAGAGATGGCTCAGCAGTTAAGAGCACTGACTGCTCTTCTGGAGGTCCTGAGTTGAAATCCCAGCAACCACATGGTGGCTCACAACCATCTGTAACAAGACCTGATTCCCTCTTCTGGTATCTGAAGTCAGCTAAGCTACAGTGTACTTACATATAATAAATAAAATAAATCTTAAAAAAAAATATAATAAATAAAATAAATCTTAAAAAAAAAAATTCAAGTCTTCGCCTGGTATCTTTTTGTTTCTTTGGGTTGGGTTGAGTTGGGTTGGGTTTCTCTGAAGCTTTGGCTGGCCTGGAACTCACTCTGTAGTTCAGGCTGGCCACAAACTCACAGAGATCCACCTGCCTCTGGCTCCCTAGTGCTAGGCTTTGCCCTGTCATTCACCTGGTGTTTTTATCTGTCCTTCTTTGCTACTCTACCTCCTATTATTTTACTCCTGTCTCACTGCTGCACCCACTGTTACAGTATGTCTGAGTCTTTGTCAGCATCTTAGTGATAGCCTCAGAGATGGCCCTGTATAGCTTTACAGTCTTCTTCCACATACTTACTTAAGCACTACCCATCCTGCTCTGTTTTCTTTATCCATTAGCATACTTATTTTTTATGTTTATTCCCCATATAAAAAAGAAATTCCTCAAAAGAAGAAATTTGTTGAGTTAGAGAGATAGATGGTTTTGCAGTTAAGCACACTTATGTTCTTTGAGAGCACCCATGAGGTGGGTCACAGCCGTCAATAACTCCAATTGTAGAGATCTAATGCCCTCCTGTTTCCCATGGGCTCTTAAATGCACATGGTGTATATACATGTGTTCGTGTGTGTGTTCGTGTGTGTGTGTGTGTGTGTGTGTGTGTTTCTGAGACAGGGTTTCTCTGTGAAGCCCTGACTGTCCTGGAACTCACTCTGTAGACCAGGCTGGCCTCGAACTCAGAAATCCACCTGCCTCTGCCTCCCAAGTGCTGGGATTAAAGGCCTGCGCCACCACCGCCTGGTACAAAATATATTTTAAGCGGAGATTTAGTTTACTTATTGGTTTATGATATATACCAGAAAAGTATCTAAATAGTTGATATTTTCTTACCATTTTTAAGTGTTTAAATGGGACAGGAAGACCAGGATCATGACTCATCAGACTCTGGAGAAAGTATTTGCAGCAGGAAGGAGTAGTGAGCTGTTGAATATCGTTAGCACGTCTAGTCAAATACAGACAATGTCCTTTGGATTTGGGAATGTGGCCATTGTAAGTGACCTTGTCTAAAGCCACTATGAGAAAGAAGCAAAAGCTGGCTGGATTTAAGAAAAGAAGAGGAGATAACCTTACTGATGGGCTACTATGCAGGATCAGAGCTGAGGATGTGAGTTCAGGAGGAAGACTTTCTATGAGTGGAAGAGATGAGTTTGGGTGAACTCTAGGGAATTCTCTACTAGAGATAAATGGTAGAGATTGATGGAGGACAAGGAGAGCAGAGGTCTTGAGAAGGTGAGGACTTAGGTATACTTCCCAAAATATAACAGAATATCAGTGTTCTCTAATTAGCTTCATTAATATTCATGTCTGGCTTCATAGCTAGTACTCCAGAGTAACTATCTCCAGCTTGGACCAGTTTCCTTGGACAGAACCTACTACTTAACTGGGCATTTTTCCCATGAGCACTTCTAATTAAGCATTTCCACTGATCTTACCTATTACCTACTGTTTCAGTTAGGGTTATTACTGTGATAAAACACCATGACCAGAAGCAGTTTGGGAAGGAAAGGGTTTATTTTTGTTTACACTTCCACATCACAGTTGATTACTGAAGAAAGTCAGAACAGAGATTCAAACAGCAGGAATCTGGAGGCAGAAACTGAAGGAGTGTTAATGGTTTGCTCAGCTTGCTTTGCTACAGCACCCAGAACTTTGAGCTCAGGTAAGTGCACTACCTCCAATGGACTGGGCCCTCCCACATCAATCACTGAGAATCTGCTCTACAAGTGCCTACAGCCAGTTCTTGCTGAGGCTGTTCCTCAGTTGAAGTTTCCTCCTTTCAGATGATTAGCTTTTGTCAAGTCGACAGAACAGCAACAACAAAACCAACTAGCTAGCACACCCTACAAACCCTCTTTCATTCTGTATCTCAGATCAGATTAGCCAGTGGAATCTGTTGCTTTACTCTTCCTTCTCTCTTGTTAGTTATAGTGTTGTGTGCAATAGTAAAAAGATTGAGAAATTACCCAACTTTTCCAGATCAGGGTAGAACTAGTTAAACTTATTTCAGTAAAGAAATTTTTTACTAATGGACAGTAATTTCTAAGTTATTAATAGATTTTAAATAAAAGAAAAAGGAATATACAAATAACATTTTTTAAATGGTGGGATATAAGTAAAAATATGTGCAAAAAGCAATAATGAAAAGAATATGTGGGAGGCTGGAAAAAGGAATGGAAGGAAAGAAAGCCTCATAGTGCAACATAGCTTAGCCTTGTCTTACTGTGGGCACTCAGCTCATGTCATGTGATTGGGACAGTAGCCATGGCAAATCTTGACTTAGCTATCACCAAAGTGATTGTCCTGATCAAACCTTCAGTGCTAGTGATACGCAGTAGCAGTATTGTTCAGACTTTCTCAGGTGGCTCAAATATAAAATATTTTCTTTTGAGTTTATGAAAGAGAAAGCTACTCTGAGTGCCACCTATATGCCACCATTGGGTATTTGACAGTAATCGTGGCAAGTTATTGAACTCACAGATAAGATTTCGCTAAAATCTGCTGTCTGAAAAATACAAGTCTGGGCTAGGGAGATGGCTCAGCGGTTAAGAGCACTGACTGCTCTTACAGAGGTCCTGAGTTCAATTCCCAGCAAAGTTAAAGTCCCACATGGTGACTCACAACCATCTGTAATGAGGATCTGATGCCCTCTACTGGTGTGTCTGAAGACAGTGTATTCACGTACATGAAATAAATAAATAAATCTTAAAAAAAAAAAATAAGAAAGAAAAGAAAAGGAAAACACAAGTCTGTAGGCCAGACTGTAAACACTACCTTGTGAGTCATGTAGGTCTGATTAGTAAGTTGGTATCCTGACTATCATGAAGGATTTGCTCCTTTGTCTCCAAAAACAGATAAGTTTGGTTTCTTCTTAAGCAACAATGCGTTTTCTTCAAGTTGTGTTGTTGAGAGAGGAGAAATCTAGCTACAAAGAAAAGACTGAGACTGTGGCTTAGTTCCCTGGCATTTAGGAGGCCTGGGTTTGATTCTCAGAGTCACACAAACAGGGAATGGTGGTGCACTTGGAAGGAACAAGAGGATCAGAAGTTTAAGGTCATTTGGTTACATAGCAAAGTCAAGGATAGCCTGCTCTATAAAAACCAAAGGAGTTGGGGGAGGCTAGGGAGATAGATCACTCAGTGGTAGAAGCACTTGCTATGCAAGCATAAGAGAACCAAAGTTGAAATCCCAGCACTCAAGTTTAAAAAGAGAAACAAACAGGCAGGGGGCACAGCACTGAATAGGGGAGCAGAGGAGGATGGCTGGGACTGGCTGATCACTAGCCTAGCTGAGGGAAATAAAGAGAGGAGTGGCAGAGCTGGACATCCTGGGTGTGTGTGTGTGTGTGTGTGTGTGTGTGTGAGATTGGGTGGAGGAGGCGCTCGAGAAGACACAATACCCATCTTCCCCACAAAGAAATACTGGAAAACTCCCTCCACCTTCTCCCTGCTTCCTGGCCCCCAAATAAACAGCTACCCTCTTCAGCACAGTTTCTTTCATTTGCAGTCAGTTTTCCTATCATCCTGGAAAGACTGTGCCATTCTTTTTATCTACATCCATCTTAAAAGGATCACACTCAGACTTGATGAGTCTGAGAATATTATGGAGAGGAGTTGTAGGTTTTTCTCTGTCTTGGCATGTACATACATCACACACATGCTTTCTCGCCTGCTTTAATATATGCCCCAAATCCTTTCATTTCACAAATAATTTTTAAAGGTATTGAGTATTAATAGTATGAGGATGATAAGAAATAGTATTTCATTGGCCCTAAATCTGCAAAACAGCATAATTGTTGCCAGACTTTTGGCTTCACTTGGTTTGGGGATGTTTGAGCAGATCAGTACATATCTAAAGAAGGACCCCTACCTAGAAAGAGGTTTTGTTGTGCAGATAGCAAAATAAAGACATGCATTTCACCTTTGTCTTACCACATAAACAAGTACAGGCTGTAAGCTGCTGGTCTTGCTCTGTTTTGCATCATGGTCTCCTGCTGGAGCAGAAAGAGGTTCTACAAAACTTAAGTCTGTCACTGCTTTATTAGGCATTTACTTACATACTTGTTACATACATGAAGTGTCTGTCTGAAAATGTGTCATATTAAATATGCAGAGCTTGGTATTTACAAATAGAAATGTCATGTAGTTTGGAATCATTTGGGATTTGACGTTTTGGCCCTTTTGTAAGTTTCTCTGATGTTAGTAGCAGCAGCAACTAAGAACCTGACACTAAGCTACTTAAAGGGGGAGACCTTTGGCAGAAACATTAAGATTAATTGTATATATTTCAGGTCACCTCAGTTCTTGAATTGTTAAACTTGTTATTTCCCATTCTAAAACATTTTTGCATGGCTTATCATTTTTCTTGGTAAATTTGTTTTCTTGTAGGTTTTGGACGGAAGGATGTAGTTGAATATCTTCTTCAGAATGGTGCAAATGTGCAAGCACGTGACGACGGGGGTCTTATTCCTCTTCATAATGCATGCTCTTTTGGTCATGCTGAAGTAGTCAATCTTCTTTTGCAACATGGTGCAGACCCAAATGCTCGGGATAATTGGAATTATACTCCTCTCCATGAAGCTGCAATTAAAGGAAAAATTGATGTTTGCATTGGTAAACCTTTATTTTTCAGAATTTTCTAGAAATTGTAACTATTCTGAATCTAGATTAAGTTGTTAGTGTTATCTTTCTACCATGCTGAACTTACATTTAAATCTGTTTATGATTTTTTTCTAACCTTTTTATTCTCTAACCCTCAATCCAACCATTTTATTGAGTGTTTTTAGAATCTTAAAATTCTGAGAAATAGGAGGAAAAAAATGATTCTCTAGAAACCTGTGCTCTCTTGAGAGTTACGGAGCATAAAGCTGCAAATAAAGGCAGCTGAGCATGGGAGTGCATGTCTTTATTTTCAGCACTTGGGAAGCAGAGTCTGGTGAATCTCTGAGTTCAGGGTCAACCAGAGCTGTATAAAGAATCCCTGTCAACAATGGTGCAAGTTAATATGTTGGTTAATTTTTGTCACTTTGACAACAAGTAGAGTCACCTGGCAAGACTCAACCCCAGTTGGGATTGCCTACATTATATTGGCCTGATTGTTAATTGATGCACAGGACAGCCTACTATGGACAGTACCTTCCTAGGCAAGTGAGTCTGGACTTTGTAAGAAAAGTTGCTAAGCAAAACTGTAAGCAAGTGTTCCTTCATTGTTCGGCTTCAGTTCTTGCCCTTAGGTTCCTGCCTCAGCTTCTTTTGATGATGTAACCTGTAAGCCTAATAAACCCTTTCTTCCAAAGACCAACTTCCTTTTGGTCATGGTTTTATCCCAGTAACAAAAACATAACTAGAATAATTAGCCAGATTCAGGCCTCAAGGCTCAACTTTCTGGGATCTTTGTACTGGAGAAAAGGTAGGAAAACAGGAAGGTACTTTATGAAGAACTCCCAATTGTGGCTTGAAGGTCTAGTTACTGTATAGAAATATATAAGTTGCCAGACTGGCCTTGACCTTGCCATTCTTCTGCCGCCAACTTCTAAGAAGCTGAAGTTATAGGCCTGAGTGACCACATCCAGCTTAGAGTAATGATATGGAGTAGGTAGAGTGGATGCATTAGGAAGACTAGTAAGAAGACAGAAAATAACCTGTGAAGGTAGAAAACCCCAGTAAAGCAGCATTTAATGGAAAGCTTAGGAGTCAGAGTGCATGGACCTAGTCAGAGAGATGGGATTTGCTCCGCAGGTTAGTCACTGGTAGAGAATTGTGAGAGTTTTTATTTACTTGGTGATTACTTTTCCTGAGCCAAACAAAATTGGGTTTTGAGGTCATACCTTAGAATCATTTTATTTTTCATGATGCAAAACAGGAATACTTGAAATCCTTAGTAGCTAGAAAGCAATATTTGAGCACAGTTAACAAACTAGTAGCTCTGTATAGCACTTTTGTACCCCAAATCCCCATTCATTTTATCAGTCACCAGCTTTGGTCTAAGCTAGGTAATTTACAGAGATGGCAAACTGGATGACTTAATTACCTCTCTGCCCAATTCTACTTTGTTCTGTGTTACTTTAGCCACTTAATGTCCTGTGCTTTATCTGTTCTTTGAACCACATCCCTGGTACCTCAGTCTCAGACTTAGAAATTTTTAGCTTTAATTTTGTAATACATGGTTTCCAAATACAGTTTATAGAGCTATAGAGTCCATTATAGTAGCTGAGGACTTATAGTGTAGCAGATTCAAATTGAGATAGGCTATAAGAAGAAAAATGCATGTGTATTCAAAATCTTAGTACAAAAAGATGTCAAATGTTTCGGTTTTATGCTGATTATACTGAAGATAGTGAAGATTTTGGTTATATTGATATTGGGTTAATTATGTTAAAGTTTTTAGTATAGCTAGTAGAAAGTTTAAAGTTACTGTTCACATTTCTCTTGAGTTACAGAGTAGCAAGAAATACAAATTAGCCTTGTCAAAGACCAGGGGTGAAGATGGGGGTAGAGTAGTTAGCACTTCAGTGGTGCAATGCTGCCCAGCACATGAGGGATCCAGGGTTCAGTTACCACTGCTATCCATCCATCCATCCATCCATCCATCCATCCATCCATCCATCCATCCATCTTCCCATAGGCAGACAGGAATGAAGGAATTCCTGATAGATTTGCCTGTTTTCCACCAGCTCCTTATTTATAGATAGAAGTCTTGGCATATCTTTATATTATAGGTAACAGTAAAACATGCTAGTGTGAGGCTCATTTATAGAGTGTTTGTAGCTGGATGTGTTAGTGCCTTTGATGCCAGCACTTGGGATGCAAAGGTAGGCAGATCTCTGAGATTGAGACCAGCCAAGACTATATATACTGAGACTGTACCCTGAAAAAAGGAGTTGGTATTTGAATTCAAAATTCAATGTCATTAACCTTTAAAAAAACAAAAACCTCAGCTGACAGTCATATCCCTCTCTTCAGATATTTCTGAAGAGAAACTGTGCTGGTACAGAATATTTTACACTAAGCTTGGTTATGATGTAAACGAGGCTGGCTGGCTGGCTCTAACTCCCAGAAACCTAACTGACTCTGCCTCCCAAGTGCTGGGATTAAAGGTGTATGCCACCATCCATAGTCAACAACCTTTTTTTTTTTTTTTTTTTTTTTTTTTTGCTTCTGTGCATGCACATAATGCATGCTCGTATTCACATAGGTTTTAAATCCAATATCTCTTGCCTGGTGTATATATAGCATTAGGCATTTCATGATAGAAGAGTCTTTCTAGTGTAGACAGGGCTCCTAGAAGATAGAAAAGCTTTTGAGCCAGTTTTCCCTTTTCCCCTTGCATCACCTTCTCGTCCTTCATCACCTGTCACCAGCCATATACACAGTCAAGAACAACCTTCCATTGAACGGAGAAAGTTGACCGTGCTTTTAATGCATTAATAATTGTATTATTTATTTATTTTTTAACTCTTATTTTCCAAAATAGGGTTTCTCTGTGTAGCTTTGGCTATCCTAGAACTTATTCTGTAGGCCAGGCAGGCCTCAAAATCAAAGATCTGCCTGCCTCTGCCTCCCAAGT
The DNA here is from genome assembly GCF_900095145.1 of Mus pahari. NCBI lineage: Eukaryota > Metazoa > Chordata > Mammalia > Rodentia > Muridae > Mus > Mus pahari. The sequence continues at coordinate 148,216,885 of NC_034590.1, forward strand.
GCTGGGATTAAAGGTACCACCATCACTGAGCCATATTTTATATTTTCTTAAATTTAAACATTTACTATATTATTAAGATAGAAAACGCTTGTGAATTCTGTACTGAAACTTTTGTTTTAAGACAGTGATAGTGATGATTGTGATTGTTTGTGTCTATATGACATAGAGGGTCTGTATAGAACATACACATGTATGGAGGTCAGAGAACAACCCTATGGACTTGGTTCTCTCCTTCTACCTTTAGATGGATTATGAGGTTTGCACAGCAAATGCCTTTACCCACTGAGACATCTTACTGGTTCCTGTGTCAGAGCTATTAAGAAACTGATTTATTAATTCAGATTGCCGTGGTCACCATTTTTAAAGTAGTGCTGCTGTTTTTCGTAGTGCTTTTACAGCATGGAGCTGAGCCAACCATCCGAAATACAGATGGAAGGACAGCATTGGATTTAGCAGACCCATCCGCCAAAGCTGTTCTGACTGGTAAGTCTGTGTGCTCTTCGGTTATTGCAGGAAGAATGAAACTACCCGATGGGCTAGATAGACAGATGCCTCCGTCTTGCAATTAATGACCGGAAGTAGAATTTTTACTTTTCTCTTCACTTACTATTTTGCAATCTCTCAACAGTTGAATTTGAATCTTGCCTAAAAAAGAAAAAAACTTGGTGCTGGAGAGATGGCTCAGTGGTTAAGAGCACTGACTGCTCTTCCAGAGGTCCTGAGTTCAATTCCCAGCAACCTCTTGGTAGCTCACAATCATCTGCAATGTGATCTGATGCCCTTTCTGGTGTATCTGAAGACAGCTATACTGTGCCTTGTATACAAAAAATATAAGTAATTCTCTCCCCGCCCCCCCCCCCCAAGAAAAAGAGATAAAGCTTTTATTTTTCTTGTTTTTTTTTTTTGTTGTTGTTGTTGTTTTGTTTGTTTTTTTAATTTGCCATTGTATCGTTGGGCAGGGTTTGATTATCATATGTTGCTTCAGGTGTTAAGGATATTTTTAAAATACTCCCTAGTTTTTCAGACAATATGTACCCCTTTATATACTATTTTATTTTTAGTATAATGATTTTTTTATTAATGGGACCCTTTCAGAAATCACTAATTTTCTTCTAGTCATTTTAAATCGAGATTTGGGACCCATTTCAGTGCCCTAGGTCTGATTGTTGTAGCTATAATTCATTTCCTTGGTATCTGTTAACATGAGTACAGATCTGGTTAGAAAGCAGATCTGGTTAGGTAGCGGGCTTGATTTGAACTGTACCTATCTCATGTGGATTTGCTTTATCCAGTATGCTATCCATTTAAGCAACTGCCATATTATTTATGGATTCTTTTTATAAATATTTATGTATTTTTTGTGAGAGATAGGGAATGAATATGTATGTCTACGTGTGTGCAGTGCCTAAGGAGATCAGAGTGGGTGTCGGAGCCCTGTGCTCAAAACCAAACTTGAGTCTTCTACAACAGCAGAAAGCATTCTTAGCCACTGAGCCACCCCTCCAGCCATACTTACTGGATTCTTACCTGTTGGGTACTGTTAGATTATGTCTGATCTAAAAAGACAAAGGCCCGAGGGTCTACTGTAAGCTTTTGTGCTTACACTTTGTGATACTTCTGGCATTGCTAAGATTTAGATTCTTCCTTGAAGATTTCTGGAGAGCGTGTTGTCATTGTAATTGTCAGTCATCTGTTTCCTTCTTTACTATTCTTTGCCTTGAGCAGTCAATATAAATTCAGTGTAGTCTTCAGCTTGGATATTCATTTAGAAAATCTTTATATTAACTTAAATTTTATTGATTTTTTTAAATTCATTTGTAAATATAAAAACTATCCCCATAAAGTATTATAAAATTAGTCTTTTTAAATATTATAAAGTAGTTTTAAGCTATGTAAGGTTATGGTGTGAGATGGGTTTTTATTTAGTTGGTTTGGTTTGAATTGGGTTTAAATTGGTGCTGGGAATTGAACCCAGAGCTCATTTGTACAAGCAGGTTTTCTCCTATTATACTGTTAAGTTGTGCGTTCTCATTTGGGTTTTGAGTGAAGTAGTGGATTGTGCCCACCCCCTAATTAGCATAATATACTTATTTTAGGGGAAAAGGAGAATTTACTGGCAACCTAACTCTGCGTCAGCTTGTTAACACTTCTTTTGGACCTTGCTTTATTTATGTATACTGTCTTTATAGTTGCTGCGGTCATAAAACTATCACTGAATTTTTTTTACTTTTTTATTGAAAATTTCTGATCATCCTCTCCTTCCCCAATTCACAGGTGACTATAAGAAAGATGAGCTCTTGGAAAGTGCCAGGTATGTACTACTGTTACCTCTATGTGCCATGAAAACCTGACAGTGAGAGGATCAAGCGATGGCTCAGGGATTAGGAGCACTTAATGCTGGATTTGGTTCCCAGCACTCATATGGCAGCTCACAACCATTGTAACTCCAGTGGTTCCTATAATCTTGGGTTCCAGGCATGCATGTACATGTGTGCACATAGACAGAGTACTCATGCACATAAAAAAACTAATTTGTAAAACTAATTCTTGCTAGACCTAGTCGTGCACACCTTTAATTCCATCATTCTGGAGACAAAGGCAGATGGATCTCTGTGAGGGTATGGAGAAATGACTCAGTGGTTAGAAGCACTTGCAAAGGACACAAGGTCAGTTCCCAGAATCCACATCAGTAGGCTTAAAACTATTCTTAACTTCACTTCTCAGAGCGTCTGATACTTCTGATCTACACACACACGCACGCACGCACGCACGCACGCACGCACGCACACACTTAAAAGGAATAAAAAGAAAACAGATTTCACTTGTAGGGGCCCACATTCGTAATGTCCACACATGAGAGGCAGAGGTAAACTTACTATGAGTTGAGGATAGCTTGGGCTACATAGAGAGTTACAGGGCAGTCTGTGCTACAGAATGTAGCAGACCTTATCTTGAAAATGCCATGAGCATACTTTAAGAGAAGACTTTGTTTTGGTGGTCACAATATGTAGTATAAACTACTGATAGGTTTTTTTTTTCACTGCATTTCTAGGAGTGGCAATGAGGAAAAAATGATGGCCCTGCTTACACCGTTGAATGTCAACTGCCATGCAAGTGATGGCAGAAAGGTATTGCTTTTGCAATTGATTTTATATCATCTGGTAATGGGGATGTATAAGTTGAGAGTTCTGATGTTTTCTTTGTTATGTTTTCTATATATGTTAATCTTAGAAAACCAAATTGATTGTTTATTAACAATGAGCTCATGGTTAGATTTTCTTGTTTTATTTTTGGTTTTTACCTTTTCAGACATTTTAATGGCTGTTATGTGAATTTCACTAATTGATTTGGTTACTGTTTCAGTCAACTCCATTGCATTTGGCAGCAGGATACAACAGAGTAAAAATTGTACAACTGTTACTGCAACATGGAGCTGATGTCCATGCTAAAGATAAAGGGTGAGCTTTGAACAAGTCAGATCTTGTTTGGGTCCTTGTAGTACACTATATCTTTATAAAGCATTTTTTCCATTGCTATTTAAATTGTTCATGTTTATTGAGTTTTTGTAACATGCAGGTTGTTCTGAGGGCCATAAGGAATTATAATGAGGTAGGCCTACCACTCAAACAATATAATACATAGCTCGTGAGATATGCCTCATATATTTGAGTGATAAGTCAAGATTGATGGGTGGAGTTATTGAAAAATTCTTTAGAAGGATGAATGCTTGTATTTAAGGCAGAGTTCAGGGCAGGGTGTGCTACTACATGCCTATAATCCTATAACTTGGGTAAGTATAGTTGGAACGCTTAGGAGTTCAAGGTCATCTTCAACTACATAGCAGTTTTGGGCTATATGGAACCTAGACTCAAAAATAAATGAGCAAACAAACAGAAAGCAGCGTTTCAGGAACACCATTTTATAGGAAGTTATAAATAGTACACTTCAGATGTGGTAACCAAGTTGACTTTGATGACACAGGCTTAAAATCCCAGCTCCCGGGAGGATGAAGGAGGGAGATCACATGTTGAGGCCAGCCTGGACAACTTAGTGAAATATTCATATCCCTTCCTCCTCACCTCTTGTGAAAGAAAGGGATTGTAGCTTAGGGGTCAGACACTTGCTTAGTGCATGCACACATATACACCAAACTAATTTGGATAAAGCAGATGATTCACATGGGACAAATAAGAGAATTGGAGAAACATGTAAAAAACAAACAAAAAACTCCATAAGTTTTAGAAGTTTTGGTGTATTAACATAAGAAATTCACTGTTCTGCAGTTGTAAGCATTTTGTGATCTAAGATGAGGAATGGTGGTTTAATCCTCAAAGGAGCTTAAGGAGGAGTGCACTCTGGGATAATACATATTGCGTTCGTTCGGGAAAGAGGAGCCTGTAAGCAGGAAGAGCAGTGTCTAAGCGTGAGTGCTGTGAGCATTGGACAGCTAAGGTGAGGGACAGTGGTTGCAGAGAAAATGAAAAGGAACCTGGATGGGTGCTGTCCTGGAAGAGCAGAAACAGTGAGAGCAGAGTAAAGGGAAAACCTTTTTATCTGAAACTAAGTTAGACTGAAGTACAGGAGGGGAAGTGGTGGTTTGGCAGAAGACATTGTACTGACTTTTAGAACTTGTAGTTTTATGAGAATATGTGGAAATTCAAGTAGAAGTATTTAGTGAATGGCAGTAAGATTGGTATTCAGACAAAGAAAGCACTGTGTATTAGCAGAAGCTGCTCTGGCTTGGTTGTACCAGTTAATAACACTGATCCCCAAGGAGAGGAGAGGGAAAAGCTTAAAGGTGGAAACTAGAATTTTAAGGTTCTGCTCTGTAGGATCTGTTACATTACAAAAGAATTTGATTTCAGTTAAGGTAGCATTTACCTTACAGAGTTTCAAAGATGTTTCAAAGAAGACCTGACTAGTATTCAGAATAAATCTAGAAAACATATAAATGTGAGCCAGGCCAAACAAGAAAAGAAAGTCTATACCTGGGAACAGTATATGTTTCAGTACACAAGGAATTAACTGTAAGACCAGAGAGAAGCTCAGATACGTGTGTATCATATTAACTTAGAAACAGGTACACCTTTAATCCTAACGCTAGGGAGACAGACGTGGGTGGATGTCTGAGTTCAGGACCAGCCTGGTCTGCATAGTGACTTCCAGACTAGCCAAGGATGCACAGTGAGAAAAATTAAAAAGTTAGAACCATCTCTTCAAAGCAAGGAAGAATAGTAGTATTAAAACAAAAGTACTTAGAAACGATTTATTTTTGTAATGTTTGGCTAGAACTTAGAGAATAAGTTGGTTTAAAGGTTGTTTCAGAAGTATAGAGTTTAGTAACATTATATAGGCCTAAATAAGTAACCAGTAGTAGTAGGGAGAAAAGAAATATGGGTTTGAAAGAGACTCAGGAATTATTATTTGCACATTGCCCTACACTTATGGACTCTGTAATAACAGACTTTCTTTTCTCATTGTCATCGTAGTGATCTGGTACCATTACACAATGCCTGCTCTTACGGTCATTATGAAGTAACTGAACTACTGGTCAAGGTTAGTTCTTCTGTGCCTTATTACTTCCTATAATTACATAAAATGATTTGAAATATATAGTGTGTCTAGCTTATTCTTTTTTTTTATAGATAATTTTTTATTAGATATTTTCTTTATTTACATTTCAAATGCTATCCTGAAAGTTCCCTATACCCTCCCCCGCCCTGTCTAGCTTATTCTTTATTCTGAGTGCTTGTTAGAAAGTGGGATAGTTATAATGCAGATTATTGATAAGCTAGCATTTGACTTCCTTCAGATTTTTTAGGTACTATGCAATGTTAAATATAAAGTAGTTGCACTAGAGAGACCCTACCAAAGGTATATCTAAGCCGGGCGTGGTGGTGCACACCTTTAACCCCAGCACTTAGGAGGCAAAGGCAAGTGGATCTCTGTGAACTAGAAAAACCATCTGGAAAAAACAAAAGGGCCAGGGGCTGCTGTCGGAAGTGAAGGAACAAGGACTTATTAGACTAAGATTGAAAATATGTACAAAGATCCTGGGCATTTCTTTCTTTATTATTTTTTTTAAGATTTATTCATTTATTACATGTAAGTACACTGTAGCTGTCTTCAGACAACCCAGAAGAGGGCGTCAGATTGCAATGCAGATGGTTGTGAGCCACCATGTGGTTGCTGGGTTTTGAACTCAGGACCTTCAGAAATGCAGTTAGTGCCCTTACCTGCTGAGCCATCTCTCCAGCCCCAGTAACTGCATTTCATGACCAAAACACTCGCTGTCCCTAGGAACAGAGGGAAACAAATCACAACCCTGAGTTAGTTGAAGAAGTCTGACACCAGCAAACTCAGAGATCGCCTCTAAGTGCAACAAAGCAAGTAGTCTGATCCAGGGACGGGCAAGTTCTGTGAGATTCATAGTTAAACAACTCTACCAAGTGTTGACTGCTTTTTCTTTGCTTGGGAGGAAATGTCAGAGAGTCTAATAGACTCCAGAATGTTCTGTCTGTAACTTTATTGTGGTCCAGATTTTAATGTTGGCTTGACACAGAACTAGAGGACATAAAGCTAATTGTTTTTCTGGTTTTAATTCTGTTGTTCATTTTTCTTTATGTGTGTGGAATGGGCAGGTATGTACATAAAAATATAATCAATGGTGAAAATATCAAGTCCAGTGTGAAGCTCCATAGCTTCGGGACGGGTATTCTAAGTATAGATCCTGAGACTATGGTCTGGGTCTGGCTAATCTCACTGAATGTTTCTATTTGTGAGTTAATTACAGTAAAGTTCTGGACATAAATTAGAAGGGGTATCTAAAAAATTGACAGATTAACATGGAGATTATAAGAATAAATGTGAGCAAGCTTCAGCTGAAGCCAATATTATCTAATATTGATAATCTAATATAGTCAATCTAATATTATAGTTAATCTAATATATATCTAATATAACCTAATTTATATATATATATATATATTAATGTGTGTGTGTGTGTGTTTCTTTTTAGTACAGTTAATAATTTAGATACTGCGTAAAAATATATTTGTGCTAGAGTTTGGGGCTGGTGAGATGGCTCAACTTGTCAGAGCACTGATTGCTCTTCCATAGGTCCTGAGTTCAAATTCCAGCAACCACATGGTAGCTAACCATCTCTAATGATATCTGATGCCCTCTTCTGGTGTGTCTAATGACAGCTACAGTGTACTTACATATAATAATAAATAAATCTTTGGACCAGAGTGAGCAGAGGTCCTGAGTTCAATTCCCAGCAGCCATGTGATAGCTCACAGCCATCTGTACAGCTACTGTGTACTCATATACATAAAATAAATAGATCTTTAGAAAAAAAATCTAGAGTTGGGGGGTTGGCTAGAGAGATGGCTGGGATTAAGAGCATACACAATCCTAGAGAAGACCAGAGTTTGGGTACCAGCACCCACATTGGGCTCCACCAATAGCCTTTTAACTCCAGCTTCAAGGGATCTGACTACCTAGCATCCGGGGCTTTGTACTGATACACATCCCCACACACAGACACATGCAGAGACACATAATTAAAATACATAAATTTAAATTTACCCTCCCTCTCCTCTTCCAAAACAAACAAACAAACAAACAAACAAACTAGAACTTTAAGTTTCCTAAATACAATGTATGATGTTAACTATTAAAAAACACTATCTTATTTTAATCCTGTACTGATGGAAGTATAAACCACATTAAGGAATCTTGTTATTTCAGGCTCTTCTTTCTCCCTGCTGCCTTAAGCTTGTCATTCCCTCTCCTAGAAACAATCCAGTTGTCCAATGACAGCCTAAGGGTATTATAGTGTAATGGAAGCTACACATTAATCCAGACTAGTGACACAGTATGAGGCTGGAGAAACTGATGTGTGAGTGACACGGTGTGAGGCTGGCGAAACTGATGTGTGAGTGGTACAGTGTGAGGCTGGGGACACGGATGTGTGAGTGACACAGTGTGAGGCTGGGGACACTGATGTGTGAGTGGTACAGTGTGAGGCTGGGGAAACTGATGTGTGAGTGGTACAGTGTGAGGCTGGGGACACGGATGTGTGAGTGACACAGTGTGAGGCTGGGGACACGGATGTGTGAGTGACACGGTATGAGGCTGGGGACGCTGATGTGTGAAAGCGCTGTATGTGAACAGTCTCCTGTGTTTCATTTTTGTAAAATTCAGGAACATATAAATATGGTACTAAAAGAATGGGGCAAAAATTCCCAATGAAAGAAACAGGAAACACTATGATAATGTAAAAATCTTATGTAATCGAATGGATATGTATTTGTCAAAATGCATTAAGTTACTCTCATTAAGAGTTGAACTCTGGCCGGACAGTGGTGGCCTTTAATCCCAGCACTTGGGAGGCAGAGGCAGGTGGATTTCTGGGTTCGAGGCCAGCCTGGTCTACAGAGTGAGTTCCAGGACAGCCAAGGCTACACAGAGAAACCCTGTCTCAAAAAAAATCTAAAAAAAAAA
>NC_034590.1:148226111-148267535 GCF_900095145.1 Mus pahari
GCCTTTGATCCCAGCACTTAGGAGCAGACACAGGAGAACCTTAGTTCAAGGGCAGCCTGGGCTGCATAGTGAGATCCTGTCTTGAAAAAGTTTGAGAGCTGGAGAGATGGCTCAGTGGCTAAGAGCACTGACTGTTCTTCCGAAGGTCCTGAGTTCAATTCTCAGCAACCACATGGTGGCTCACAACCATTCGTAATGAGATTGGATGCCCTCTTCTGGTGTGTCTGAAAACAGCTACAGTGTACTTACATATGATAATAAGTAAATAAATCTTAACAGAGAAAAAAAGAAATAAGCACTTGGTTCAGATGTAGTATTACATATAAATGAGCAGCATGATCTAAAATTATTCTAGAGCAGTAAATGATAATTAGTGATTTTATAAGTCAGATAAGTAAAAGAGAAACTTAGAGGAAATACATTCTTTAATTTTGTTTATCCTGTGAAAACCTTGACAAGCAATGTGTTTGATCTGCAGTTATCTGATAGGTACAAGCAAGACTGTCTTCTACCACTGTATGCTAATGGGATTATACTTACCCTTTGTAACAGTGTTGATATCTCTAATCCAATTAGAAAATATCAACAGACCGTGGATCTGCCATGGCTTAAGCTTATGTATACTTGAATGAATTGAAGGGAACTAGAATGCCATTGTGTCCGTTACTAATTATTGTTATCGGTAGTTATATTAATTTTGAGACTTAATCTATTTGGAGATTATTTGAAAATATTTAAAAATATTATTATTACTCAAGGCAAGCTTTATTACTATGATAAGTTTCATGTAGATGTAAATGCTTCTTTGTTCAGATGAATTTAAAGGTCATTCATTGCTGCAAGCTGCACGAGAAGCTGATGTTACAAGAATCAAAAAACATCTTTCTCTGGAAATGGTGAATTTCAAACATCCTCAGACACATGAAACCGCACTGGTAAAGTTTCAAACTTAAGCTTTTAAAATACAATAACCCAAAAGTAGTCATAATGTCTGATTCTAGTGATGATACTGTTTTTAAAATACTTCTTTGTTTGTTGGTTTGCTGGTTGATGTTTTTGTTGTTGTTTTGAATTTGTGAGTCTAGTATCTTGGCTATATTAGCCCAGATTGGTCTTGTATATGTGATCTTCCTGCCTTAGCCTGTCAAATGTTGAAATAACCATTTGTTAACACATTGAACTAAAATCAGTTACCCATCTGCATATTAAAAAAAGAATTTGCCGGGCGATGGTGGCGGACGTCTTTAATCCCAGCACTTGGGAGGCAGAGGCAAGTGGATTTCTGAGTTCGAGGCCAGCCTGATCTACAAAGTGAGTTCCAGGACAGCCAAGGCTATACAGAGAATCCCTGTTTCGAAAAAGCCAAAAATAAAAATGGAATTTAAATAGTGCAGAAAAATAACAACCTCGCCCCCCAAAACATATTAGTAGTTTAAGAACCCATCTAGACAAATTATCCATGTCCTTGCATGCTTTATGTAAATTTTTATTATTGATATAACATATAATTGGTCCTTTGTGGTTTTCCACAAGTTTGAATAAAGTATCTAAGAATTAGTTACTTCTCTTTTTTTTTGTTTTTTTGTTTGTTTGGTTGGTTTTTTTGTTTTTCCGAGACAGCGTTTCTCTGTGTAGCCCTGGCTGTCCTGGAACTCGCTTTGTAGACCAGGTTGGCCTCGATAGTTACTTTTCTTAACAAACTAGGGATGAGTGTGTGCCTGTAATCCCAGGAACTGGGAGGCTAAGGTAGAAGGGCCACAAGTTTGAAGCTGGCTTGAACCACACTAGCAAGACTCAAAAATCAAACAGAGGTAATACCTGGGGTGAGGGAAGTGTCCTCTGTGAAACTGATAAAGTTGTGGGTAGTAAAGTCTCAGAGCTACTAGAGATCAGTGGTGAAATACAGGGGAGGCACAGGCTACCCTGACAGTAGCAATTCCAAGAGAAAATAGTAAAACTCTGTTGCATAAACTAGAGAATGTTCCTTAGATAGAAGGAAAGGAAAGTAAGTCAAGTAGGTCATCTGGTAAATAACTTGCTTCTTCCCTGTACCTTAATATAAACTGAAATTTGCCACTTATGAAATAAAATAAAGCTCTAAACTAATAAAAAATGTTAACCAAAAACTTAAAACCATAGCAGTATTAAAATGGTATGGGGAAGCTCAAAAAGATTAACATGGAAAACTTTCTAGTGTGAAAATCTAATACACTTAAACCCCATTATCAGAGACTATCTTGCAATTTCCCAGTCACTGCCTAAAATCACAGAAAGTACTAAACCCTACTTACATCATTTTTTTCTTCCACATCCATACCTGCAATAGTTTATATATTATGTACAGTAAGGTTAACAATCATACCAGTAGCTCTTAGTAAACCTCTACATACAGTATCTTTTTCTGTTCTAAGTTGAAACTTTTCAGTTAAAACAAGTGATTACAGCTTCTTGGTATACCATAATTGCCAGCAAAACTACCCCTGTACTGTAGAGCCACTAAGTATGAATAAATAAGCATTTCTTGAACACAAACACATTTCAGTTGATCCAGTGATAAGAGCCAGTAAAGTTACTAAGGAGTGGGCAGCATGTGCAGACTATATGTATACTGGGACAGAGATGTGGTTCACGTCCTAGTGTAACTGTACATGATCGCATCACACTTTTCAGAATCGTGTTTATTTCTGAAACTTTTCTGTGTAATATCAGATCATAGTTGGCCTTGGGTAATAAAAGCAAAACAGTACAGATAAAAGGATGTTGTGTGTTGTTTCCTCTAAGTATCCTGTTACAAGCATCATGTCTTGAACCTTAAAACACGCCTTTAATCCCAGCACTTGGGAGGCAGAGGCAGGCGGATTTCTGAGTTCGAGGCCAGCCTGGTCTACAGAGTGAGTTCCAGGACAGCCAGGGCTGTACAGAGAAACCCTGTCTTGAAAAACCAAAAAAAAAAAAAAAAAACACGCTAAAAAGTATTCACGGGTAGTTGTTGTGTATGACAGTGTCCTCTTGGTTCCCAGAGATTGCAGGCCCTTTCCTAGGGTACAGAAGAGTAGAGGTCTCATTTGTGATGGGTGTAATAAAAACTTCTTGGAAATAAATGATCTCTAGGTTTTGTGCCTAGAACCCTTAGTCTGTCAAAAGAACTATTGTATACTAGTTAGATGAGGGTTTTATTTTGATGGGAAAGGAATGCTTTGGGTGACTGCAGCAAAATCAAAAAATAAATCAGGAATACAATTTCGAGAAACTGACGGTTCACACGAATAACAGGAGAACAGGTTCCATGATCTCTGTATACGTAGATGTATAGAACAGCTTTGCTTGGGGGGGGGGGGGATTCGAGACAGGGTTCCTCTGTGTAGCCCTGGCTGTCCTGGAACTCACTCTGTAGACCAGGCTGGCCTCCAACTCATAAGTCCGCCTGCCTCTGCCTCTCAAGTGCTGGGATTAAAGGCTTGTGCCACCACTGCCCGACTTAACCAGAATTTTTAACCCAGGATTTTCAGATATTCGTTCTAACAAATATGCACATTATTTAGTCAATTATCAATCAGACAGAATACCTGTTATACTTTAGTATTTTTTTGGATGTTAAGATTATAAAGATTTGGCCGGGCGTGGTGGCGCACTCCTTTAATCCCAGCACTCGGGAGGCAGAGGCAGGCGGATTTCTGAGTTCGAGGCCAGTCTGGTCCACAAAGTGAGTTCCAGGACAGCCAGGGCTACACAGAGAAACCCTGTCTCGAAAAAAATAAAAATAAAAACAAAACAAAAAGATTATAAAGATTTGTGCCATAACCATAGGTTTATAAAAGGCAAACCCCTACCTCCTGCCCCTCCCCTCCTTGATACTCAGAAATCCTGCAGCCACAAACCATACAGGGTGTCACACAGGTAATTGGAACTCCTCGTTCTGCTGAGGCACCGAGATGAGGAAGTTCCTCAGCAGCTTAGCAGCTATCCCATCTGTGCTATTAAACCAGCAGAGTTCAGAACAAAACAGATGGGGTACTATCTTCCTGTAACAGCAGAAACCCGGGACTAAGGATAACTAGTGCAGTGGTAGAGTGCCTGTCTACCATCTCTAGAAGAAATGCCGACACTTGAATCTTACCTATTAGATGTAGCTTTTTTTATCCTACCAGTAATGGCTTTTTCAAAACCACAGGACAAAATTTAACCAGAATATTTAATAGCATATTACTTGATCTGTGGGATTTTCCTGCCGTGCCAGAATTTGTAGTTGCTACAGATTCTCTCCAATAGAAAATACTTCAAGAGCAAATTCAGTAAAATGAACAAAGAAGTTATATTGTGTTTATTATCCTTGAATGGAAGCACGAGTATTCTTAAAGTGAAAACGGTTCTCTATGGTACTTGATTAATGCTGCAATTTGAATTATTTAGCATTGTGCTGCTGCATCTCCATATCCCAAAAGAAAGCAAATATGTGAACTGCTGCTCAGAAAGGGAGCAAACACCAACGAAAAGACTAAAGAGTAAGTACACTTTTAACCAGTAGGTATTGCCATTTATTTATTTTTTCTTTTTTTGGTACAGAAAACATACTTATTGTGTGGCTGGCTTTTTGTCTTTAAGATTCTTGACTCCTCTGCACGTGGCTTCTGAGAACGCTCACAATGATGTTGTTGAAGTAGTGGTGAAGCATGAAGCAAAGGTATACACCATTTCTGGTCATCTTTGGTAATAATCCAGTGAGTTACTTTCTGTGTAGTGGATATTTAGCTCCTTAAACTATTCACTCTATCAAAAAATCTTTTTTTCTCTTAGTTTACAAATCAAAACAGTCCTAGGCTGGGGACTAAAGCACTTGCCATGCAGTTGTAAGGACCCGAGTTCAGATCCCCAGAACCCATGAAGCAGGAGGTAGTAACACTCCTATGACAGACAGCTGGCCTGCTGTGTGCAGCACTGAACCTGTCTCAAATCACGTAGAGTGAGGAGCCACACCCCAGGCTCTACTGTTGACTTTTACACATGCACACACACCTTGGTGCACAGAGACAGACTAAAAAAAAATCCTGTGGACCAAATCTAGTTTTTGTTACTGTTAGAAAATTTATGCATTTATTCATATGTACATTATTTCTGTTATGTCTCTTCTTCTCCATTCCACTTCTAATCCACTGATGAAAGTTATCCTTGACTTTTTCTTAACATTATACACTCTAGCACCTCCTATCTCAACAGGAGAGCATCTTACCGTAATTTTCTTTACTGATCACATCTGAAATTCCTTGGTTAATATGATAAATACTCTCTACTTACCAGTACAGAGTTTGCACTTTGACCATTTCTGTAACTAAGACAAAGAACTTGAATGAACGCAAAGAAATAATTTGACTAAAAACAACATATGTAACCATGTTGATAAATTAACATAACATTCTTTAATTGGCATTTGTATACAAAGCACTTTACCCCTTGAATAACACTTCCATCAAAGTTTTAGGTCATTTTTTTTACTCAGTAACTTTAAAATATAATTAGTAATGAGTCCAGAGAAATGGATTAGTGTGCAGAATGCTTGCTGTTCAAGCCTAACTACCTGATTGGATCACCTGGAATCCATGTGAAAAGCCAGATGTGATGGCATGCATCCTCCTGATACATGAGAGACAGACTGGAAATTGGCCAGATCACCTAGCAGAGGTGCAGAAACAGTACGAAGATCCTGTGTCAGCACGGTAGATAGAAAGTGAGAGCTCAGTCCCAAAGATGTCATGACTTTAAGGTACTTCCGTCCACACACAGACACTCCTTCCTCCCCCCCCCCCATACACACACACACTAAATTTTAAAACTTATAATAAAAAAAAAAAAATGCTTAATAGGAGTACATGGCAGAAATGACAGTTGATAGTTTCCAGTTTTTAATCCAAAGACTTTTGCCTTCCCCAAAGAAAAAATTTAGTGAAAATTCAGTATAGTACAGAGATGGAGCTGCTGTAAGTGGGGGAAAGAAACAACAGAGGCCTTTCCTCAGTGGGTTCTGCAGGTCAGTTTTCTTGTCCCTCCTTGGATTTCTCTTTCCCTCTCTCTTTCTCTTTCTCTCTCTCTTAAAGATTTATGTATTTTTATGTATATGAGTACACTGTCACTGTCTTCAGACACAGCAGAAGAGGGCGTCAGATCCTATTAAAGATGGCTGTGAGCCACCATGTGGTTGCTGGGAATTGAACTCAGGACCTCTAGAAGAGCAGTCAGTGGTCTTAACCACTGAACCATCTCTCCAGCCCCCTTCCTTGGATTTCTACCCACTCAAGGAATCACTTAGAATTTTCAGTTTCTTTTTCTGTTACCTTTAATGTCCTAATCTCTGATTTCAAGAAGTTATTGATAATGTATAACTGTGATTTTTTTTTTCCCTACTGTAAGTTACTGAATAAAATAAAGTTCATTTCTGCTTGACTGCTTGGCATCCTCATTTGTCTGCTCTGTGCCTTCCTGTTGGCTGCTTTTGTCTTACGTATGGCACATTACTTCTGAAAAGTGTACAGTCGCATCTTGAACCCCCGAGTGTTAGTGACTTAGTGAGATAGTTGTAACTAGAGACCAACCCATATGATAGTGTGAAGACCGAGGAAGTCCCAGGCAAACTAGCAACGTCATTTACCCTTATCGATATTACTCAAAGCTCTCAGGAGATATTTTTCAAAACAATGATTTGGAATGTGAGTAAAGGTTGCCCCTAGCGTTTTAGTGGGTTTTCAGTTCTGTTATCATAGATTCTCACATTGTCGTTTGTGCTCATTGAGATCTTGCTACATCCATCTTCACTTATTCCCTGATGACATGACACTGGTGAACAAAGGATTGGTTAATTACAGAAGAATTATTTTCATGGTAAAGACGCAAAGTGGAAATGAGATGGTCTTAGAGGTAATCATATCTTATTGTAAAGAGTTTCAAAGATACAGCCAAATTGAAAGAATAAAATAGTTATGTGCCCAGTACATGGATACTGTCACCAGCTATGTTATATTACATATACACCAACATGCCTTATTTCTTGACACATTTTCAGATTGCTGTGCACATATTAAATACTCTTTATATACATCACTAGAGTTGGATGTCTATATAGTTTTTCTTTAAATACAAAATTTATAGGGGGTGAAGTGTGTACGTCTTCATTGTACATTTGCTGAATTTTAACAAATGTGTACATTGATACACCCAAACCTATTAAAGGACAGGCTAAGGCAGAAGTGAGTCGTGGATAGCTGAGTGGCAGAATGTCTCGATGGGTAAGATCCTAAGTTCAATCCACAACAGTGCTTCATCTTAGGCAGTCTATACCCCTAACAGTCATAGCTATTTTGAGGTTTATCTGTCACAGATGTGTACTCTTTAAGGTTAGTGACTTGAAGATGGATCATCATGTCAACAGTGCCTTTGAATTGCTGGCAAATATTCTGTTGTGTGTATACACCATGCTATTCACATAATAAGTATTCTACATAATACATGGTGTAGAAGATAATTAAGTAGGAATGAGTATTTCAACACTAAGTTGGCTCTGAACTTCTTTGTCCCTGGCTGTTTATCTTGGAGTCAGTCAGTCGTAAAAATTCTGTACCTCAAAGACCCATTAATTTTCATGGATGCAGCTTTTTCATTTAATGTCTAGTTCTAAATAAGGTGAAATTATAAACTCTTTAATGCTTGGACAGATATCTTTCCACAGAGCTACACATTTATATAAACTTAAATATATATATATAGTTACTATACTTGACAACCCACCTTGTAAGTAGGATCTTCATTCTGATTTCAGTCTTTATGGATTGGTGAATTTGTACTCTAGTTCTGAGAAGAAAAAAGAAATGCCTACTTTGGCACTAGACAGTTGGGTTTCTTTTTTTTTTTTTCCCTTCTTTATTAAAGTGAGACTTTTAGTAGTAAGTGTTAAGTAAACAACTGGATGGTTTCAGGTGATGCACCACAATGCTAATTTCAGTGTTTTCTATCTTGTTAAGGTTAATGCTTTGGATAGTCTTGGACAGACATCATTACACAGAGCTGCACACTGTGGTCACCTGCAGACTTGCCGCCTGCTCCTGAGCTATGGGTGTGATCCAAACATCATATCCCTTCAGGGTTTCACTGCCTTGCAAATGGGAAATGAAAATGTGCAGCAGCTGCTTCAAGGTAGTGAGAGCTTCTGTGACATTCTGTGGTAAAGATTAACCTTTGAGATTTTTCACATGGCAGGTGTGCTGTGTAAGACTTGGTAAGAAACAGAAATGTTAGCTGTCTTAACTTATTCTTAGCTCATTATATTGATACTTAAATGTCATTAAATTATAATTATGACTTTTGTTCAGTAGCATATTCTGCCCAGTTTCTCTGTGTAAATACAGGGCACTCAAGTTTTAAAGTTTATAAAGTTGATTTGCCAGGCATGGTGGCCCGCAACTTTAACTCTAGTACTTGGGTCACGGAGGCAAGTACAACTCTTGAGTTCCAGGACAGACAGGGTTACATAGACCCTGTCTTATCTCTTCTCCTTTTCTTTTCTTTTTTCTTTTCTATCCCTTTCCTTCTTTCTTCATCCCCACCCTCTGCCCCCTTTCAAGTTTAAGAAGCTGAGCATTGAGAAACTGTTAATTCCCAGCATTGGAGAGACTGAGGTTGAAGGGTCATAAGCTTAGTGCTCCCTTGGATATTTAGTACACACCCATCATATCAAAGTCGGATGGGGGTGTCTAAAAAGCTCTGAGGCAAGTCAAATGTGGTCATTGCTCTTTTATTTAGAGCAAGGAAAACATTAAAAGATAGGGTTTTTACTACAGCAGTCCTGGTGACTTCCCCTAAATACCGGGCCTGCTTGATTTTAGATCTTGGGTGTGTGTGCTGCTTCTGATACCACGTTACACTGTGAGTCTTTGCTGTTTGTCCTTGGCTTTATTTTATTTGGTTCTTCCTTTGATAGACTACTCTAGATGTTTATCCTAAGATGTCAGTATTTATCTCTGTATTTTTTAGTTCTTTCAAGGGTTAATTTTTATAATTCAATCTTTACCTGGGACTTTCTTTGTTATACAGACTCTTCAGAATTTTTAACTGAGTAATTAGACAGAATTTTAAACTGATAATGACTAGATACTTGCTAGTCCAACTTCACTCTTTAAATTTGAAAAAAATCTGAGGGTCAGGAAATTAAAGTGATTTGTGCCAGTTCAGAAAACAAGTTAATGGCAAAACCAAGTTTAGATTTCTACCAGTGCTTGCACCTGGTTTTGGTTAAAAAGCAGGCAAGCCTTTCATTTTGGTTGTTTCTTTATACATCTTAAAGGACATTTTATAGTTAGCACGTGTATATCTTTTGCTCAGTCTATATTCTCAAAAGTTTTGGTAGCCATAGTTAGTGGTTTTTCACTGTGGCAATACTACATAAGCTAGCAAACTTGAAAAACTATTTTTGTAAAAGATGACCCTTGAAGCTTGGTCATTCTTCTAGGTGGAAATTAATCACTCTTCTCTCTTTTCAGAGGGCGTCTCACTAGGTCACTCAGAGGCAGACAGACAGTTGCTGGAAGCTGCAAAGGCTGGTGACGTTGAAACTGTAAAGGTGAGATACAAACAAATCAATTTTCTCTCAATCTTTAGTTTTTTGTTTGTTTTTGTTTCGGCGTTGTTTAATAAATCTGTGCTGTTAAAGGAAAGAGATTTATTAAAGGATAAAAATACCAATTCCTTTGCAGTAGGAGGTAAGAAACAATAGTGGGGGAACATTAGATATATTTTAGAGGATAATCACACTCACAAGTTTAATGCTCTTCATGTAGTATCAGATGCAGTTGTCTTAAGGAGCTCATTTGTCCCTATAACAGGATAATGAGGAGCTGGAGAAACCATTCAGAATTTAGAAACATTTACAGCTCTTGCAGAGGCCCTTTGTTCAGTCCCTAGCATCCACATGGTGATTCTAGGGATGTAACACTCTCTTCTGACCTCTGTGCACACCGGGCACACGTGTAGAGCAGACAGACAGACAGAACATTCACACATGCATAATAGCCTTTTTTTTTTTTTTTTTTTTGATTTCTTTTGAGACAGGGTTTCTCTGTATAACCCTGGGTGTCCTGGAACTCACTTTGTAGACCAGGCTGGCCTCGAACTCAAATCTGCCTGCCTCTGCCTCCCAAGTGCTAGCATTAAAGGCACTGCCTGGCAAAATAACCTTTTTTAAATAAAAATACTTTAAAGACAAATATGTACTGGGCATAATGGTGTACACCTATTTTCCAGATGCAAGGGAGGCTAAGACAGAAGGTTTAACAGTTAGACAGCCTGAGCTACCTAGGAAGGCCCTGTCTAAAAGCAATACCAGGAGAAAGAAGAAAGTGTGTCATGTTGCTCTCTAGTACTGTTTATGTATGACACACAAAGGAAAGGAACCAAGTGCCCTTGTGTGCACAAGCTCCTTCTGGTTCACTCATCTCATTACCCGTCTGCCTGTGGAGCCGTTGGTTGTGCTGTGAGCAGTGTTGGTGTTGCTCGAACATGTAGTCTTACCCAGCTGGGCTGGAGCACCCAGTTTCTTGTCTGTCCCATTCCAGCAGTGGGTCTGTCCCATTCCAGCAGTGGTCCTTTCAGCGTTGCCCTCCCTCAGACATTGTTTTGACTTGTGCCACACACACACACACACATTGATGTCTTACTGCCCATACTACGTGTTCATGGTCTGTACAGAAGTGTCTGTCTAGGGAAATAACCCAAAAGCCTGTTGTCTTGAAAGAACAGGACTAAAATATAAGAATTTGACTCATCTATTTCATGAACTAAATAATTCTTTAATGCTACATTAAATGTTGTTTCAGTTTTTAAAATTAGCTGGGGAGAAAGCCTTTTTTTTTCCTCCTTAAAGACTTTTCAAAACTAGACTACAATAAATTTGAGAGAGTGCTTCTATGTACTATGTTTTATATTGCCTAATGTGTGGTAGAATGGCTGTTTGAAATAATTTTGTCAAATTTCTACTTAGTAGATTTTCTATACATTTCTTTTTTAAAGATATACAAGCTAGATAAGCCTTTAATCCCAGCACTCTGGGACATGAACAAGTTTAAGGCCATCCTGATCCACATAAGAGGTCTGTCAGCTTTACACAGTGAGACCAGACCCTGTTCAGCAACGACAAAAAAGACTTTAAAATGTTGCTCTCGCGGCCGGTCACACCTTTAATCCCAGCACTCAGGAGGCGGAGGCAGAGGCAGGCAGATTTCTGGGTTGGAGGCCAGCCTGGTCTACAAAGTGAGTTCCAGGACAGCCAGAGCTATACAGAGAAACCCTGTCTCAAAAATCAAAAAATAAAAGACTAAACATTAACAGAAGTGGTGGCCTGCTCTATGATCCCAGCACTGGGAGGCTAAGTGGGAGATCTTAGTTTGAGACCAGCTTTGTTTCCCCTTTTTTGTTGTTTTTGATGGTGGTTTTGGTTTTACTTTAGGGTTTTTTGTTCATTTTTTAAAAGTATAAAACCTCTGAGAAGGAGCCTAGAAGACATAAATTTAAAATACAAATTGGACTCAGAAAAAAAAAATGATGCCATTGTATTAAGGAAGCCACCCATTCCATTCTATTGATTCATCAGGTTACCTTATTTTGTGGATACCTATACTACCTCACAGACACAACCTAAAAAGGAGGGTTTATCTCAGTTCACAATATAGGACGCAGTTCAGCATGACAGCAGGGACTTCCTACCTTTTCACATTGCATCTGCAGTCAGGAAGCAGAGACCAAAGAATGTGGATTTTTAGCTCATTTTCTCTCTTTTTAAGGCTAGAACACTAGCCCATAGAATGGTATCATCCACAGTTATAAGTGGGTCTTGATTAACATCATCTAGATGGTACCTCGGAGGCATGCCATAGGTTTGTCTTCTAGGTGATTTTAACTCGTGTAACCTGACTGTATTCACTAGACAAATTAAAGCAAAGGATATTAAAATGGTCTTTGGTAACTAACTACATGTGCCAACAGCTGGTTCACAGTGGAAATACTCATTCCTAGATTGTGTTTCAGACCCACTGAAACATTGCTTTGAGGCTGGAACCTCATTCATCAAGTCTAGCAGATGTGTTCCATAAGCTCAGAAGGGCTTTGCAGTTCAGTAGCTCCCTTTGGGAAAAGCCTGTTAGTGGGGCTTACTCAACTTACCTGATATTGCTTTTTTATGTTGATATTCTGACTCTAAGCATTGTGGTCTGTTAACTATATTATTCTCCCAAATTCTTTGCATAATCCTCAAGAATATTTGGGGTATTAATTTTGATTGAGCTAGACTTACTCATCTGAACCAAAGAACACAGCAAAATAATTTTAGTGACTATTTCCTTAGTTCTTCAAGATCACACATAACCAGAAACATTTTCTTCATTCATTATAGTACAGCATGAGTCATTGACTTATATGTGGTCCCTTATAAATTATCAACCCCAGGCACTGACTTAACAAAATGTGGAGATTAGACCAGTATACATCAAAACTGAGCCCCACTGATCTGCGTATAGATAGATCTTACTAACATATACTTTGCTATGGGGTTTTATTTATTTGTTAGGAAGTATTAAGGAATCCAGGCTGGCTTTGAACTCATAACCCTCCTGCCTTCATCTTCCAATGCTGGAATATCAGGCATATACTATCACACATGGCTTAGAATGCAGATTCTGACTTAGAGATATGGGTATTGGACTCTGAATTTTTCCTCTCTGTGCTGCTGGAATCTAGTTTGCTATTACTACTGTGTTTACCACCAAATGGAAGTTACAGTTAGTACTTGAAGTAAGGTTATCAGTATGTAAATAGTAAAGTTTATTACCTTTCAAAAAAGTAGAAAATATAATCATAGATGAGAAGACCAGAAAAAATCTCAGTAAATGAAATGCTAGAATAGGAATAGTTTCTGAAATATTTATTTAATAAGAAAATAAAGCAGACATTTAAATTTTCTGTTAAATTGTGTTAAAACAAAACATGAGAAATGAATGTGTATGCTATGTTCAATTCTACAGAAACTCTGTACTGTTCAGAGTGTCAACTGCAGAGACATTGAAGGACGCCAGTCAACCCCACTCCATTTTGCAGCTGGGTACAACAGAGTGTCTGTGGTGGAGTACCTGCTGCAGCACGGAGCTGATGTGCACGCTAAAGACAAAGGGTGAGAAGTCCTACCACACCTTTATGGGACCATTGGGTAATACAAAAAGACTTCTATGATAAATTATAAACTGCTTCTGTTTTTTAACATATAATTTACTTCCTAAAATTGGTTCAGTGATAGCTTATAAGTTCCGTTAATAGTTGATGCTCAGCATGGCAATGCACACCTAAACCCCAAGCACTGGGGCACTGGGGAATTTGAGACACTCAGCTCAGTATGAGTGAGACCCTTTCTTTTAAAAAACAAAAAACATGCAGATGGCTCAAATTTACATTAAAATTAACTTGTATAATGTCTTGTTATTTTATAATTGCCAAGGAAAATTCATTTTTGTGATTTTCATACTGATTAATAAAGTTTTCAGTGTTCATTGAGGATATGCTAAATTTTTTGTTTATTTTGAAATTACTTTTGTTTAAAATACTCGGTGCTAGATGTTAAGTCTATATGTGAATGTTTATAATAGTCTCTGTGTTTCTGTATTTAGGACATATTGAATTGCCCCCTCCCCTCCAATAAACAGTTTTCTGCTTTCCATACATAGACTTAAGTTTTACAGAGTTTACTCTCTTGGGCAGTTTAAGAAATAAGTATGTTTGGTTAATATAATTACTGAGATTAAACCACTTCTTTAACTTTTCAGAGGTCTTGTTCCTTTGCACAATGCATGTTCTTATGGGCACTATGAAGTTGCAGAACTTCTTGTCAAGCATGGAGCTGTAGTTAATGTCGCTGACTTGTGGAAGTTCACACCTTTACATGAAGCTGCAGCAAAAGGAAAATATGAAATATGCAAACTTCTACTCCAGGTATGCTTATTAAGTGCGTACTATGGACAGTGCAGTGACTAAAGTACTCAGATTATCTTTCAGATAACAGTAATATGAGTCTTAAACCAAGGAAAGTAGAAAAAGCCGTTCTCTAATACTAAAACTAGATTTTAATCTACATGTATATTTATCAGCATGGAATTTATATATATAGCCACCTATCATGTGATAGTTCTAGTTGCTGTCCAACTTCCCTGTTTAGTAATCTAACCTCAAATTACTTGATTCATTATGTGGTTAATAAGCCAAATTTGTTTAACCTTCTATAAAAGTGATGGTGCTGGTCTAATAGATACAGGTACTTTGCTGTAGAATATTACAACACAGATTCATAATAAGATATTTGTAGAAAGGAAAAACACAGCTACATGTGGTAGTGCACACCTTAAAACCCAGCACCTGGGCTGGTGAGATGGCTCAGTGGGTAAGAGCACTCGACTGCTCTTCCAAAGGTCCGGAGTTCAAATCCCAGCAACCACATGGTGGCTCATAACCATCNGTAACAAGATCTGACGCCCTCTTCTGGAGTGTCTGAAGACAGCTACAGTGTACTTACATATAAAAAAAAAATCTTAAAAAAAAAAAAAAAAAAAATTTTTAAAAAAAAAAAAAAAAAACATAAAAAAAAAAAAAAAAAAAAAAAAAAAACAGCACCTGGGAGGCAGAGGTAAGTGGGTCTCTGTGAGTTCAAGTCCAGCCTGGTCCGCAGAGTGAGTTAGTTTATAAGCGGCTAGCCAAGGCTGCACAGTTAAGACCCTGGATTTTTGTTTGTTTGTTTGGTTTGGTTTAAGATTGATTTATTTCATGTATGTGAGTACACTGTCACTGTCTTCAGACTCACCAGAAGAGGGTATCGGTTCCCCATTACAATGGTTGTAGCCACGATGTGGTTGCTAGGAACCAAAACTCAGGACCTCTGGAAGAGAAGAAGTCAGTACTTTTAATCACTGAACCATCCCTCCAGCCCCCAAGAAGCTGTATTTTTAAAAAGGAAAATTGCAACTGTGCATTGCATGCTAATTCAATCAACAGTTAGTGGTCTCATAAAATTACAGTGTGGGGGCTTCAGATGTAACTGAGTTGATAGAGTGCCTTTCTAGCATGCACAAGGCCCTGGGATGTATTCCCAGCACCACATAAACCTTTGTGTAGGAGGTAGAGCCAGTCAATGGGTAAAGGACATCTTCAGCCATAGAGCAAATTTTAGACCAATCTGGGATATATGAGACTGTCTAAAATAATAATGATTAAATTTAAAATTATGTAGCTGAAAACTTTCACTGTAGCTTTAGTTCTTAGATACATACCTACTAATGTGTTGCAGGTGCCTATGGTATTTAAGCATTAATAACAATAACAATCTTTGCTCTCAATATTTTCTCATTGGCAAAACACTAAGCACTTCCTACCATCCCCTACTCCCCCCTTTTTCTCATGCCTAGCATGGTGCAGACCCTACGAAGAAAAACAGAGATGGTAATACTCCTCTGGATCTTGTTAAAGATGGAGATACAGATATTCAGGATCTACTTAGAGGTGATGCAGCTTTGCTGGATGCTGCCAAGAAGGGTTGTTTAGCCAGAGTGAAGAAATTGTCTTCCCCTGATAATGTAAATTGCCGTGACACCCAAGGTCGGCATTCTACACCTTTACATTTGGCAGGTAAATAAAGGAAACAGGATTTAAGATGATAACATCTAAGACTATTTTAATTTTATTTACTTTTTTGGTGGATGGTGGTGTGGGGTCTGGAGTCAGAAAGCAGCTTGCTAGATAGAGTCTGCTCTTTGCATCATGTGGGTTCCAGGAATCAAATTCAGGTTGTCTGGCTTAGCAGCAGGTACATTTTCCTGCTGAGGCATTTTAGCAGGCCTATAATTTATTTTTATTCTTGTTTAAAATATTTCCTCTAAGTAAATTTGAAAGATGCAAGTCAAATGATCTGACAGAGCTATCATTCTGTCCTAGTACGTGTGTTCCTGCATTAAGCCATTAGCTGAACTCACTTCCTGTAGTACTGATTATTTCAGTAAGAACAGTTGGTGGGAGTGGTGGGTGTCGCATGCCTTTGATCCCAGCATCTTTCAAATTTACTAGAACTGCACAGAGAAGATGTGTCTCAAAAGTGAAGAGCAGTAGGGAAAACAGTTTGCCATAAGAGAGTTTGTAGAGGTGACTAGATTGTGTCATACTTCCAAAGCAATAAGCTTATTCTTTGGTTTTAGCAATGCTAAGATTATTCTGCTGACCTGGGGAGAGGGGTCGGGGGAGAAGGAGAGAAAAAGATTGCTTGATTTCCTAAGCTCTGTCCTCAGGCTGAGTAAAGCTTGTTTCTACAACCTCCTGAGGAAGCCTGCTTCCTGTTTGCACATAGATGATTGGGTGCCTGTGATTTTTGACCCTTGGGTCATACACTTGATGTTATGTTTGCATTATGTGTAACAGCCTTAAAGACAAGGCCTTTAGTAGGGAAATTTTAAATGGAAAGATAGACAAATCTTTCTGTAATTTGGTAGGTCTCCAAAACCAGTGGCTAATAACAATAGAAGCTTTTAACATTTTAGTCGGTGGAAGATTTTTTTTTTTCCAGAAAGTAAAATACTAGTAACTTCAGATTTACATAAAATTTACAAATATCTATTTATAAATATTTAGGTATGTGGGTGATATGTGGTTTCTACATTTATAAATGAAAATAATGTTACTTTTTCCCCTGCATTAGCTGGTTATAATAATTTGGAAGTTGCTGAGTATTTATTGCAACATGGAGCTGATGTGAATGCCCAGGACAAAGGAGGACTCATTCCTTTACATAACGCAGCATCGTATGGAGTAAGTTCAAAGTGGATGTCACACAGTGCACATGGAATTGAGTGTGGCTTCTTGTTTCGCGAAGAATTAAATAAGATGTTATACAACATAGACGTTTTAGTTCTTAACTGTATAAGCATTTTGTGCGACAAGCAATATATTTCTGTCCTTGGCACCTGTCTCTTAGTTGAAGAAATACTGGCGTGTGTGTGTGTGTGTGTGTGTGTGTGTGTGTGTGTGTGTGTGTGTGTGTGTAAATCCATAGGTTTCGAGGAATCTTTGGAGATTCAAATAATTTTATTATTACTTATTTCCAGAACCTCTGAGGATTCTGATCAGCAATGGCCATTGTCAGTGGTCTAGTTTGGGTAACTAAGGAAAGGTGCTAGTTTGTAGATTGATGTTCACTAGTTATACTACAAGAATTAGTTAGAAATCATGGAGTTGTAGACTGAGTTAGAAATCATGGAGTTGTAGACTGAAATACTGAGCTGTAATTTTGAAGCGAGTACCCATAAATTACAGTGCTGCTGAGAAGAAATGGCTTTCTTTTTCATTTCCAGAATACATGTGAAAATAAGAGAGTAGGTACAGAGCCAGGTTTTGTTTGATTGAGACAGGGCCTCTCTACATAGCCCTGGCTGTCCTGGAACTCACTGTGTACACCAGGCTGGCCTTGAACTCAGATATCTGCCTGTCTCTGCTCCTGAGTGCACGCCTAGCTCAGAACCAGTTTCTTAAGAAGTAAAGTTCCATAAAATATTTCCACCTGTAACAGGAATATTTTCTTTTACAGCATGTAGACGTAGCAGCTTTACTGATAAAGTACAATGCGTGTGTCAATGCCACGGACAAATGGGCTTTCACACCGTTACATGAAGCAGCCCAAAAGGGACGGACACAGCTTTGTGCTTTATTGTTGGCCCATGGAGCTGATCCTACTCTTAAAAATCAAGAAGGACAAACACCATTAGATTTAGTTTCAGTAAGTGATGGGCTCTTTGAAAAAATCAGAAAGTTCACATGACATGTATAAAATGTCTGTACAGTGAATAATATGGTTTTAGCCCAAATTTAAATTTAGAAATCATTTGGTATTGTGATATGTAGATAATAGAGTTATGAATCAGTTATTGTATACTAAATAAGTACTTTGGGTATGGGGAAATGAACAGTAGTTGGGAAACAGCAAGCCCAGGTCTTCCGTAATGCTTTTACAGTGCGTGATATTCTAGACTGAAGGTCTTACCAACTTCCCCGGTTAGGTGCATTCCCCTCACAGTAGCAAAGCCTGGTGCTAGCAGAAACTCTGTCTGAGGGCCTGCTAGATGGCTCAGCTGGTAAAGGTGCTTGCTGCTAAGCCTAACAGACCTGAGTTTAATTCCTGGACCCACCTGATAGGAGAGAGACCTGCCTCCCACAAGTTGTCTTCTCACCTCTACATGCGCATCTTGGCACACACGCACCTATACACACACATGCACATAAAATAAAATTAATGCTTAAAATTTTTTTAAGGTTTGTAAAATAAAATGTAGGTTTTTCTTTCTTTTTCCATGGCTGCTTATAAAATAGCCTCCTTTGTAGCTCCCAAGTCTGTGTCAGTCACTGGAACAGGAGTGCTTTCTTGCCTCTGCAACTGAGGTCATTAACCACAGCAGTAAAGTGGAAGGAAGCAAAGTTTTGTCCTCCCTGGATCTATGAGACAAGATCTTATTACGAAGTCCTGGCTGGCCTGGAACTTGTTTATAAGGCTGACCTGGAGTTTCATACCCATTTTTTTTTTTCTAAGATTTGTGTGTGTGTGTGTGTGTGTGTGTGTGTGTGTGTGTGTGTGTGTGTGTGTGTGTTTATGTGCACCACTTGCATGCTGGTGCCAGCAGAGGCCAGAGAGTATCAGATACTCTGTAACTTGAGTCACACTTACAGGAGGTTATAAATCAGCTGATGTGCTTCCTGGAAACCAAATCTAAGTCCTCTGGAAGAAAAGTATTTATTCTTAACAACTGAGCCATCTCCAGCCCTTCGCATGCCTCCCTTGCCTACCTCCTGAGTATGCTGAGATTACAGTCATGTGCTGCCACACCCTGCCAGAAACATTTTGAGTTGGAAAAGATATTGTGTTCTGTGGAGAGAGATTATTCCAACCAATTGGAATAATGAAACTGATTTAGTTTGTCTGCATTCATATTTAAAGTGATGTTTCCAGGCAGACTAACCATAGCATATTTGCATGAGAGTTTCTTGGAAATATCTCTTTGGTTCCAAGCTGGTTTAGAATTAAGCATATAGAATTTATTCCACCGAAACATTGATTGATCCAGTACTAGAATGAGTGGCAAGGAAGATAAAAAGATGTAGCCACCATGCACAGGGCCTAGGGAGGCAGACCACTGAGTAAAGCACTTGCTGCACAGTGTGAAAACCTGAGGTGGAGTTAATTCCTAGAACCCTTGTAAATTCTCAATGGATAGTATGAACACATGTGGAAGAAAGGAGGCAAAGATAGGCATCCTCTGGAAACTCAGAGGCCAACTGGCCTGGTATCACAGTGATGAGGAGACCATCTCAGGAGAAATCAAAAGTGAAGGTCAACACCTAAGCCTCCTTTAACCTTCACGTGCACATATTTGCACACTTATATACACATACAAATCGTGCATATACCCACAGAATAAAATTTTAAAGGTGGTTTTGAGAGAGTGAAAGCTTGCATCAGCTTTAGAGTAGAATAGGTATGACCTACTGCTCTAACCTCTAAAGTTTAGTAGCAATATCTATAAGGAATAAAATATATCTGGTTAATTAGAGAAGTAAGTATTGTAGTAAAGCCTTTCAATAGCTTCACATATCAGAATGTACCCAATAAATGGTCCTTTAAAAAAAAGACCATTTGCCGGGCGTGATGGCGCACGCCTTTAATCCCAGCACTCGGGAGGCAGAGGCAGGCAGATTTCTTGAGTTCGAGGCCAGCCTGGTCTACAAAGTGAGTTCCAGGACAGCCAGGGCTATACAGAGAAACCCTGTCTCAAAAAACAACAACAACAACAACAACAACAACAAAAACATTAATAGGTCAGCAGATTCTATTCACAAACTATAAGGGTTAAAATATGCACAAATTAAGGAGAAAGAGAAAGATAAGGGGGAGGACACTAAATGAATAACCCAGAAACATTTCTGATTACTTAGCTTTTTAACATGTGTTTTGTTTTTTTGTTTTTTATTGTTTTTTAAATTGGAAAAGGGAGGCTAGAATGTGTTCAGTATGCCTATAGAAGTCAAAGGGGAACTGTGGGGGTCTGTTCCCTTGTGGGTGCCAGGGATTAAACTCAGGCCATCAGGCAGTGGTAGCTGCCTTCCCACTGAGACATCTCTCCAGCCCATTACTTAGTTCTTTATTTGAGCATTGTACATAATTGCATGTCATTAGTGAAGTGGGTATAACACTGAATTTAGAGAGATTTTCATCCTATCAGCTTGATTAAAATTATCTTTTATCAAAAAACAGGGTTTTCTCCATTTTGAGTAATGAATCACTGTTTTCTAAAAAAATACAAATGGGTCTGTTTGCTAAGGTTCTGTATAGATTGAGTTGCTAATGTCAGAGTTGATTATAGTAGGGTTGAAAGCTCTTACTTTTTAGATTAGTAGTTCTGTAATTCAGTGCCTTTCAGTCATGATGTCAGAATTGGCATTTTGTTCCTTGTTCTTGGCAACGTTTGGCAGTTTCTTTGTTTAATGAAGTGATCTAGAAAGGGTGTTCTGAAAGGGTGTTTTCTATTTAGTAGCTAGCTGGCTATCAGCCTGTTTGTTTCACTTTTAAGGTTTTCTAGTATTTCTCAGGGTCTTATGGTAGTAGACCTGGTGTGAATTTGCTCGGTTTTATCCTCTTTTTATTGCATAGAAGAATTGTAAACCATGTACATGACAGATTTCATCTCCTTGTACTGTATCCTAGGCAGATGACGTCAGCGCACTCTTGACAGCAGCCATGCCCCCCTCTGCTCTGCCTACGTGCTACAAACCTCAAGTGCTCAGTGGTGTGAGGAGCCCCGGAGCCACTGCAGATGCTCTGTCTTCAGGTCCATCCAGTCCATCTAGCCTTTCTGCAGCCAGCAGTCTCGACAACTTATCTGGGAGTTTCTCTGAACTGTCTTCAGTAGTTAGTTCAAGTACAACAGAAGGTGCTACTAGTTTGGAAAGAAAAGAGGGTGAGAGTTTTTATAAATAACTGTATCTCACATTGTAGCTCCATGTTTGTCATTTAAAGTGGTAGGAAATTGTCCTTTAAATCTTAAATACAACTCTTTATATGAAATAAGTTAAAATAGCCTGGGAATCTTTACCTTCTATTTTCTTAATAATGTAAGTGGAATTCCTACAGTAACGCCTTTCAAATCAAAAACTAATGAATGTGGTGCTGACTGAAATTTATTTATTTTTTGTTTGCTATTATGTATGCACACATGCATGTGTCCAAACTTGTGTCATGTATGGGGAGATCAGAGGACAATTCTGTGTCACAGGTTCTTCATTTGATTTTTGTTTTTTTGTTGTTGTTGTTGTTTTGTTTTGTTTTGTTTTTTTTTGAGACAGAGTTTCTCTGTGTCTCATTGACTATCCTGCAATTCACTCTGTCCTTCCTAGAGGTTGAACTCAGGTTGCCAGGCTTGCCCAGCAAGCGCCTCACCCACTGAGCTGTCTTCCAGTCCTGACCCATTCTTTACATGTCAGCCTTTACCTGTCACATTCTTTGTACTCTATGCCACATCATAAAACTTTTTTTCATAAATTTGAAAGACTTGATCTTGAAAGACCTATTTTTAAAGATGAGGCTAAAAGTAAATTTTTAAATGAAAACAAGAAATATTTAAACTTGAGAAAGCCCTTGGCCGGTTAACTGTTTAAGCAGAGCATGATAGCACACACCTATACAGGGGGTTTCTTAATTTGAGGCCAGCATGGCAGGCATTGAGTTCCAGGCTAGCCAGGCTACACAGTTTGTAGGATTCTTGCAAGTTTTTAGTATTACATAAATGGCTGTTAGTATCTTTGCTGCGCCGTAGCATTGCAGATCTTTTATACTCACAGTGTTGTTGTACAATATTCTGATGTGATATTTTATTCCTCCCAGATTCAGGAATTGATTTTAGTATAACTCAGTTCATAAGGAACCTTGGACTTGAGCACTTGATGGATATATTTGAGCGAGAACAGGTGAGTAGGTGAATTCTTTTGTTTGGTTTAGTGTTTAATAGAAAGAACTAAAAAATGCTTAAAATTAATTAAACCTAGGCTATTGAGAAATTGTTTGTAGGGTATCTGTTATATTTAGTGCTGGGCACTGAACCCTGGGCCTCCTGGATGCTATGTGTACTGTGTAGTAGTGTTCTGTCTACTACAGCTCTGAGAGTTAAGAGACTGGAAATCTGTCACTTCTGATATGGCTTGACCTTGGAGTCTCACTTAGCTCATTATCTAAAATTTGACCAGTATGTAGAAATAGAGCATTCTCCTTAATAACATGGTTCCTGATTCAGGCCTTTACTACCTACTGTGGACAGGAATGAGAATGTCAGCCATATATTTGAACTTTTCTGGATAGCCCCAGTTTTTGAAATTTACTTAGTATGTATGAGTGTTTTGCCTGCGTGAATGTATACCACATGCATGCCTGTGGCCCATGGAGGTCAGAAGATGAAGTCAGATCCCTTGGAACTAGAGTTACGAATGGTTGAAAGCCAGCCTGTGGGTACTGGAAACCAAACACCAATCCACTTTGACAGAGCAGTGCTCTTGCTGTCTCACTAGCCCCTACAGTATTTACGTTGTTGCCATTGTTGTCGTGATTGTTCATAGACTATGAGTTCTCTAAGCTTGAACCTGCATAACCTGCAGTCAAGTTAGGAAGGTAGAAGAGAAGCCGAGCATGGTGGCGCATGCCTTTAATCCCAGCACTCAGGAGGCAGAGGCAGGCAGATTTCTGAGTTCGAGGCCAGCCTGGTCTACAGAGTGAGTTCCAGGGTAGCCAGGGCTATACAGAGAAACCCTGTCTCAAAAACCAAAAATAAAAAAGGAAGGTAGAAGAGAACCATGAGACATTAATTACAGTCTTACAGAGATTTTAGTAAAGCTTAAGAAGGAAAAGACTACTCTTAACTGGACACAAATAGGGATGCTTTATAGATGTTGTATAAATGAAACAGGATTAATTATTTCAATTTCATGAAGCTGAAATGATTGGGGTAAGAGTTTGAACAGTGATGCGGAGGTCCCGGAGGGACCGTGCAAGATGCTGGGTAAAGGGTGGCTGTGGAGCCATGGGAAATACAGTGGGGAGATGAGTCTGGAAGGACATTTGTGACTCAACTTAGTTGTTACAACTTTTTGAGTTAAGTAAATGACTTGTTTTCTATAAAGGCTATTTAAAATAATATGAAATGGGGCTAGTGAGGTAGCACAGGGTTCGATTCCCAGCACCCATATGGTGGGTAACAACTGCCTTCTGTAATGCCATGGGGAGGGTTGATGCCCTTTTTTTGACTAAAGAATAATGCATGCACTGACAGACAAACTTTCATATAATAAAATATATCTTAAAAGAAAATAATGTGAAATAAACATGAATATTTTGAGACTATCAGTGTATGAATGTCTACCAAATGAGCACGCATTCTGAGTATTTGGTTTTCTTTTCTAAGATTACCTTGGATGTCCTAGTTGAGATGGGCCACAAGGAGCTGAAAGAGATTGGAATCAATGCCTATGGACATCGACACAAGCTGATTAAAGGAGTTGAAAGGCTGATCTCTGGACAACAAGGTACTTCATGTTAATAACTGGTTGACAGTTTATTTATACAAAGTCTGTGAGGAGCTTTTTTAATAGGAGGGTACTTATAGGAATTTGAGCATAATGAGGCCTTCCTAATACTTAAAACTTCCTGACACTAGTCTTTTTCTTTTTTTTCTTTTTCTTTTTCTTTTTGATTTTTCGAGACAGGGATTCTGTGTAGCCCTGGCTGTCCTGGAACTCAGAAATCCACCTGCCTCTTCCTCCCAGGTGCTGGGATTAAAGGCATGCGCCACCACTGCCTGTCTCCTGACACTACTAATGTAAATTATATAACCTAAAGTAAACTTTCTAGTCTCATGCAGAAATTTTAGGATTATTTTAGCTCTTGGAAAATGGGAAGTTATAAGTAGAAGTTAACCTAGGTCTAAAGTGTTCTGATTTTAAACGATCTGGAACATAGGTGTGTCTCTCATATTCACATGCTAGGAATGATTAAGTGATAAAGTAATGTTTTCCACAGCTAAATTTACAACAGCATGGGTGAAAGTCCTAAAAAAGAATATTGTTTTTCTGTTTCACTAATGGAAAATGCAAATTACATTCACTCAACAGATGTTAGCACTTATGTGTACCAGAGTTAGGTAAAAATTGTATATTACTTTAGGAGTCAAAAATCACATTTTACCTCTATTATTAAAACAGAAACGGTGATTTACTATAATGCTGATAGAGCACTCATAGATATGTAAAGTAGTGTGGCCACTATGCACATCAGTAAAACTAAATACAGTTGTGATTCAGCATGACCACCACTGGGTATATAGTTAATGGAACCCAAACCTAGACACGACAGAGAGCTGCAAACCCATATTTATAGCTACACAGTCTGTAAGAACTAGGAAATGGAGCCAGCTTATATGTCCATCAACAGGTGAATAGACAAAATGTGTACATACATGCATACATATAAACAGTGGAATTCCAGTCAGCTGTAGTAAATGAAATTATGACATTTACAGAAAACTAGATCACGCTAGCTAAAGGTTATTATATTACATAAAAATAAGCCAGACTCAGTTAAATACCATTTGTTTTCTCATGTGGTTCACAGATTTAAATCTGTGCATGTGTGGCATGGAAGTAGAAAGGGATAATAGGAAGTGAGAGGGACAAGAGAGGATAGTAGAAGATGTGTTTCATAACATCAGAAAGGGAGCTGGGCAGCAGTAGTGCACGCCTTTAATCCCAATACTTGGGAGGCAGAGGCATCTCTTGAGTTTGACAGAGTGAGTTCTGGCACAGTTCTTAGACTGCACAGAGAAACCTTGTCTTCAAAAGAGGAAAATAAGGAGGAAAAACAAAACAGAAAGCAAGAGGCTGTTTGGAAGCAGGAAAGAGCAGCAAGAGAGGACGGACAGGGAAGGAGTGAGGTGAGGAAAGGAAGGACAAAGTTTGACAGGGCATTCTTATGAAGGCCTGGGGTGGAAGCTGTCACTTGGTTTGCCAATCTAAAGAGGAATAATTTTTTTTAATAACTTAAATAGGAGGTATGCAACTGGAATTGAAAAAAAATTTCTATTTGTATAATGAAGAGCGTTTTCAGGGCACAGGAGAGATGTGTACTGTCCAGGAGTGGATTCAAACTTATTATTTTGTGTGTATATGTGAGCACCACATGCAATCAATACCAGAGAAAGCCAGAAGAGGGTGTCACATACTCTGGAACATCAACAACTTGGTTTGGGATCCAGTACCCACACGGCTGTTTACAACTCTGTAATTCCAGTTTCAGAGAGTCCTTTTCTGGCCTCTGAAGGGATATTCACATGATGCATACACAAACACATAAAATAAAATGAATCTCTAGGTGGAGAAATGGCTCAGTGATTAAGGGCACTGATTGCCCTTCCTAAATCCTAAGTTCAATTTCCAGCAACCACATTTGGCTCACAACCATAAGTAATTGGATCTGATGCTCTCTTCTGATTTATAAATAAAAATTTATAAAGGATCTTAAAAAATTAGTGTGCAAAGGGGAGAGTTACAAATGACTTAGTGTTTACAAGTATTTGTTGCACAATTATGAGAACCAGAGTTCCGCTATCAGAACCCATAAAAGCTGAATGACTGCCTCTAACTCGACTCTGAGGGGTCTGATGATTCCCTCTGGCTTCTGTGTACACAGGCACAGACACACACCGGCACATACACTAGTAGTCTGAATATCATGGGTTTGATCCTGATAGAGAAAGGACATTGGTAGGGGAAACTGGTGCAGTCCAGATGAAGCCTATGTTAAAAGTTCTGACAATTATAGTATCTGTTAGAGTCCTGAGGAAAGTTGGGTGATATGTGTGCCTGAACTGTCTGCATTTCTGCATTCCTATAAATCTAAATCATTAAGAAGTTAAGATTTTGGGCTGGTGAGATGGATGGCTCAGTGGGTAAGAGCACCCGACCGCTCTTCCGAAGGTCCAGAGTTCAAATCCCAGCAACCACATGGTGGCTCATAACCATCCGTAACAAGATCTGATGCCCTCTTCTGGAGTATCTGAAGACAGCTACAGTGTACTCATACAAATGAAATAAATAAATCTTAAAAAAAAAAAAAAAGAAGTTAAGATTTTGGGGAGCTGATTTATTGGCAACTTTTTTACTTGTAAATTTCATTTCCTAGGTCTTAATCCATATTTAACTCTAAACAACTCTGGTAGTGGAACAATTCTCATAGATCTGTCTCCTGATGATAAAGAATTCCAGTCTGTGGAGGAGGAGGTATGTTCATCACACTAAATAAGTGGATAGGTGGATCTAGCCACCATACTGTAGACTCAATTGCTGTTTTCTAGAATTTTGCAGATCTATTTGGACATGAATTTTATTTTTTAATTTCTTTTCACCACCTTGATAATTTGTAAATATTTATAATGCGGCTCTCAGTTAACCTTATTTATTTAGGTACTTAAATTGCCATTTCAGTTCATATTGAATTAGAATTCTGTTGGAAAGAAGGTTGCTGTCATTTGAAAATATGCTAGTGTTCACTCCCTCTGAAGGCAACTGTAGCATAGGGAATCTCAGACAGGACTCAACATTTAGATAATATCAACATTTAGATAATATTTATATGAGAAATTTTATGCTGACTTTCTTTCCAAAGTATTCTTTAATCCACTGAAATCTTTGAAGAGTACCCTCCCAATCCAGGGCCCCCATCGCCTCACCCACCAACCTCTTGTGTTTGTTTTTGGTTTTTTGTTTTGGTTGGTTGGTTGGTGGGTGGGTTTTTTGGGGGTTTGNTTTTTTTTTTGTTTTTTTTTNNAGACATGGTTTCTCTGTATAACCCTGGCTGTCCTGGAACTCACTCTGTAGACCAGGCTGACCTCGAACACAGAAATCTGCCTGCCTTTGCCTCCCAAGGACTGGGATTAAAGAAGGCATGTGCCAACACTGCCCGGCGCTCTTGTGTTTTTATTGAAGCAAGGTCTCACTATGTTGCCCTGCCTATCCTGGAACTCACTGTATAGACTATGTTGCCCTAGATCTCAGAGATCCACCTGCCTCTGACTTCTCAGTGGTTTTTATTATACCCAGTTGTATACACTTTACACTTTATACATTGATGTACACATGCCTTATCTGTATGAATTAAGCACAGATACAAAATTGAGTGAGATTTATTTCTTAAAAATCATAATTCTAAGAAAATACATGTTATGTTTTATTAGGGTGATAATAGCACAACTGAATCATTGTTTTGCTTTTATGTTTAACATTTTTTACATGTTTAACAATTTTACATTCTCTTTCATATTAGTTTACATCATGTAACTTTTTCAGCTATAAACATGGTTGCATTCGAGGCCAGCCTGGTCTGCAGAGCAAGTTTCTGGATAGCCAGGGCTACACAGAGAAACCCTGTCTCAAAAGAACAAAGAATGGTACACAGTTTGTAGAATTATGTCCTTTCAAGAAAAATATGAAAACCTATGTTGAATTCTCAGAAATAGTATCAAATAAATTTATAACAAAGCATGAGTCAGAAAAGACAAAAACTAATGTGTAGGTTTTAAATTATTTCCCATCAGATGCAGAGTACAGTTCGAGAGCACAGAGATGGGGGTCACGCAGGTGGAGTCTTCAACAGATACAACATTCTCAAGGTAACGAGTGACAGGAAGCAGGGTCAAAACCAAGTCTGACATTTCCTCAGCCCAAAGTCTTAGTAAGGTTGATAAGATCATAGTGATACCTAACACAGTAGCTGTCTGACATGGCTTCAGGCACTCTGAAGGGAAAGACTGTCCTCAAATTTATATTCTCAAAATCTCACTGTCTACATAAGCTAGTCTAGAATTTGAGTCTCTTGCCTCAGCCCTTCCTAGTCCTGGGGATGAGATCAGAGTCATGGGCCACCATGCCCACTTTTTTAAAAAATTCATCTATTTTTATGTTAGACATGTTAGCTCACGCCTTTTAATCATAACAATGAGGAGGCAGAGGCAGGCAGATTTCTGGGTTCAGGCACAGCCAGGGCTACACAGAGAAATTCTCATCTTGGGGGATTAAATAAAAATTATTGAACAATATCAGTATACCATGAAGTAGATGTACTCTTTAAGTTAATGAACACTAAAGCTTACTTAGTGTGGTGTGGTTGTTATCTACTACCATCAGGTTGTTCAGGCAAGGGGGAGAGTCACTTAAGCATGAAGTGGAGACGCTGATTTCAAATTTTCTATGTTCAATATGAAAACAATCCATTTTGGCACACTATTTAATGAGAGAGACAGAGAGAGACACAATAGCTTTAAGTTTTCTCCTGAAGAAAGTGGGGACTGGAAGGAAAAGAGAGTCATAGGAAAGAAGAATGTGTGGTGGGTACTTTTCCAATTGTGTTTATGGTATTTGAGTTAGATAGTCAGGGGAGCAGGTGCTGGGCTCTGCCTCATGCTCCTATAAAATTTAGCATGGCTGAGGTATTTCTGTAATGACTTAGTGATAACTTTAATTTAACTTCGTATTTTAAGTATTTCTAAAATTGAAGTATTTCATTCAACTTTCAAGTATTCGTGGCCTTTTACTGGCCACATGTAGTGTTTCTTTTTGAAAAAAAACAATATGTATATGAACTCATAGACACAAATTGCATGTACACAACCACATATAGCTGGAGGTCTAAGGACAACTTATGGGAGTTGATTCTGTTATTTATTTATTTATATTGATAAGATAAAAGGTATTATTTAACTTTTCTGGTCTTTATAGATTCAGAAGGTTTGTAACAAGAAATTGTGGGAAAGATATACACACCGGAGAAAAGAAGTTTCTGAAGAAAACCACAACCATGCAAATGAAAGGATGTTATTTCATGGTAAGATTTTCTCACTGCCCTCTGTAAGAGTGTAGCTAATGTCCTCTTAATAATGATAACATTTTCGTGACTTGTACATTTGTGTTCATATCCTCAGTTTCTTTTGTGTTAATATACTTTATAATGAACATTTTTATAAATTAAGATTACCTTTTTGGTGGCCGGTAAAATGGCTCAGTTTGGTAAAGGCCTTGCCACATGAACCTAATGACCTGAATTCTGTCCCCAAACTCTATGATGGAAAGACAGAAGTAAGTTCTGAGATCATCGAGTCACACTTCACACTCCCCACACTGCTTCTCATGTGCCGTGCGGTGCAGTTTTGACTAAGCCTCTCTTAGCAAGGACAGGAGAGGGTCACTATTTACCCCTGGAATCTTCTATAGCAGATGATGAAAGAGAAGTGGATGAAGGGAAGGAGAAGAATAAGAGCATGGCAGGCCAGGCTGCTTGGGCACTTCTGACTGTCTAGGGAAGTGCACAGAGGTCAAGCATGGTTGAAGACCTGATGGCTCTTAGCCTCACTGTGTGCAGTGAACTGTGAAGCCATTGGTCCTGGGTTTTATGTATTTGACTCTGGAATATGGTAACTTTTGCATTAGAATTGTAAATAATCTGTTGTTTTTCTAATTGAGTATCCTTTGGCATCTGAACCATCATCCTATTGGAATCATTAATCAACATACGGGATTCTTAGCTCTAAAAATAGCAAGCTCTAGGGTCTGTAGAGATGATTTGGAAGGAAAAAAAGAGCAAGTACTGCTGTTACAGAAGACTGCAGTTAGGTTTCCAAAACCCGAATTGAGTGGTTCAAACCACCTGTAATTTCTGACTCTGCAGACACCTGCACTTCTATGCACATACCACATAGACATACAGAATTATGGATAGATTTGTTTTTAAATTAGAAAATGGCAACCAGTTGATAATAGCACATACCTTTAATCCCATCACTGAGAAGGCAGAGGCAGACAAGAGTTTGAGGATATTAGTTTGAGGATAGCCAGGGCTACACAGAGAAACCCTGTATACAGGTTTTTGGCAGTGATTCATGTTCAAGCATTTAACATCCATGGGGCCAGAGGTGATTCTGTGAGGTCCAGGCCTATCTGGTGGGCATAGTCCCAAGACAGCCAAGGCTATGTAGAGAGTCTGTCTCCAAAACAAAGAATTTAGCATCCTGGGCTGGGTGTGTGGCTCAGTGCTTGACTGATATGCACAAAGCCCTGTGTTTAATCCTTAGAAAAGTCTTTCTAGTTCCTTAGAAAAGTTAACTTCTTAGAAGGTTTAGTCTTGTTTTCTGAATTGTTGCCCACGTTTGTATTTTAGGATCTCCTTTTGTGAATGCAATTATCCATAAGGGCTTTGATGAAAGGCATGCATACATAGGTGGCATGTTTGGAGCTGGAATTTATTTTGCTGAGAACTCTTCCAAAAGCAATCAATATGTGTATGGAATTGGAGGTGGCACTGGATGTCCAATTCACAAAGACAGATCGTGTTACATTTGTCACAGGTGAGATTATTTGGTACTTTCATAATTAGTACTAATTACATATTTGAAAAATATGGAGGGCAAGGCATACCTGACAATTTGAGGGATGTAGATTAAACTTTGTCTCTTCACAAGTTACAATAATAGCTAATGTTTACCAAAGGATCTGAATGAACCAGCATGATTCTGGGCACATGATTTGTTTACTTCAACTTCCTTCTGAACACTGGGTTCTCCATAAAGAGTGCTAAGGAGAGCCAGGAAGATACTGTGCCACTGCTGCCTGGCTGTGCTGACAGAGGAGGTGGGATGTGTAAGACAGCACACCTAAGCCCTGTCTCCAGTAGGGGAAACAGCCAGACACGGATGGGGCACACCTTTAATCCCAGCACTCTTCCTCTCTAGCTTGTCTGTCTCTCCTGTGCACAAGCATGATGTGGTGGGCGGGGATCCTAGGCTGTCCTGGAACTCAGTGTGTGGCACAAGCTGGCCTCAAACCCAAAATGATCCTCCTGCCTCAGCGTCCTGGGTGCTAGGATTCACTATGCCCAACTTGTGTTATTCTTAACTGCTATTATTTTCCCACTAAGCTTAAGCTTCTGTATTATATTAGGAAGTCCCTCCTGGATAGGAATTACTATCATTTCTATTTTGAGCCACAAATCCATGCTATTTAGGAGGCTACAGTGTTTCAAATTCTAAATTTACTTGCCTTCTGTGGTTGAGATTATTAGTAATAAGCAATGTTCTCATACTTCCCCTGAGCTGTTGTTGGAATACAATACTTAGTTGTCTAGAAATACGTTACTGACATAGAGCTTTGCTGTTCTGGGTTTCTGTGTCCAGGGTAAAATTTTCCTTTTTATGTTTTAGGCAGCTGCTGTTTTGTCGAGTAACCTTGGGAAAGTCTTTCTTGCAGTTCAGCGCAATGAAAATGGCACATTCTCCTCCCGGCCATCACTCGGTCACTGGCCGGCCCAGTGTAAATGGCCTAGCACTAGCTGAATATGTTATTTACAGAGGAGAACAGGTAATTCACTTATACTTGTTTGTCTTTGACAGTGCATGACTCTTACATGGGTGGGTGGGGGTTAGGGGTAAATTCAGGCTTGAAAGTTTACAAATAAAATGTTTGTCATAAGATTCTCAGAATCAAGCTGGAGCGCTGGGCGCTCTTCTAGATCACCCCCATGCAGCTCACAGCTGTCTGCAACTCCAGATCTAGGGGATCCGACACTCTCATACAGACTTACATGTGGGGAAAACACACCAGTACACATAAAACTAACTAAATAAATCATTTTTTAAAATATTTTCAAAATCAG
Source organism: Mus pahari (assembly GCF_900095145.1). Classification (NCBI taxonomy): domain Eukaryota; kingdom Metazoa; phylum Chordata; class Mammalia; order Rodentia; family Muridae; genus Mus; species Mus pahari. The sequence continues at coordinate 148,257,946 of NC_034590.1, forward strand.
AAAAGAACCATTGATGTATCTAACCTATTCAGTTTTTAGTCAAAACTGTATCTTTTCTTTTTTTTTTTTTCTGTAAAATATAGCAATGATGTGTAATTTTTCCTGCAATAATTGACAAAGACCTAATAAAAAGCCAGTGTAAATCAGCATTCTAAGTCAAAGTAGGTGGCAGAATTCCTTCTGTTGCTGACAAGAGACAAAAGCATGTATCTATTTATATCTCATCCTAGACCTACCTGCTGATGAGGGTTGGGGGAGAACTGGAAAGAGAGGAGTCAGTCGATCTTGGAAGAGCGGTTGGGTTGTACAGGGCTCAAGGGAAGGAATGCTTACTCGGGGGCATCTTGACATACAATAAAACACACTTGCTAACATTTGAACTAATCTTTCTTTTCCAGGCTTATCCTGAATATCTAATTACTTACCAGATTGTAAGGCCTGAAGGTATGGTTGATGGCTGAAACCAGTTCCCCCAGACAAAATGTTCTGAAGCAGCTGACGGCCTCTTAAGTTTCACTCCTTGGCAGGAAAAAAATTCATGCTGACTACAGGCCTGTGGCACAAATGATAAAATGTGAAAGAAGCCTAATGTTGTGACTTGATGAAGCTTTAACAGTGTACAGTATTTCTGAGTGTTTCCTGTTCTCAGCACTTTAACAGATGCCATTCCAGGTTCAACTGGGTTTGTCTGTCCTAAATTATAAACAGTTAACTTGAATCTTTTATACGTCGTGCATTGATTCTAACAAAAATGGTAATCCCTCAACAGAGCTCATTTTACTAATCAGTACTGTGTTCTTTAAAACACAGCATTTACACTGAATACAATTTCATTTGTAAAATGTAAATAAGAGCTTTTGTACTAGCCCAATATTTATTTACATTGCTTTGTACTATAAACTGTTCTAGAGCTTCAGCGGTTTACAGAGTATTTTCATATGTGTTGCTTATCCGTGTTCATCTGTTGTCGCCTGAGTGATCGCTACGTTTGGTTCCAGAGGCTGCTCGGTTGCTAACAGAGAGTTAGTGGGGAGACATTGACTTAACAAATTTAATTTGCTGATGGAAGCATTTCTCTAGCAATAGAAATCTTTCTAATTTACAAATTTTATAAATACTCTTGGAATTTCCAGAGAGTTCTGGTGTGATGGGATGGGGACTTGTGGCTAGAGAAGCCCTTCAATGGCCTTAAACTCGGGTCTTGCTTTAGAGAGGCCTCTGATGTTCTCAGCCTCAGAGCAGAGCTCTCTCCAAGTTTTGAAGATGCTAAGCCCCAGCTTCTGAACTCTTAATGCTCTGATCATGAACTGTAAATGGAAATTATATTTTGGACATGGGGAAGGCAATCATGGATAATTTCCCAATCAGGTCTAATTACCTTAAATCTAAAATGGAGGAATAACAAGTGGGAGTGGATAGGTTTTTTTGTTTTAAGTTTTTCTCGATCTTATGGTTATATTTATAGCCAGTGTATTTATCATGAGTAAATACAACCTAAAACCATAGGTGTGAGTGTCTGTGTCTGTGGCAGCCTCTGGAATGGGCAAGCCTAGTGCTTCCTACTTCTAAAACACTGTCACAGACTTAAGTTCAGTATGGCAGCTGTGGAAGAAATTACTTGCCATGAAAGGCTATTTTTACTATTCTCTGAGGTAAGCCTTACACTTAGCATCTTGCATTGCACAGAGACCTGCCTTACTGCATGGGAGCACACTCAGAAATCAAGGAGAGATTTTTATCCACCTAAGTTTTTGTAAATGAGGATGCCCTCTTCACTCTCTGTACCACTTTATCTTTGTTTTACATTTTATTTGGTCTCTTAATTGCCTGGTCCTTTATAGAAACTTGTACATAGAATTGCTCGAAAGTTAAGTTTCCCATCCTATGAGTTAAGAGAAATGTATGTCTGGAGTTGTTCCTAAGATGTGAATTGTGGTCAAGGGTTAAGAGGTCAAATCCTGACCTAGAAATGCTTTTATACAGCTCTCTGCTAACTACAGATGTCCTAAAATCATTTCTTGAACATAAAAGGAATATGCCAAATTTTATATAAAAATTTCAGGTTCTGTATACTTCTGGGTTTTATAGTTAAAAGATAATGAAATTAATTAGTGAGGTTTATATTTACTTACTTCTCAAAGTTTGGCCTATGTTACTCTGTGTGGATCTGGAATTGTTTTTCATGTAGAATCATGGTCTGGTTATGAGCCGTGTTACCTCCTAACCCATTGCTTATGTGTGTTCCCACTGTGGTCAATACGCTGGCATGGCAATGTTTATTGGGAGCTGGGAGTTTGGGGGTGTGATTTAGTGCTTTGCATGAAATACCTTTATAAAAATGGAATTGCTTTTTCTTTTGCCTTGTGATTTTTTTTTTTTTTTGAAGTGGAATTTAATTTGTGTGTGTGTGTGTGTGTAGTGTTCTGCCCATCTGAGTGTCTACTTGTATCACATTCCATGCCCTCACTTAATTCTTAATAAACTGTTTACTTGTTTTCTGGGTAGCATGGTAATTCATTGAAATTACAGTAAATCGTAATTGCAAGAGAACAGTGTAGTTTTGAGTCTAATCGTGACAGGGTGCAGCATACATGTAACATGTTGAATGTTGTGTGGTCATACGTGCTCAGATGCTTCATGATGAAGGTAAGATGTGTTTGGGCGTCTACACCATCCAGTAGGACTTTGGTAGTCCTTAAAATTCCTTCATGAAAATCAGTCTGCTTAACCTACAAAGAGAAATATATTTTTGTTTTCTATGTCATAAAAACATTCTTGATAAGTTTCCAAATCCCAGTTAGTCATATTTTTTTCTCTAAAAGGAAAAAAACAGTAGTGTATTTTATATTTCCATATGCTAATGACATGTGTATAATTAGTCCTCAGTATTCCATAAGAAGAGAGTGATGGTACAAGGGTCCCTAAGTATCACTTTGAAGTCTATATAAACTGCTTTATCTTCCTGCTTCTTTTAAGATGATACTGAAGTGTTTGCTTGCTGTTTACTGAGCGTGCATGCCCACGTATGATGTGATCCAGTTGTTTACAGGTTGGGGCAAGAAAACATGCAAATAAACTTCCCAAAGCTGTTAACAATTAGTTCTCTTGATTGTGCCTTTGCCTCCTGTCTTAAGTTTCATTGCTGTGATGAAACAATATGATTGTAGCAACTCTTATAAAGGAACACATTTAATTGGGTCTGACTTAATGGTTTCAGAGGTATAGCCCATCATCATCATGAGGAGAAGAAGCATGCAGGGGCTAAGAGTTCTTGGTAGGCAGGCAGCAAGGAGAGACTGTACCACTGGGATGGCTGGAGCATATATGAGACATCAAAGCCTGTCTCCACAGTACTTCCTCCAAGGACATACTACTCCAGCAAGGCTACACCTGCTAATAGTGCCATTCCTATCTCCCAAGTCCCTGTGCACACCCTGTGTTTCCTGGCTTATGTGGGTTGTGGCCTGAAGTAGTTAACATCTTGTGTTACTTTTATATGTCCTCTCCATTTAGACACTTACTTATAGTTGCCATTCCCATAACACAGATATGCAGGGAGTCCTCAGAATGGGGTGCCAGCATATCACAGAGCAGTCTACACAAAAGTGAGGTCTGCTAATGGGCTTTAAATTTGTTTTTTAAAATTATTGATCTGTAACAGACTAGAAATTGTAATTTGAGTCAGGTGTGGTGAGCAGCCAGGAGGCAGAGGCAGGTGGATCTCTTGAGTTCAAGGACAGCCTAGCCTGGTCTACAAAACAAGTTCTAGGGAAGGCACAGAGAAACCTTGTCTTGAAAATCAGAAAGAAGGACTTAGAAAAATATAAGAACCAGCATCTGGATAAGGGGAAAGGCTGACCTCTGGGATCCACGTGGCGGAAGGGGAAAGCCTGACTCTTGAGTTGCTGTCTTCCACGTATACATACAGACGTGCACCCATCTCTGTCACATGTTTACACGTGTTACATGTTTTGGGTTTTTGACCCAGCCTGCTCTCAAAATCAGTCATACCTCAGCCTCCTTGATGCTAAGATTACCTATGCCAAGCAAATGGTATGTGGACATACACACAGGCAATATACCCATATGCATAAAAACCAAAGCTTTGAGAAACTAAAAGGCAGCTCAACCCTTCATTTCCCTCAGAACAGAGGGGAACACTGACACGAGGTAGGAAGATTATGGCGCCTCATTTTACCAGTGGTGACTGTCATTCCTAGCCTTGAGAAGAATGGGGTTAACAGGGATGTACTATTGCTGGGATTTATGTGGGTGGGGCAAGGCTGCAGCTGGGAACTGATCTATTTTGAGAATCAGAAAAATAAGGGAGACAGTCCTGTGTCATATAAGCCCTGAACATGCAATGGTGTGTTATTTCATTACACATTACTTAGCACCGTGAGCTTTGCAATTAGATGCTGGGGATTTGAACTCAAGTTCTCGTGTTTGTGCAGCAAGCACCCCTAAGCCATCTTCCCAGCTCTTCATTCCTTCTAAAATCTGCTCAGCATTCATTACATGGAGGGAACAGTAGCTAAAGACACAGCAGTAACAACATAGCAAGGTTACAACTAGTGATAGAAGTAAATCCGTTTTCTGAGAAGTTGACTACCGAAAAACAGTGAAATAGGGGACTGGAGAGATGGCTAAGCAGTTAAGAGCACTGACTGCTTCTCCAGAGTTCTTAAGTTCAATTCCCAGCAACCACATGGTGGCTCACAACCATCTGTAGTTGGAGCCAATGCCCTCTTCTGATGTGTCTGAAGACAGCAACAATGTACTCATATATAAAATAATTAAATCTTAGCCAGGCAGTGGTGGCGCACACCTTTAATCCCAGCACTTGGGAGGCAAAGGCAGGCAGATTTCTGAGTTCAAGGCCAGCCTTGTCTACAAAGCGAGTTCCAGGACAGCCAGGGCTACAGAGAGAAACCCTGTCTCAAAAAAAAAAAAAAAAAAAAATCCAAAGTGATAGTAATCTTAAAAAATAAAAAAGTAATATCAAGAGGCCAAGACGATAAAATAAGTATCTGTGTTACCCCACGAGGCTCAGGGGTTGTGAACAGAAGGGTGGGGGTGAAAGGTTATAAAGAGCCACTAGGGGTATATGTCTGTTACAAAGCTACTTACTGAGTATTGCACACGTAACTGATGTAAGATCAAGCCAGCAGGAATCCAAGCATGGGTGGAGAAAGGGACTATGAAGTCCTTCCCCTATCTACGCAGCTTTTCGACCAGAAAAGGAGGAGGAGCAATTTTTTTTTTTAATTGAATAACCAAGCTCCAGTCCATGGCTCCATGCCTAGGCACTAAAGGAACTCTGGGTATTAATTAGCACATGAGATTGGGAAGGAAGAGTGGGAATAGGGGAATCACTGGGAGAGGAAGGAAGAGTGGTGGGATGGATTGGATCCAACCATATCTGGATCAATATTAAATTTTTTAAAATAATACCAATCACGGTTTTCAAATCCACCCAGTTGTATCAATATTATATTACACCCAACTCATACCATGAGCCAGATAATCCCATCTATTAGAAATTAAGACCATTTTCAGATGAGAACAGGAGAGCTCAAGAATTAAACTCAAGGCCCGTGACTGGTCAGTAGAGTCCTTTCTGACCCCCACCCCCACCCCACATTTAAGCAACTGAGATGCAGGACTGTGTCTCACAGTCTCAGTGCATGCTGTGGCTCTAACGGAACCTGTATTTTTCTCCTCACCCTGGCCAGTTCACAGATTCACCACAAGAGTTCTCTAATCTCAAAGCAGAAACCCACTTCAGTTTCTCTTCCAAAAAAGAAATATGTGCCTAGGCCAGAAGAATGCATCAGATTCCCCTGGACCTGGAGGTAAGGATGCTGGTGAGCCACCATGTGGATGCTGGGAACTGAACCCGGGGTCTTCAGGAAGGGCAGCCAGTGCAAGCTTCCTAACTACAGAGCCGATTTTCCATCACCACTACCACTCCCCCCCCCATCACCCAGGGAGGATTGGGTGGAGTCAGGCAGGAAGAGCCTGTAATGGAAAGGCCTATAGCGATTGCTAATAAAGGAGAATGTTTCTCTTCTGACTGTTGGACAAAAGGCTGAATCTGGGCATAAGTGGCCTGACTGCTGCTGGTTAATGGATTTTTGTATAAAAAGGCTAGCATGTTCCAATGGAAGCGAATATAGTCTGTTATCTATAAGGATGGGATTAAACAAACTAATCCAATAGGAATTTGTGCTGTTGATTGGGAGTAAGATGGATCCATCTGCGTGCAAAGAATTGTTAATGACCGAAGACCCATGGCTCAGTGGGCAGGAAGGGCACAGGGGAGACCACCCTACCACATAATCAGACATTCACGTTTCCCACTGCTTTGCTCCATTGTGTTCAAATGTGAGAAGCTGCTCTCCAGTCCTCCTGTACAAAGCTCTTTATTGGTCTTTACTGAGGCATGATCCCCGCTGCTTCACCCCAGCTGCCAGCCTCAGGAGGGCTTTGGCTTGATGGTGTCTGGCAGTGTTGCCCCCGGGAGATTTATGGTCTGTGAAAGATAGTCAAATTAACACCCTGAGCATTCCTGCTAGGATTAGAGGCCCGAATTTGCATGCTGCTCTGACATACCACAGGATCTTTTCCCAGCCTTGCCAGGTGGGGTTTGGGAAGGGTAATTAGAAGGAGCTGGTCACACACCCCTGTCCCAGCTGGGCCAGGCAAAGGGTCACTATACGTTTCCAGAGACATTATTTGGGATTTAACACTTTTTAATTGCTGTACCTCCCAGACTGGAATGGTAAGCCTCCCCTTCTGGGGCTGAATGAGGGCAATTGACTCCATGGGAGAAAAGAGCCAGCCCTTCTGTATGGAGAGGATGGATCCCTCCAGCTACAGGAGGAGTCTGGACGACGTGCCTCGGAAGACAAAGGCTTAAGTCATACAAATTACTGGTATTAACAGCAAAGTGTTTTCACTGTAGAAGGGAAATAAGAGGAAAAGTATAACGGAGTTTTAAAAAAAAAAATCGCCAGGCATTGGTGGTGCACGCCTTTAATGCCAGCACTTGGGGAGGCAGAGGCAGGTGGATTTCTGAGTTCAAGGCCAGCCTGGTCTACAGAGTGAGTTCCAGGACAGCCAGGGCTATACGAAACCCTGTCTCGGAAAAAAAAAAAAAAATCATTGTCATATACACATGTGCTCTATCTGCATATATGCCTGCATTGCCAGAAGATCCCATTATGTATGGCTGTAAGCCACCTTGTGGTTGCTGGCAATTGAACTCAAGATCTCTGGAAGAGCAGCCAGTTCTCTTAACCGCTGAGCCATCTCTCCAGCCCGAAATTTTTTTATGAGTGTTTATTTATTTGTTTATACTTAAGAGTACTCTATTTGCATGTGCACCTGCCTGCCAGAAGAGGGCGTCAGGTCCCATTACAGATGGTTGTGAGCCACCGTGTCATTGCTGGGAAGAGAATGCTTAGGACCTCTGGAAGAGCAGACAGTGCTCTTAACTGCAGAGCCATCTCTCCAGCCCCTGGAAGCTGTTTTCTATGCAGTGGACAGGTAGTTTGGCTTTTCTGGGTTTTGGGTTTGTGGGCTGAGGATCACACTTGACACAAGCACTCTACCACAGTATGCTGATCTTGTTTTCACAAAGCCAAATCATATTGTTCACCCTGAACAGTCTTTTAAGCTTATGTCACATGCATCTTCTCATGTTGCTCTCTGTCCAGGATTTAGCTTCTTTTGAATGCGTGTGTACAGTGTGTATGGATGCAAGCATGGATGCAGTGATAACAATTGTGGAGGCTGAGGACAGTATCAGGCTACATTTCTCACTCTCCTTGTTAGAGACAGGGCCTCTTTGCTGTTTTTCTGCTGCATAGACCAGGCTAGCCGATGTGATGCTGGGGGCCTTTGTATTAAACAAATATAATAATGTCCTTGAAGTTCATTGATAATAGGGCCTGAATGACAGTCTACTCCAGTGGTCCTCAACCTTCCTAATGCAGAGACCCTTTAATACAGCTCCTCATACTGTGGTGATCCCCATCCATAAAACTCAAAAAAAAATTTCTTTTTTTTTGTTTGTTTTTTTGGCTTTTTTGTTTTTTTGAGACAGGGTTTCTCTGTATAGCCCTGGCTGTCCTGGAACTCACTTTGTAGACCAGGCTGGCCTCGAACTCAGAAATCCGCCTGCCTCTGCCTCCCCAGTACTGGGATTAAAGGCGTGCGCCACCACGCCTGGCTTTAAAAAAACTTATTTCTGTTGATACTTCATAACTAATTTTTCTGTTATGAATCCTAGTGTGAATATTTTCAAAGATAGGATTTGTCAAAGGGGTTGAGACACAAGTTGAAAACCGTTGGTTTAGTTAGATTATCTACCGGGTACGGGGGAACTGAAGGTTCTTGGTAGCAGTTTTCATCAAGTTTAGAGTAAATGAAAGGAGGCAGATGAACAAGCACTGAGCAGCCAGGATCAGCACAAGGTTGGGGGCAGGCTTGGTTGGGCAGGTTTCTTGGGAAGGCAGTTACTTGTCTCTTTATTGTAGCTGTCCTCAGACCCACCAGAAGAGGGTGTCAGATCCCATTACAGATGGTTGTGAGCCACCATGTGGTTGCTGGGAATTGAACTCAGGACCTCTAGAAGAACAGGCAGTGCTCTTAACCGCTGAGCCAGCTCTCCAGCCCCTACTTGCCTCGTCAAGGACTCTGAGAGTCCTTACAGCTGTGTGTAAATCCACAGCTACATCTATCTCAATGGCTGCAATTTACCAAGTACCACTGATTGTCCTCAATAGTACAGTCAGTTGATTTTACTCTTTTTTAAATTATATTTTATTTATGTATTTATCTGTGAGCCTCATGTGCCACCACAAGCACTTTTACCCATTACACCATCCTGTTAGCCCCTTTAATCTTAATTACTAATGTTAACTCTCAAACCACATACTACCCTTCAGGGTTTTTTGGTTTTCTTTTTGTTTGTTTTGTGTTCTTTTTGTTTGGTTTTGGTTTTGAGACATGGTTTCTCTATGTAACTCTGACTGCCCTGGAACTTGATCTATAGTCCAGATGTCTCATAATGGAAGTGTTTGATGTAAGGGAGAAGAAAGCCAAAGTGTGATTTTTATGTTTGCTTTTAAATACCAGTTAATATTTGAATAGCTATTGCATTTATACAGCTCAAAATATTAAAGTACAGGGCTGGCGAGATGGCTCAGTGGTTAAGAGAGCCGACTACTCTTCCAAAGGTCCTGAATTCAAATCCCAGCAACCATATGGTGGCTCACAACCATCTGTAACAAAATCTGATGCCCTCTTCTAGAGTGTCTGAAGACAGCTACAGTGTACTTACATATAATAAAAATAAAATAAAATAATTTTAAAAAATATTAAAGTACAAAAAGGTGTTTAATAAAGTCTCCTGTTCCTATTCCTCATTGTTCTGATTTTCTCATATTAAATTAAATGTGTGTGTATGTGTGTGTGTGTGTGTGTGTGTGTGTGTGTATGAATGTGTGTGTATGTGTTTGTTTGCATGCATACATGTATGCCACTAGGCATCAAATCCAGAGAATCTATTCATAATCAAATGC
>NC_034590.1:148268269-148270088 GCF_900095145.1 Mus pahari
TTTATTTATTTATTATTTGTAAGTACACTGTAGCTGTCTTCAAACACTCCAGAAGAGGGTGTCAGATCTTGTTACGGATGGTTATAAGCCACCATGTGGTTGCTGGGATTTGAATTCCGGACTTTCGGAAGAGCAGTCAGGTGCTCTTAGCCACTGAGCCATCTTACCAGCCCCCACTGGCTTCTTTTTAATTTTTCCTCTCATCTAGCTAAAAAGCAGCTTAGCTCAGCACAGAGATCCTCATATAATCATAGGCCAAAGGTTGAAAGAATTTGTTTCTGTGATCCAGTTGGGGGCAGCTGGTTGTATGCATTGCTGTCTTTGGACCATGACACAGGAGGAAGAAAAATGTTTCATGGAGGTCAGAAATTGGAGCCTCACACGTGCCCTGTGATCCCTGGCAAAGTCCTCATAGAGTACTGGTGCCTGTCCTATAAGGACTTGCAAGTCTCCTATGTCATGCATGAGTGAGTATGTATGTGAGGCATGTGTACATGTGAGTGTGAGTCTATGCATGTGTGTGGAAACCAGAAGTGTCCTCCTCTGTCTCCCTCAAGACAATCTTTTCACTGAACCTGGACCCCACAGATTGGCTAGATGAGCTGGTCAGTAAATTCTAGGAATCTACAAGTCTCCACCACCCAGTACTGAGGTTGCAGACGCAGACTGTCTTGTCAACTTTGCAGAGCTTTTAGGCCTTTTTTGTGGATTCTGGGGGTCTGAGACTAGATCCTGGTGCTTCAATAGCAAGAAAAGAACTGGCTGAGGCCTCTTCCCAGGGCCAGATTCTGTTTCTTTGTCTTGGCCAAGACTCCTCCCCTTCCCTGCTTTTTGAGACAAGGTTTGCTACCTAGCTCTGGCTGGCTTGGAACTTACTATGGAGATCAAGCTTTGGATTCACTGAGACTTGAACTCACAGAGGGGCATGTGCCTCTGCCTCCACCAAGCCCTACATTCCCCAAATTCTATTGTACATTGGAGTCTTTTTTTTTTTTTTTAAATACAGATACCAAGATGCTCAGTGTTTTGTTTGTTTTCACTGTGGTGTGACCAGTGCTGTGAGGTGTTGTTTTTGTTTGTTTGGATGGTTGGTTGATTGGTTTTGGTTTTTTGAGACAGGGTTTCTCTGTAGTCCTGGCTGTCCTGAAATTCACTCTGTAAACCAGGCTGGCCTCAAACACAGAAATCTGCCCTCCTCTGCCTCCCAAGTGCTGGGATTAAAGTCATGAGCCACCACTGCCCGGCAGTGCTGTGAGTTTTAAGAAATCCCCAGGTGTTTTATTCATTTATTTTGTTTTAAAGATTTATTTATTTATTTATTTTATTTGTACACTGTAGCTGTCTTCAGACACACCAGAAGAGGGCGTTGGATCCCATTACAGATAATTGTGAGCCACCATGTGGTTGCTGGGAATTGAACTCAGGAACTCTGGAAGAGCAATCAGTGTTCTTAACTGCTGAACCGTCTATCCAGCCCCACCCCCAAACCCCAAATGTCTTATGACCACAATGTTGGGAGACCACTGGCCTAACTTCTATACTTTCTTTTACTTTTTTTAGTTTTTTTTTTTTTTTTTTTTTTGTATGCATGAGTGCCTGTCTGATGCTCTTGAAGGCCCCCCAAAAGGATTAGATCCCCTGAAACTGAAGTTACGGGTGCTTGTGAGCCCTACCTCATATGGGTGATGATTTCTTTTCTTTTCTTTCTTTCTTTCTTTTTTCTTTTTTTTTTTTTTTTTTGGTTTTTCGAGACAGGGTTTCTCTGTATAGCCCTGGCTGTCTTGGAACTCACTTTGTAGACCAGGCTGGCCTCGAACTC
>NC_034590.1:148271223-148273617 GCF_900095145.1 Mus pahari
TAAAATGGCTTGAGTCAGAGCTGACCACCAGGCGGCACTTCCTGCACCTGCTTATGAACTCATGTGGTTTTTTTGTTTGTTTCTTTGTTTCTTTGTTTCCTTTAGAAGCTGACAGAGAAAGATGTTCGTTGTCATAGCTTCAGCTCACGAAATCTGAACTATGTCCCTGATCTGATCAGTATTAGGGTGTGTGCTCAGTAAACCATCCCTGTCTGACTGAGATCGGTGTTCATGGAACCACATGTGGAGCGACTTAAGGATCTCAACAATGTTCATGATAGAAACCAAACAAACCTCTGTCCTCTGCAAGCGTGACACATTTTCTTAACCATTAAGCCATCTCTCCAGCACCCACGTATAAGTTTTTGGAAGGAACTGTGCAGGGATGGAATTTCCCCCTCCCACCTGTCCCCCACTTCCAAAACCGTGCCGTCTTAAGACTTCTCTATCCGGGGTACCTACAGCATCTTGAATTCATCCTTCGGTAATACTGGGAATACTGGGAATACTGGGAATACTGGGAATAGAGGTGTTAGGTGCTTTTCTTCAGGGTACTAGGTGGGCAGGACCATATCCCTAGTCACCCTTAAATCGTTTCAGACTCCCCGAGTATCACTACTTGAAGTGACAGATTTGTCCTGTCAAGATGAGCATTTCATTCTGCTCATCTTGCATGCTAATTTACTTTCTCTAGTTAAAAGGATGGACTTAATCAAACTTTCTCTATTAATTATGATCGGATGCTAAAGGGAAGTCAGTCTACAGCCTCCTGATGGGTCAACTCCGAAGCCCTTAAAAGGAAACACTATTTTGTTTTTACCAACTATCTCGGGGAATGTCGCCATCGCAGGCTTATTAATAAAAAGGTCACAGAGCAGGCTCAGCGATTGGACTTTGGTTCTGGATTGTTCTTTTCATTTAGGTTGCCACAGATTAAAACCTGATTTCCTCATATATGTTTATATTTTGCAAAACATGATGTATAAAATTAAACAACGGCGACTCCTTTTTGTCCCGTAGACATGGCCTTGATGAAAAGGCACACCACCTTTTGCAGCTGTGACACGCTTTATTTCCAAAATGCAGACAAAGAAACATTCACAAACACCAGCCAGTTACATTTTGGAAGCTGTCAGAATGCAAGACAGGACGACCTGGCCTTCAGTACCACGGTAACTGTCCCCGATCTTGGCCCCACGTTTCTAATGGCAGCGACGCCCGTAGACTTCTTAATGTCCCTGCTTTGTAAGTCCACCGGGTCGCCTGAATGGCGGCGAAGGTAACGTGACCGTGAGGCGCCAGGGCGGCCGGGGAGGGGTGCGGGCTTGGCCAGTGGGAGGGTGGGACGTGAAGAGGCGAAATCACCCCACCGGCATCAGACCACCCACCCCTTTGAGCGACGGAATGTGGGCGGGGCAGAAGCCCCTGGCCCGCGATTAACCCTGTGTTCGCCGGGGCGGGGAAAGGGGAGGGGAGTCGGATAGGGGGAAAAGGCTCTCCAGACCACCTGGCGCGCCCTGCTGGGACTGGGCTCATTCGCCCTCCCTGGCTCGTGCACAGGACGTTATTGGTATATCTGTTTCTAGAGCCTCACTGTTTGGTCACCCTAATTCCATTTTCTAGAACCACAAGGTCTCACCGCAATTTAAATAATTTAGGAAACAGGAAATCGTGGAGCTGGGCTTCTCTCACTGGAAGATACGGCCCAACCTGGCGCCAAAAAAAAAAAATCGGCTGTCCTGTCCCACGTTTGTGATTCCGACACTGGAGAGGCGGAGGCAGGAGGATTGTGATGCTAACAAGATCACTGGGAAACTTCCCCTTCCAGAAACCTTTGAGAAACAGTTTCTCACAAAGTGAAAACAGATTGCGGGGTGGGGGTGGGGTGGAGAGATGGCCCAGCGCTCTTACAAAAATCCTGCCTTCAATTCCCAGCAAATAGATAGTGGTTCAGGACTGACTATCTGTAATGGTGTCTGATGCCCTTTTCTGGCACGGAAGTAGGTCACTCATACATAAAATAAATCTTAAAACAAAACAAAACAAAGCAGGGGCTGGAGAGATGGCACAGTGGTTAAGAGCACTGGCTGCTTGCTCTTTCAGAGGTCCTGAGTTCAATCCCCAGCAACCAATGGTGACTCACAACCATCTGTAATGGGGATCCGATGCCCTCTACTGGTTTGTCTGAAGACAGACTACAGTGTACTCATATATATATATATATATATATATATATATATATATATATATATATAATAAACCTTAAAACAAAAACAAAACAAAACAAAAAAACAGTAGAAAAACAGTAGATTGCCCAAGGATAACCAGCCAATGTGCTAAAGGGTAGTCAGTCTATCACCTCTTTTTTTTTTTTTTTTTTTTTTTTTTTTTTTT
>NC_034590.1:148274289-148281713 GCF_900095145.1 Mus pahari
TTTTTTTGGTTTTTCGAGACAGGGTTTCTCTGTATAGCCCTGGCTGTCCTGGAACTCACTTTGTAGACCAGGCTGGCCTGGAACTCAGAAATCCGCCTGTCCCTGCCTCCTGAGTGCTGGGATTAAAGGTGTGCACCACCACGCCCAACTATGACTGGCTCTTTTTAAATGTTCTACTAATAAAAGTTTTGAGACTCAGTCACAGGAGGAGCAAGGATTCTGAGAGTCCTGGTGCACGTTGGAGAGCAGAGCAGAGCAGAGCAGGGACCCTGGGGGATTTCCATCCCAGGGGAGAGCGCAGTGCTCTTATGTTGGGTGTGGTTTCCAGCATGTCTGACCCTCTTCAGTGCTTAGCTAACTCCTGCGAAGAGGATGCTGTACAAAGTAGAAGGCATGAGGCACAAAGTTAGGGAAAGCTGGACATCACTGAATCTCTAGAGGGTATCGCAAACTCCCACGAAGAGACAGACTGCCTAGAAGACCAGAAGGGAAGGCCTCTGCCTGAGCTTACCCTGGAGAAAGTTCTGGAAATCACGGACGCATCCTCAAAAAAACAAAACAATGTTAGCATGCAAGCGATTCCGCCTCGGCCTGCAGTCAGAAGAGACCTAGTCAGTGCTTAAGTCACGGCCGGTCGCTGTGGTTACCAGGCTAGCTCTTTCCCTCCCCGACCCTCCCCCCTCTATCCTGGGCATCTCCTCTGCGTGTGCCCCTCTCTTTCTCCCTTTCTCCCCCCCCCTTTTCTCTGCCCTCATGGTTCTGCTCCCATCTGTCTGTCTGTCTGTCTGTCTGTCCACTTGTATGCCTCTATCCCTTCTCCAGTCCTCGCTCCTCTCTCCTTCGCCCAGGTCTGTTGCATGGTGTTATTATTTTGGGGCACACTTTGGCATGGGCCCACCAAAAGTATCCCCCAGCCTCTCATATTTCATAACAACCATTCATCACAAAATTGCAGCTATACTCCTGTTAGCCAAGATCCAGGACCAATAACCTAGGTGCTCATGAAGAAAATATTAAGATATACACACACTGTAACTTTATTCAGCAATAAAAAAAAAAAAAAAAGCTAGGTGTTGTAGCATATGCCTTCAATTCCAGTACTTGGAGGCAGAGGCAAGAAGATCTCTGGGAGTTCCAGGCTAGCCTGGTCTACAAAGCTAGTCCTGGGCTTTGTTGCACTATCTCGACAAAAATAATATAGTGATGATGATGATGATGATGATGATGATGATAGTTTGGCTTCAGACCAGGGACAAGGAACTGAGGTATATATATCCTCATCCTCACTAAAATATGCATCTCAGTCCCTTGTCCTGGGCGGGAAACCAATCTACATAATGAGTTCCCGGCCAGGCCAACCAGCACTCCAGTGAGTAGCAAGGAGGACCGCCCGAGAAGGCCTCAGGGTACAGGCTGGCAGAACGGATGCAGAAGTGCAGCTGGGTAAAAAGACTAAATCTGATCATTTTCCATCACATTAGGCTATTGTTAAAAACAAAACAAAACAAAACAAAACAAAGCCGGGCGTGGTGGCGCACACTTTTAATCCCAGCACTCAGGAGGCAGAGGCAGGCAGATTTCTGAGTTAGAGGCCAGCCTGGTCTACAAAGTGAGTTCCAGGACAGCCAGGGTTATACAGAGAAACCCTGTCTCGAAAAAAACAAAATAAGAAAAAAAAACCTTATATATTTAAAAATAATTCATGGAGAAGATTTTGACTTTTCCCAAAATAAAGAACTAAGAAATGTCTGAGGTAGTATATATGCCAATCACCACACTGCCATTATCACTCTTTACATACAAATAGGAAAATGTACCCCATAAACATGGACAGTTGCTGAGCATCAATTAAAAAAATAAAAATGGGAGCCTGGCATGGTGGCGCACGCCTTTAATCCTAGCACTTAGGAGGAAGAGAGAAGTGGATTTCTGAGTTTGAGGCCAGTCTGGTCTACAGAGTGAGTTCCAGGACAGCCAGGGCTACACAGAGAAACCCTGTCTCAAAAAACCAAAAAAAAAAAAAAAAAAAAAAAAATGGGGCTGGAGAGATGGCTCAGTGGTTAAGAGCACTGACTGCTCTTCTGAAGGTTATGAGTTTAATTCCCAGCAACCAACCACATGGTGGCTCACAACCATATATGGGGGAATCTGATGCCCTCTTCTGGAGTGTCTGAAGACAGCTACAGTGTACTTACATATAATAAATAAATAAATCTTTTTTTTTTTAAAGATGTCTCTATTTCATCTTCCGCCTACACTGCCTGCATGTGTGTACTTGCAACACATGCCTGTTGGGTGCCCTCAAAGGTCTACCATTTGGGCGTCTCCACTAGTGCACGGGCTCTTAACCAGTGGGCCATCTCTCCAGGCCCCAGTTAGTGAAATGCTCAGTAGGTAAAGGTGGCTCATAAGTCTGACAACCGGAGAAGGGTGCATATGGTGGAGAGAACTGAATCCTGCAGGTTGTTTTCTGACTTCTTCATATGCACCCGTGGCCTGAGTGTGTGTGCACAAGCACGCGTGCGCATGAGTGCACATAAATTAAATTATAGTGTGCAAATAATAATAATGCTTCCTGAGGAGCACAGGGGTCCTGGTGGGACCAAATGGAAGGAAGCCCACCTCTTCCTGGGCACGGGGATGGTATTAGGCATTCTAAGGAGAAAAAAAATCTGTTACAAGTGCTGTAGGTGCTAATAAAATACCCTTTACATGTATGTTATAAGCACACCTTCTGCTGTTCATTTCCCTGTAAATGAACACAGGAATTGGGGATGAAGCAGCTGTAAGCTCTCCCCTGCTGCCTTGGATGCTTTGAGCAAAAGGATTTTCAGTAAAACAGCCAGGTGGGCTGTGAAATGAAGTAGATATTCTAGCTAGCCTGTATAAAAGACATAAAATCCTGATATTTTATTGACCAATTAACTTTAAATTGGGGACCAAGGTTTACAGAGCCAAGGCTGCGCTCCTCTTTGGGCAACTAGATCTTGGGGTACAGATTATACCCTTTGAGTACATAGCAGTACCAGACCAGCTGCCAACAATGGGCTACCCTTGTGGCAGCACTAGCCATTTTGAACACTCTTCAGATTCCTTGATGCAAAGATTTTTTTTTTTTTTTTTTTTTCGAGACAGGGTTTCTCAGTGTAGCCCTGGCTGTCCTGGAACTCACTCTGTAGACCAGGCTGGCCTGGAACTCAGAAATCCACCTGCGTCTGCCTCCCAAGTGCTGGGTTTAAAGGCATGAGCCACCACTGCCGAGCAGATTTTTTTTTTAAAAAGATGTATCATTTATTATATGTAAGTACACTGTGGCTGTCTTCAGACACTCCAGAAGAGGGCGCCAGATCTCATTACAGATGGTTGTGAGCCATCATGTGGTTGCTGGGAATTGAACTCAGGACCTCTGGAAGAGAAGTCCGTACCCTTAACTACTAAGCCACCTCTCCGGCCCCTGTAACTCTAGTTCTAAGGGATCCAACAGCTTGTTCTAGACTTTATGGGTACTGTGGGCACCGAAATGATATGCTCAAATCCACACATAGACACACAAACATATACATATAAATAAAACTAAATCTCAACGGCTGGAGAGTTGGCTCAGCAATTAAGAGCAGTACAGAGAACCATTACACATAATTACGGTAGTGATCAGTACACATCATTACAGATAATAACACAAAATTTAAGAACAAAATAAATCTTTAAAAAAATAGAATGAGTGGTGGTGGCTCACACCTTTAATCCCAGCACTTGGGAGGCAGAGGCTGGTGAATTTCTGAGTTCGAGGCCAGCCTGGTCTACAGAGTGAGTTCCAGGACAGCCAGGGCTACACAGAGAAACCCTGGTTGTGGGTCTGTATGACTGATGGCTGAGTCAAAGCTGTGATTGCCTTCCTCTGAGCAAACTGCTTAGATGGCTGGAGATAATCTTTTGGGCCCCTCTCCTTGGTGCTGAGATATCAAGCCCACTCACACGGCGGTCTTTTCTTGCCTCAGAGACAGTTCCTTGCCCTGAGTTCCCAAAGATCCCAATTGTCTTCTACTGTCGGTTTCCCTGTCAAACTTCCTAAAGCCATCTGCTAGACAGCGAACCCTGGTGGCTTCCGGCCAGCGCACTACCAGTACCTGTGGGACTCAGTTCTCTCCTTCCATGGTGTGGATTGCAGTGGTGGAACTCAGGTTGTCAGACTCGCCGGCAAGCGCTTTGACCTTCTCAGCAGTCTTGCCTAGCCATAGGCTGTGGATCTTAACTGGGCTTTCTAGGAGTATAAAGACTCATGAGATGCCGATTGCCTATCCACACACTGACTTTGGTACATGAACTACACAGGACTAAAGAGAGGACGATCCGAAGCACCCTCTCCTGCCCCTTAGACTCTATTGCTACTATTTTGCCAGGGTGCTCCAGGCTTCTCATTTTGTTTTGCCCCCCTCCCCTGCCCACGTTTTCTAATTGAGAGCATTCAGAGCTTCCAGTGGTTCTAGGAAGAGATTAAATTAGAGGAGAGGAAAGGAAATTAGGTGCCTCTGCATTCTTCTTGGTATTTCACCCTGTGGCACTGCCTAGGAACACTTCCACGTCTCCACAGCACATGACCAACTGCTAATTTTGACACCTCACCCTTCTGGGATCTCACACAGGCCACTTTTCCTTCACCAAGTTCCCCACATCTTAACAATAGATGAGCAAGGCCCTAGTCCTGTTTTGACTTCAAGAAGAATCATCATCATTGTAACCATTGTGCCCGAGAACAAAGGAACATATGGATCAAAGCTTTCGAGTTTTCAGCCCCACCACCATCACATGACCACCCAGCTCAAAGGCAGCTACTGTCCACTGAAGGACTGGTGGGATCCGCAGCTTCTGGGCTTTCAAAAGGAGTTCCTATGGTTACCTAGAGACAGCACCCTCGCTGCAACATCCACATTGTTGGGGGCTGCGTTGCCAACATTCCTTCTGCAAGGCTGTATTTAGCCACTTCAAGCTGTAGCCCTTGGTGACAGTATCTTTCTTCTCACAGATCCTTTCATCCCTCCTGCTCATCTATTTCCTTTTGGTTTCCCTTTCCAACCTGAGAATCAGCTTGCCTAATTGGATCCGAAAATCCTACTGGTGTTGAAATTGTCATCACATTTAAATGTATACATTGATCTTAAATGTTAATGTATCTTATGTAATAATGGCAATCCATAGGTTTTTCATTTGAATCATTAGTCTCTAGCCCCAAAGTATTTCTTTTGCTTTTCATACAGCTTTCCTATAGAGTTCTTGCTAGGTTCACCCTCCTTTTACCCTGCGCTGTGATTTATTAACANCCATTTCTATTACACTTCTAACATTTTTGCTGTCTGTATATGATGACCCCACCTTTCTTCCTCCCTTCCTCCCTCTCTCCCTCTCTCCCTCCCTCCCTCCCTCCCTCCCTCCCTCCCTCCTTCTTTCTTTTTCCTTCCTTTCCCCTCTACAGTGCTGAGGATGAAGCGCAGAGTGCTGTGCGTGGGAAGTACTCGCTTGGTTTGCCTCTGAGCCACAGCCTCAGGACTGATGATTTTAGTATGATTGATTGAGTAGGCTTCTTGTAGAGAGAGAGAGACAGAGAGACAGAGAGAGGAGAAGGAGGAGTTTGGGATGCTTCTATGGCTGCTTTTATATTTTAAAAAGGAGAGAATTTTGACTGTGATGAACCAGAGGTCACAGGGAGGGACAAAACTCCAGGAAGTTCATCAAATCCTTGCAGCTGGAAGCACTGGTCAAGAGCTAAAGAAACTGTTCTTTGAAGTTATAAGAAAGCTGTGGGGATGGGAGGTCAGTTCTGGTCCCCAAGGCTCTAAGTCTTTTCATGAGCTCTCCTCTCCTTTCAAGTCTTCATGTTGAAGACTCCCCTCCACGACTTCCCCAACCCTTCCAACACCCCATGCTCCCAATACTCCACTCCCTACCCCCATCCCTGTGCTTTTACATCGGAAATGTGAGTGCTGTCCAATTCTACAACACCCCCTTCTCTCTCTCTCTCTCTCTCTCTCTCTCTCTCTCTCTCTCTCTCTCTCTCTCTCTCTCCCCTCTCCTTTTTCTGGTGCTGGAGAGTAAAATCTGGCCCTTGCTGTGCAGTGGTGGCGCACACCTTTAATCCCAGCATTTGGGAGGCAGAGGCAGGAAGATTTCTGAGTTTGAGGCCAGCCTGGTCTACAAAGTGAGTTCCAGGACAGCCAGGACTATACAGAGAAACCCTGTCTCGAAAAACGAAAAAAAGAAGAAGAAGACACCACAGTTCCCATAACACCATACTTTGCTTGGGCCATTACAAGTGGCTGTACCTGTAGAGAAGCTAGAACGGGCCATTCCTGTCTAACACTGCATCCTGAAATGAGCAATGTCTATGCTATACTATACTCCCCAAGGCATGGTTGAAGTTTTCTCAGGGCTCCAATGCTGAGCCTCCTCCTACTCAATCCTCCTTCGTCCTTCTGTCTGCTTCTGTTGTCCTCAGGGTACTGCATGTAGAAACTGAAGCTCAGTTTCTAGTGCATCCTTGCCTAAATTCTGAGGAGAGGCAAGCGCATGTTACTTAAGCATAGTAAAGTTGAAGTTACACGAATCACCGGCAAAAGGTTAGTCACTGATCGCACCTGTGTACAAAGACAGCTATAAAATATCCCTGGCTTGGGGGTACTCATCCAGGAAAAAAGGGGGACCGGATTTGAGTGGATAGCTGGTACTTTATCACAAGGAACAATGGAGAAACGAGAGGTATATTTCCCTCCCCCTCCTTTTGCTTCCTTTTCTACCCATCTTGTACAGACAAAACAGGTTCTCCATCACTGAAACAACCTAGCCAAAACAGCCCAGAGGTTGGTTTCTTTTCTTTCTTTCTTTTTAATTTTATTTATTTTATTTTATTTTTTTGAGACAGGCTTTCACTATGTAGCTCTGACTGTCCTAGAACTCACTACACAAACCAGGCTGGCCTTAAAGCCATCTGCCTCTGCCTTGCAAGTACTGGGATCACAGGCATGTAGCCAATTACTCCAGAAGTGATTTTTTTTGTTGTTGTTTTGTTTTGTTTGTTCGAGACAGGGTTTCTCTGTGTAGCCCTGGCTGTCCTGGAACTCACTTTGTAGACCAGGCTGGTCTTGAACTTAGAAATCCGCCTGCCTCTGCCTCTGCCTCTGCCTCTACCTCTGGGATTAAAGGCATGCACCACCACCGCCCAGCTTCTTCTTCTTCTTCTTTTTTTTTTAAAGATTTATTTATTTATTATATGTAAGTACATGGTAGCTGTCTTCCAATACACCAGAAGAGGGCAGCAGATCTTATTACAGGTGGTTGTGAGCCACCATGTGGTTGCTGGGATTTGAACTCAAGCTCTTTGGAAGAGCAGTCGGTGCTCTTAACCGCTGAGCCATCTCTCCAGCCCTCTTTTT
>NC_034590.1:148282703-148296370 GCF_900095145.1 Mus pahari
TCTCTCTCTCTCTCTCTCTCTCTCTCTCTATATATATATATATATATATATATATATATATATATATATATATCTTTTCTTTAGGATTCATAGACTATTTTGTAATCCTGGTTCACTTTTTAAAATAATTGGAGATTTTCTTACTACTGTTGATTCCTAGCATAATTTTCTTCTCATCAGAGAACAGATTTTGCATTATTGAAGCTGTTTAGGATGAATTGCAGTTGGTCTTGTTCAGAATATGGTCTGTATCAGTGACTACACTAGGTTGGTCTGTTGTTCCTAGCTCTCCATATGTGTCAATCAAGCCTGTTTTATGATAGTGTTGTTCAAGTCTTTTTTGTGGGGGGAAAGGGTGCTCACTATGCAGCACAGGCTGGCCCATACTTATAATTCTCCTGCATCCACCTCCTAAGTGCTAGGATTACAGACTTCTGCCTTTACAGTTGGCTAACTGCCCCTCTGTGATAATCTTTTTGGGGACCCTGTTTAACCTTGAACTTTGTGCAAAATATCAAAATGGAAAGTTTAACCCAGAGGTTTTTTTTTCTTTTCTTTTCTTTTTTTTAGTCAACAGAATGTAAAAAAATTAAAGCAGACCTTTCAGGTGATAATCATGTGTAGGCAATGAGATATGATAGAAGGTTAGCATTTTATGAACCAACTAATACTCTCGTACAAATTTACATTCTGAGTTAAGAATGCAGGGCAGATTGTCAGCATACTGAGACACTATGATTAGTCACTTCCCATGCCTGCTAAGTAAATTTATAAAGGACCAGTACCTTAAGGGAATTTTTTTTTTTTTTTTTTTTGGAGACAGAGTCTCACCATGTAGCCTTGGATGGGCTAGAACTCACAGTATAAACCATGCTAGCCTTGAATTCGTAGAGCTACCTCTGCCTCCTGAGTGTCAAGTAACTTTGAAAACAGAACTAGAACAAGTGTGTCTATGATAATTCCTCTTTCTCCCACAGACAGAGCTACCAGCACCTTCCTCTTTGACCCCTTCTGATCTCAGTGCTAACAGTAAATGCTAGTGTACCCTGGCAACTTTCCCTCCACTCTGCCTGGTGCCCCTAGGGAAAAACATTCATCTTTCCCAGAACCTCCTCCTCCTCTTCCAGCGGACGCTTGTCTGTCGAGCATGTTCTTCCACACTATTCTAGATGTCCCGGACACAGACGCTTCCTCCCTTTCCCTCATCATTTCAGTTGTCTTTTCTCTGGCTCTTTGAAGTCTGCCATCTCTCCTAGTTTACATCATGCACTTCACATGTTAAACTTGTTGCTAATCACATTATTATGTCTGTGGAGAATTGCATGTATGATTTTAGAAGGCAATGAGTGTGCTTTAAAAAACCCCAGACTTAGCCAATCCCCAAAAAGACCTGGAGATGCTGGGACTTCGCCAATGTCATTCAAAAGTCAGAAGGAGGCATCTGATCCCTTCCCTTCCACTGCAAGCAGCTGTTTCTTGTTCCCGAGCCAGGGTCCTGGCACAGCTCTTGGACACACAGACTGCGGCCTTTTCTTCTTTCTTAGAAAGAAATTTGTCAGACCATCAGAGGGCATCCTGGGAGGGCCTGGTAGTCCTCTTTCCCAGAGAGATGAAAGTGTGATCCTAGCCACGGTTCTGGACAGTACAGATTCATTCCCATTGTTTCTTTTTGGTGATGCAAGCTTTTTGCTGAGACCGTGTATGTTGGGCCATACTTTTGGAGAATGGTCTCCAGATACCTTGAGTTTCCTTGGCTATGATTAATTTTATCTAAGGATCAGTGCGACTCAACATGCGATCACATAAGTCTACCCTCAAAGTATGCTCAACCTGGATGTTTTAACAATTGCTTGAGTTCAGAAATGCACAAAATGTGTATAAAATAGTTTTTATGCCATAGAGGCAGATCAAATAGAAAAAGTCAGGAATTTGTTGCACTTACTAATATTAAAGGGAGAGAGTAAAAATAGAGGCATTCTACTCGGGAGGGGGAGGGTGGGGTTCCCATTGGCATTAGGCTCAGGCTTAGGTAATATAGGGTGATAGAAGATAACTGGGCATGGTGGGGCATGCCTTTAACCCCAGCCACTTGGGAGCTGAGTCAGGAAGATTGCAGCTCTCTTGTCATGGCCTACCTGGGTTGCAGAGCACAAGCATCCCACCTAAAAATTAAAAGAAGTTTAGGAACTCAGTTGGCATAGGAGCCTCCAGTCAAGGCAGAAGGCCTGAGTTCAGTCCCCAGGACCCACATGGTGGTGGGTGAGAACTAACTCTGGAGGCAAGGTATACTCTGACCTGTGTGTGTGCACACCCACACATGAACACACACATGAACACACACACACCACAGATGATGGGGCGCTTAAATAAAGGTGTACTTAGAAATGGATAAGTAGGGGCCAAAGAGTTCAATTCCCAGCATCCACGTGGCAGATCTCAGACCCATTTCTAAAGGATGGGATGCTCTCATCTGTTGTCTGTCCCACAGGATCCTCCATGCACAGGGTATGTAACCTCACACACACACACACACACACACACTAAATAAATAAATAAATAAATAAATAAATAAATAAATAAATAAATAAAAGAAATAGCAGAATTTCCATCGTTTTACAACTCTAAATCCAACCAGTCAGTTATTTTTTTCTAATTAGAGACGATTGTTACAACATATTAAAAAAAAAACAAACCACATTTTAAATTTAATCATAGAAGAGATGAAGGACCAAATGACCCAGATACATGTTTAAATTTTAGCTGATTTTAAAAAATAATCAAAATTTAAAGGCTTGGAGTTTTTGTTTGTATTTGGAGATCTAGAGAACACTGAACTTCTAAAATTCACTTCTGATTTTAGGTAGTTAATGAACTTTTCCGGACAGTAGGCTCAAAATTCTGTTGAAAAGTAGTAAAGGGACTGAAAAACAATTGTCCTGATAATCCAGTTTTAGATTTATTTTTTTACCTATAACACTTTAATCTACATAGAAAGTGTGATGCCAGTCACACCCAGAGTTAATAACAATCAAGAAAGGAGGGGGATGGGTATTCATTTTCTCGAGCTGAAAACCCAAGAAGATTTTGAATTATTCAACATGGTTCAGGTCCTTACATTTAATGAAAATGTGTTGATATACATTGTATCCCACTTCCTAGGAAAGAGTCGCACCTCTTCAGTCACTTTATTCTCAGCTTCTCTCCCAAATCTACAATTTTCCCATACTTAATATAAATCTATTTATTTCCACTATTTCTTCTGCTCTTAAATCAGAACTGAGATGCAAAACAAACAAAACCGTCTCCTGCTGTTTCAGATTCTTCTCACCCTGACTCACTCTGACCCTTGCCCCATTTTGGAATCCCGACTAGCCGACTAACTTATTCTCCATCCCGGTTCCCCGTCTAAGACGCCTTCCTCCCCGGCTGCGCTGCCCTCTGCTTCGCAGCACCTGCCCCTAGTGCCCCTGCCAGCCTGCAGCCTCAGCCATTCCAGAAATTGACAAAGAAGTTGCAAAGGGAGTGCCACTTCTCGGTGCAGTAGGTCTCAGTGAGCTCGGCATTCTGATCTAGCCCATTGGGCTGGAATCCGGCCGCCGCAGGAGGCTCCGGGACCGGGTCTGAGCCCGCTTTCCTCCCGCCCGAGTTGGACTTCACTAGCAAGGGCTTCTTTTCGAGCTGGGAGCTCGGGGACCGAATCGACTGTCGCGACCGAGCCCGGCTCCGCGCCCTGGACCGGGGCTGCTCGCTGGGATGCACGGGTAAGCTGGGGTGGGCCGGCGAGTGCAGCTCTGCGCCAGCCGTCTTGCGGGCGCACAGGCGTGGCGGCAGCGGCGCGGGGTCCAGGCAGGGCCGTGGTCTCCTGCGCAGCACGCCCAGCAGCCGTCTCCAGTAGTGCGCTCGCCGGGCGCCGGTGGCCGCGCAGCGCTCCGGATGCCCGCGGTAGGCGCAGTGCAGGCTCGCCCCTCCCGGGGTCTGGCAGCGCAAGGCCAGCTCTCCGCCAGTCGGCGTCCCCGGGGCGGGCACCAGGAGCTGCCAGCTACACGCGTGCTGCTCTGGACTCACGAAGCGACCTGAGGAGCCGTCCGTGGGGCCGGAGGCCCGGGCCACTTCCCTGCCTGCTGCCCCCTTGTCCCTCCCGGCGGCCGAAAGGAGGCAGCCTCCCAGCAGCAACAGCAGCGTCAGCGGCGAGAGCGACGCCCGCGGCCTCGGAGGACTCATGCCCGCGTTGGCCATGCCACTCCTCTGGGATTCCTGGGACCTCAGCGCAGGTAGCAAGGAGGCGAGGAGCATCCTCGGATCTGCGAATGAAGGCTACGGATGAGTCCCGCTCAGACCTCTCCCTGGACACAGGAACCTGCTAACTCCCCTGACCCGACTTTCCCGAAACCAATGTTCTCAGCAAGGAGAAGCCCCTCTAAAGAGCTGTCTGTCCTAAGGGAGCAACTTAATGTTTAAGGAATCGTTTTTTAACATTCACTAAGAAAAATTAAGTTTAATAATCACCCTCCCAACCCCACACCCTCCACCCGTCACCAAACTGTCTACAAAATTATTTCAGATTAATCGGATACATGTACTTTTTAGCTTACCGAATTCTAGAAGAGGTGGAAGGGCCCTATTAGAGTAGAGCGAATGACTGCATAAGGGATTAGTCTGTTTTAAATGGCTGTGAATGAACCTGTTATCAATGAGACAGAAGGGGCCTCCCCCTTCATGCCCCTCCCAGACTTCTCTCAGTAGGTTTGGGGCCACTGCTAACACATACAGAAGATACACCCGTGTGCAGACCCACCATGCCACAGAAGTATGATAGAAGCAGCCATGTGACATGAAATTTAAAATGTATTTTGCTCTCACCGCTGAAAATAAGAAAAATGTTAACAAAACTTTCTTTCCTTTTGAAACTTGTACATATTTATCTGAAGTCTATATATAGTGAAGAAAGATGAAATGAAACAATAATATTCAGAACCAGATGCTATTTGCAGTTTCTTTTTTTTCGTTTTGCATCGCATGTATTTCTTCTGTGTGTGTGTACCCCAGAGATCCATCTCAGTTTGCAGGGCCGGATGGGGTGGCAAGTGCCTTTGCCTACTGAGTCTTCTCAAAGGCCCCAGTATTTTCAGTCTTTCTATTTATCATGTCACTCAGTTCTATATTTTCATCAGTACACCCAAGTAGGGACATTTTGGTTTTTAACTACTTGGGATATGATAGTTTAGTTCTATTTTTCAAAACTCAAAGGTCCTAAAAGGAATGATTTGCTTGGTGGTTGGAAAGTAATACAAATTCAAGTGGTGTAATATTTAAGTATTAACCTGTTCTTTGTATGCCTCTGTAGTAGGATAGACTTTGGGTTGGGTTAATTTTGCTGTTTTTTTTTTCTTTGCAAGTTTTTTTTTTTAAAGATGTATTATTATACATAAGTACACTGTAGCTTTCTTCAGACGTGCCAGAAGAGGGTATCAGGTCTCATTATGGGTGGTTGTAAGCCACCATGTGGTTGCTGGGATTTGAACTCAGGACCATCAGAAGAGCATTCAGACCCGCTGAGCCATCTTGCCAACCCAAGTTTTCTTTCTTTCTTTTTTTTTTTTTAAATAAAGTTTATAAAATTAAAAAGAGAATTTTACATTTGTTTATTGTTTATGTGGTGTGTGTGTGTGCTCGAATGCTACAATACACTTGAGGAAGTCAGGAGACAAGTCTCAGGAGTGTAGTAGCTCCTCCCACCTTGCAAGTCTCAAGAATTGAAGGATTCAACTCAGATGGTTAGGCTTAGCAGCAAGTCTCTAATTTGCTGAGCCATCTTATAAGACTCCCTTTTTAAAAATAGGGTCTCTTGGATCTTGAGTTCATTGTGTATCTGACTGTGACCTTGTATTTTAAGCAAAGTTATTTTTAAGTTTTGGGATTTTATATTCATCTCACATTTGGCTCCATAGTATGAGGTCTTTTTTTACTTTAAGAGTATATTGCCAAGAGGCTGGGGAGACACATGTGAGGGTAGAGAGGAACGGCTTCACAAGGTTGTCCTGTGATCTCCATTCAGCGCACACAAGCCCCTCCATTACACACAAGCAATAATAAAGTGGTTTTGATTTGTTTTGTTACAGTTTTTATTTCTCTAGGGACCAGGAATGTTGCTCACTGGTAGAGGACTTGCTTAGTGTGTTCAAGGCCTTTCACCTCTCAGCACTGAATTTCCTCATCAAATTTTGGTATTAATTATACCATTTTGTTTTGTTTTTTTGTTTTTGAGACAGGGTTCTCTGGGTAATAGCCCTTGCTGTACTGGAACTTGATTTGTAGACGGGGCTGGCCTTGAACTCACAGAGATATGCCTGCTTCTGCCTCCAGAGTGCTGAGATTAAAGATGTGCACCACATTGCCTGGCTATACCAGTTAAATTTTTAATAAAAACAAATTGGTACCTATGACATTAAGGAACACGAATGACAAAAAACAGGAACTCTTAACAAACATTTCATAATTATCAATAGATAATACATTTCACAGATGGAAGCCCTCTTTAAATTTCTCAGAAAAATATTCTCTCATGTAAAGCACCAAAAGTAGTTAGATACACCTCCTTCCTCGCCCACCAGTGCTCTGATATTATCAGGGGCTGGAAGGCTCTTGATAGATTTTTCAGCTAAAGTCTGACATCTTGTGGCCTTATGCTTAATTACATTAAAATTATGAGCTAAATCCACAGACGTCACAGACATCAAGAAGAAAAATCAAGATACGTTCAAAAGAGCCGGGCAGTGGGGGCTGGAGAGATGGCTCAACGGGTAAGAGCACTGACTGCTCTTCCGGAAAAAAAAAAAAAAAAGAGCCGGGCAGTGGTAGTGCATGCCTTTAATCCCAGCACTTGGGAGGTAGAGGCAGGTGGATTTCTGAGTTTGAGGCCAGCCTGGTCTACAGAGTGAATTCCAGGACAGCCAGGGCTATACAGAGAAACCTTGTCTTGAAAAACCAAATTAAAAAAAAAAGTTCAAAAGCATGGTAAATGAAGCAGAGCTGGAGTAGCCTGGTGGCTCAGCCTGTAATTCCAACACTCTAAATGCTGAGGCAGGAGAAGCACACACTCAAGGCTAGACGGGGCAGCATAGTGAGGTTCAGGCCAGCCTGAGAAACAGCTAGACTGTATTGAAAACTAGTAAAGAAATAAACCACATTCCAGGACAGCCAGGGCTACACAGAGAAACCCTGTCTCGAAAAAACCAAAACCCAAAACAAAAAACCAAAAGGAAATAAACCCGCAATATAACATAAGGTAACATTTTAGAGGCTGGAGTGCTCACTGTACTGCTCTAGCAGAGAATCAGAACTGGGTTCCTAGCAGCAAAGTTCTAGGGACCTGTTACCCTCTTCTCTCCTTTGTGGAACCTGTACTCACATGTACATACTGCCACATATAGACAGGACTAGAAATAAAATCTTTCCAAGGGAGGTCCAACCCCAGCAGCCCTGGGCTGTGAATAACCAACTCTCCCTCCTCTGGGACTACAGTTCAAGTGTTCTGGGTCCCACTTGTCTAAATTTCTCTCGCCATTCTTTTATATTCTGTAGCTCTCCCGGGGTATGTTCTTGAGTGTTTGAGTTTCACGTGTGAACACAGTGGTTTTATTACTCCCCTCCATTAATGTCCTACCACCCTCCTAGTCTCCTTCCTGGCCCTGACTGACCTTCTCTCTTCTCCCAAGTGCATTCTAGCTGCCTCTTAGGAAGAAAGAGGTTGTAGGCTTGGAAAAGGTGGGGCAGAGCCTTTGAGTCCACCTGGAGAACTATCTCCAGTCCACGGTTTCCTCTAACTCACTGCTGTCCCTTCTAATATCTGATGGCAAGGGTGCAGGTACTGGGTCTGGCCAGGCCCATGTACCTTAGCACTGGGTAGCCACACAGAGGGCCATTCACACCCTTACTAAGCACAGGTACCTTAGTCTTAATCCCTCCAACCACCATCTCAGATCCCAAAGCACAATCTCTGGTGATTTGTCAAGCACTTGAGCCTGGCCAAGACTCTGGCTTTGTAAGGGAGCCGCTCCCTGGTATTGAGAGGTCTTACAGCAGAGCCCATTGGTTCCAAGAACTGCAAGAGGTGTCTTGGCTCAGGGACTGAGGGGAGCTGGTATCAAATCAGGGGAGTAGGGCAGAGTGTTTCTACAGTCACTATAAACTGGGGATATACATGGATCCTCAAGAAATGTACAGGTCTAGTAGTCAGTTCCATGCTTCTAAAAGTCAGCATACCATGGAGTTATAAATATATTTCATTATATAACATTGACCTAGAAGCTAGTGGGATCTGGTACCATAAGTGCTATATGCACTAGACTTCTTTTCAATTCCATATGTGTAATTTAGACAACCATACTGTCAAAAATTGTGAACTAGTGTTATTTTCCCCATTTCACAGTTGAGGAATTAAGATACAGAAATTAAGTAACTAGTTCAAGGTTATGGTGTTAACAAAAGGAGTAATCAGAAATGGAGGTTTACGCTGGGTGTTGGTGGTGCACGCCTTTAATCCCAGCACTCGGGAGGCAGAGGCAGGTGGTTTCTGAGTTTGAGGCCAGCCTGGTCTACAGAGTGAGTTCCAGTACAGCCAGGGCTACACAGAGAAACCCTGTCTCGAAAAAAAAAAAAAAAAAAAAAAAAAAAAAAAAAGAAAAAAAAGAAAAAAAAGAAAGAAATGGAGGTTTAGCTCAGAGTCGAACTGTGCCTAGCATGAGCCAGTCCCTGGACTCATCAGTTTAATGAGTAGGGTTGAGTGCTTATGCGGCAGTCATTTGGTTTAGTGCTGTGCATTCTCATCTAGTCCCTACCAACTCCATCAGCACCACCATTATTTTCTTCACTTCCCAGATGTAGAAATGAAGCTTAGTGAGATTATAAAACTTCTTTGGAAACATAGTTGTTATGTGTTATGAGAAAGGACTTAAAAAAAATCAGTTCAGTTTCATTTCAAAAAAGAAAGTTCAGCCAGGTGGTGGTGGTGGCACACCACACTTTTAAATCCAGCACACACCAGGCAGAGGCAGGAGGTCGGTTTCTGAGTTCAGGCCCAGTTTGGTCTACAGAGGGAGTGCCAGGACAGCCAGAGCTACACAGAGTAATTCTGTCTTTAAAAAACCAAACCAAACCAACACAAAATGAAATCAAAGTCAATAGTTAAGAGCACACAGGTCCAGAGTGCCTGAGCTCAATTCTCAGGAAGCTCCAACCCACTTGTAACTTCAGCTCCAGGAGAATTAGATATTCTCTGGTCCCCTGGCCTCTGTAGGCACAAGCTACACACATACACAATTAAAAAGAAAAAAAAAAACAAAACTATTACCTTTGGGAAAAAAACCAAGTTGAAACAATAGGTCTTTCCTCTCTTCAAAGCTTTATATATGTAGACTATATATATGTATGTCTAAATTTATTTATATGAGTACATTGTCCCTCTCTTCAGACATACCAGAAGAGAGCATCAGATCCCATTACAAATGGTTGTGAGCCACCATGTGGTTGCTGGGAATTGAACTCAGGACCTCTGGAAGAGCAGTCAGCACTCTTAACCACTGAGCCATCTCACCAGCCCTGGGCCTATATTTTTTTATATTAGGGAAAAAGTATAGAAAATGTAAATTAAATCATTTCTTTTGCTCAAAACACTCTTCTATACTTCGTATAGAATCCAAATCCTGGGCTTCTAGCCCCACTGTGGAAAAACATCATACTACTTTATAGCTTTGCCTTGTAATGTAAGTCACCTGTGCAGGTACTTAACTTCATTTTTTCTTATACAGATCTATTTTACAGTTCACCAAGTTCTTGTGAACTTTCCTGGGTTCATGACATCCCTCCCCACCTCCCACAGCGCTTCTCATCATACAGATGACAAGCAGACTCAAGGACTGAGACATAACTTCTAAGTAGGTAACAAGAAGCTAGTGGGCATGTTTTATAAGGAAGGGCGAAGGGACAGGTGTTTTTGATGATTAATCTGTCAGTGGCCTATAAACTGACATAAACTGGGCTTGCCGAAACTAGAGAAATACTAGTTTGACTACTGGCATTAAAAAATACATTTTAAGGTGCTAAGAGGCCATGGTAGTTTATAGAGGCGTGTTTGGCAGTGGGGGGACGGAAGGAGGAAAAGACAGGAAGAAGGGTGACAGGCCTAGGCAAAATCATGGGCAGTCCCTTCACCATTTATGCAGAACTTCTGGTAAATAATAGCAAATACACACTTGAGCCTCCTCCCACTCTCTTCCTGCTCGCGGAACCACACTGCAAATTCTTGGCCCGGAGATCGCTTTGTAGCCCAGACTGACCCCCAATTTCACAATCTGCTGCCTCAGCCTCCCAGGTGCTAGGATTATAGGCCTGCACCACCCTAGCCAGTCCTCGGCGGCGGCAGCGTTTCCTTCTTGACTTCATCCCGCCCACAGCATCGCGACCTGGGCCGGAGTCTCCTTTCTCCAGTTTGTTCCCGTTTGGAAGCCGCCTAGCTTGGCAGTAGGGTCAGGATGGAGAGCACTTAAGAGACCGAGGTTTGGAACTTTCAGAACTTTAGCTAGGTAATCTTCATCGCTCTCTGGAAGATAAAGACCTCTTTCCATTTTGCCCCTTAATCTTAAAGACTGAGAGCGGGGCTCCCGATCAACGCCGCCATCCCGCTCCCGCCCGGCGCTCCCACACTCGGCTCGCCGGCTTGCGGCGCGCGGGGGCCCACGTGTCGGTGACGTCACTTCCGGCGTGCCGACGCTAAGTCCGGCGTGCCGGCGTCTGCGTCAGCAGAGAGCGGGGTTGGGGGCACCGGGTTTGAAGTGGTGCGGGTCAGAGCGGCGCCGCCTCCGCCCGTGCGTGTGAGACCCCGGTCGCTGCGGAGACGAGCTCGGGTGGCCGGCCCATGCCGGAAGGCCCGTGCCGGCCGCTCCACGCCGCGCCGCCTGCCGCCCTGCGCCCGGCGGCCTGGGCCTGCGCCGCTCTGCTCGGGAAACGAACGCCGGAGCGGCGCGGCGT
Source organism: Mus pahari (assembly GCF_900095145.1). Classification (NCBI taxonomy): domain Eukaryota; kingdom Metazoa; phylum Chordata; class Mammalia; order Rodentia; family Muridae; genus Mus; species Mus pahari. Next base: position 148,293,729 of record NC_034590.1, read on the forward strand.
GTAGCTTCCCCGGGAGTTCCGAACCGCCGGCGCCGGCCATGGCGGTCTCCAGGTGGGTGTCGCCGCCCGTCAGCTAACGGGGAGCGCGCGCGGGCGGGCGGGCAAGGCTGGCGGTCGGCTCCCGGCGCGGCGGTGCGGGGCGTGAGCGCCGCTTCTCGCTCGCTCGCTCGCCCAGACTTCCGAAGCTTCCCTCGGCTGGCAGGCGCGATGGACTCGGGTTACCCGGGGAAGTCGGCTCAAGAAGCGCTTTTTTCCTCGTTAAATGTGACTCGGCGCGTTCGTTCTAGCTTTCTTTTTTTTCTTCACCACGTTGCTCCTCTTTGGTTTCTCTTCCCTCTTTGAATTTCTAGGCGAGTTTCTTTTCTTTTTCTCTCGTAGTATCAAAGTCTGTTCCCTAACCACCATTTCACGGCAAAACTTGGTAGTAACTGTCGATGGAGGCGGGGGTTGAAATACTGTTCCCTAAGAGACCATCTGGTTATGCTAAATTTTAAAAACATTTACAGCGTAAGGGGTTATAGTCTTACTTTTTTTCTTGAGGTCTAATTCCTCCTTTTTGTTCAGCAGTAAGTATTCTGTCAATCAGCGTGTGGTCTTAAGCAGATGACTAGCATCTTTTCCCAAGCGATATCACAGAGCTTCAATTATTGTAAAATTTTGCCCACGTGGAAGAGTCTGGGAAAATTACAGAAAAACGTACAAACATTTAACTTGTATAGCTTCTGATGATAGAATGGGTTGAAAACTTGGAAATGATTTTGGTGTCTCGATGACGTTTAAGTAGTCGGGATGTCTCTCGGTGTTTAGTCGTTAAGAGTTACCAAGTCCTTTAGGGATGATGAGTTAATGAGAATCGAGATAAATGATGAAAATAAACAGCTTTCACTAATTTTTTGAAATTAGTTGAACACTTTCCTTTATGCACAGTGTGTGATGAAGTTTTCTCTTAGAAGGAGGGACTAACTACTAACCCAAGTCACAGACTCCCTAGGTAACAACTGATGAAATAGTGTGTGGGAGAATCCCATGGGAGTTGAGTGAAGGGAGTTGCTAGGTACTGGTAGTAGGGGCACCTAATTTTTATTTCATAAGCAGATTTATCCACTCAGTGGGAGAAAGACTTTTATTTCAGCACCTATGAAACTGCTTTAAGAGAATACAAGTGATGTTTATTTCTGCAAGTACAGATAGATTTATCTTATAATTTATCTTCCATGTAAATGCATACGTATATACACCAGAAATATGTTGGAACATGAACGACATGAGATTTTTTTTTTTTTCTTCGAGACAGGGTTTCTCTGTGTAGCCCTGGCTGTCCTGGAACTCACTCTGTAGACCAGGCTGGCCTCCAAATCCGCCTGCCTCTGCCTCCCAAGTGCTGGGATTAAAGGCGTGCGCCACCACTGCCTGGCTACAGCATGAGATTTAAAGTCTCCTTTTTTCTCTTCTTTGAGACAAGGGGCTCCTGTAGCCCAGGCTAGCCTCGAACTCTGAAGAAGCTCTGGTTCTGGGATTAGAGGTGTGGTGTTACCTGGCCTTCTCAGGCTTTTTTAATTTAAGGGAATTAGTACTTTATTTCATGAAGTAGGTTTATATTTGTACAATGTTGGAAAGTTTTATAGAGGCAAAATGATAGTGCTTTAAAAGATTCACCTTCTTTGCTTAGCACTAATCTATAGACCCAAGTTTTGAAAGAAAGAGTGGGCTTTAAAGGCTTTTGGTCCTCATTGTCTGTTTTCAAAGAGAACTGCTGTTTGTTGTTCCTGTTTTCTTTTTTCTTTTTTTTTTTCTTACTGCCATAATTAAAGTCAGCCACATTTTATAGAAGCTTCTTCCGTGCTTGGTTTAGTAATCTAAATTTAAGCAAAGGTTTTGGATGCCTTGCTTGGGAGGAGGTATTGGACTTTTAAAAATATTTGTGGATTCAGTTTGAAAAACAAACTTTGTAGTTTCAGGTATGATGTCATGCACTAAGCATAAGTCTGTGCTAAATAAGCTTTATTTTTCTCTTGTTGGTATTGTGGAAGTGGGGATTCATTTAAGTTCTTTTATGTAAAATAGGCAGAATATAGTTTGAGAAATGGCGATCGTATGCCATAATCAAATGAATACTTTTGCACTGTTTATGTCAATGTACTGAGAAGCCTTACATTTTTAAGACCCCTTAACCTTACCCCACAAGGGTTTCTCTGTGTAACCTTGGCTGTCCTGGAACTTGTTCTGGTTCTGTAGAGTACACTAGCTTTGAATTTAGAGATCCACCTGCCTCTGCCTCCTGAGTGCTGCGCCACCACGCCCGGCCTTCCTGTCTTTTTCATTTCCTCTATCTAGCCAGCCACTAGGTCCAATCCTGCCCCACCTTTCTAAGCTTCCTGCAGCCCCTCTTTCTGACTTTCTATAATTGCCGCAGTCATCCAAACTCCAAACGTCTAGTCCAAGACATCTGCAACAGGGGCGGGGGCGAGTGTGCACTCTCACACACACACTCAACCACACAAACACTCTTTTCTTTTTTCTTCCATCTTTTTAAAAAAAATTATCAGCTGGGCCTTTAATCCCAGCACTTGGGAGGCAGAGGCAGGAGGATTTCTGAGTTCGAGGCCAGCCTGGTCTACAAAGTGAGTTCCAGGATAGCCAGG
>NC_034590.1:148296610-148298904 GCF_900095145.1 Mus pahari
GGCTCACAACCATCTCTAATGGGATCTGATGCCCTCTTCTGGTGTGTTTGAAGACAGCTACAGTGTACTCATATACATAAAATAAATTAATCTTTAAAAAAAATTTTTGTGTGAATGTGCAGAGGACAACTTGTGGGGAGTTTTTCCTTTTTAACTTGAGTTTCCGGGTTAGAACTCAGGTTGTTAGGGCATAAGTCTAACTAACGCCTTCACTTGCAGCAGCAGCAGCAGCAGCAGCAGCAGCAGCAGCAGCAGCAGCAGCATCTGACCAGCTCACAGCAGCTTTTTTTCTTTGTACTTGTTCTTGTTGGCATCTCAGATTTATCACTTCAGTCATGTTATTTGCTAGTATGCAAATTTTAATTAGATTATTTTTCTGCCTATATCTGGCTAGCTTTCTGTTGCCTTAAGATGAGGTCCAAATTCCCAAACTTCTTGGAGATCTCTTGGTTCTTGCATCTTGCATCAAGTTCTCTGCACTTACCATCCTCCCTCCTTTCTGTCTTCCTTTCCCAGAATATTTTTACTTCCCTTTCTTTTTTTTGTTTTTGTTTTTCTTTTTTCAAGACAGGGTTTCTCTGTGTAACCCTGGCTGTCCTGGAACTCACTTTGTGGACCAGGCTGGCCTCGAACTCAGAAATCCGTCTGCTGGGATTAAAGGCATGCACCACCACGCCCGGCTTTTACTTCCCATTCTTTTGTGTCTAGCAAGATTAATCTTCCCATCTTGTCTTTCTCATTACAGTTGTGCCTAAATGCTTACACATCACTTTGTTGGAAGCCTTCTTCCTTTTACTTCACCTATGCTATTTGCAGTGGTGTGTTTTTTGTCTCTCAAAGTATTTATCACACTTAGTAGCTGACTGCTTAATTGTTCTCTCTTTTGCTGAATTAATAAATTCTGTTTGGGATAGAAATGTATCTTTCCATCTTGAGCAGTGTGTCTGGTTTTTAGGAGCCATTCAATGCAATTTATTTTTTATTGTCTTTTTCTTATTGGAGACAGGAGTCTCAATGTAGTGCCCAAGCTATTCTTTTTTTCATTTTCTCATAGCTGAGACCACAGGAATGTGTCACTTTCTTTTTTTTTTTTTTTTTTTTTAAAGTTTTATTTATTTATTATATGAAAGTAAACTGTAGCTGTCTTCAGACACTCCAGAAGAGGGTGTCAGATCTTGTTACAGATGGTTATGAGCCACCATGTGGTTGCTGGGATTTGAACTCCGTACCTTCAGAAGAGCAGTCGGGTGCTCTTACCCACTGAGCCATCTCACCAGCCCCATGTGTCACTTTCTCAGTGAGTGTTTCCTAGTTCAGCTGTAGGTTTTTGTTTGGTCATACTGGGGATTGAACTCAGGAACTTATGAATGCCAGACAAATATTTTACCACTGAACTATAACTCTGGTTTTGGTGTTGTGAGGTAGACTCTGGATATGCATTCCAGGCTAGGTTTATAGGTACACTAACAGAACTGACACCTAACTATGCTTTTGTTGTTGTTGGGAAGAACATTTACTTTAGCTTTGCATATTTCTAAATATATTCTATATTTATGAATATATAGGTATATATGAGTTCATATTTATAAGTATGTGTGTTTATAAACAGTCTAATGATTATTTCTTCAAAATACTTATTTTTATAGTTTTAATTATGTATATGTGAATGCCTCTATGTGAGGTATGCATGTGAGTGCAAGTTACCTTAGAGGCCAAAGACATCAAATTTCTTGGAGCTGGGGTTACAGTTTATTGTGAGTGGCCCGACATGGGTTCTGGGAATTGAACTCAAGTCCTCTGCAAGAAAAGGAAAGAGTTCTAGACTGTATGTACTCCAGCTCAGGATCTTGTGTGAGTGTGTGTGTGTGGTGGTGGTGTGCATGTATGTATGTATGTATGTATGTGTGTGAATGAATGAATGAGTATGCTGATGGTGACACACCAGAAGAGGGCATTGGATCCCATTACAGATGGTTGTGAGCCCCATGTGGTTGCTGGACCTCTGGAAGACCAGCCAGTGCTCTTAACTGCTGAGTCATCTCTCCAGCCTAGGATCATACTTTAAAAAAAAAAAAAAAAAGATCAGAATAGTTTTAAATTTTTTTTTAAAGATTTATTTATTTATTTATTTATTTTTAAAGATTTATTTATTTATTATATGTAAGCACACCGTAGCTGTCTTCAGACACTCCAGAAAAGGGAGTCAGATCTTGTTAAGGATGGTTGTGAGCCACCATGTGGTTGCTGGGATTTGAACTCTGCACCTTTGGAAGAGCAGTCGGGTGCTCTTACCC
>NC_034590.1:148300504-148309864 GCF_900095145.1 Mus pahari
CCATCCTTAACGAGATCTGACTCCCTCTTCTGGGGTGTCTGAGGACACCTACAGTGTACTTACATATAAATAAATAAATAAATAAATAAATAAATAAATAAATAAATAAATCTTTTAAAAAAAGAGTGCAGTTTATATTATTTTTCTTTGAATTATGCATAAAAGGTAATATGTAAAGTATTTCAACATTGAGGATTTATTTTAGAGGCTGTGTCCACCTCACTCCCCCATATATAAATTGAAAGTGATACAATTACAAAAGATTCTGGAAAGAAAAAGGAAACTTGTCTCTTAACAAATTGTTACACAGGAACAGAACTTTTGTTGTCTTGTTAATTCTGACGACACTGCTGATACTTTAGAGAAACATTGTTTCAACAGTCCTAGTCTACAACATAAGAGGAAGTAGTTTAACCCCCCCCCCCCAAAAATCTGGGTCTCCTTTCTCAGTGCTAAGCTTATAAGCTGGCAAAAGGAAGTGTCTGGATGTGGGAAAGTGCTAAGGAAGGTAAGTAATTACTTACGTGGGTCACATAAGCATGCTCTGCTTGCTCCTCCCTTACTGTTAATTTTAGCCATTATAAGACTGAGAGGAGGTCTTACTATAAATTATAGTTTATCAAATAATCCATTCTTTAGAAAATTCAGAGACAATAAGGAAAAAGTAGAGGAGGTATTATAGAAGATTTTCCATTTCACTGTGGTAAATTTCAACATGTTGATTTGGTTTATTTCTCAAAGTGCATTTATAAGTTTGCTTTATTGTGCTGGATATTAAATCCAGGGTCTTAGGTATGCATGGTAGGCAACTACCTGACCACTGACCTATATGCTCAGCCATGTTTTTTATTTTAATAGGACCAAAACAAAATGCACCACTTTAACCACTTAAAAAGGCATAATTTCATAATTTGAAAATATGTATTTATGTCAAAGAATATAACTTATAATTTTTTTTATCTTTAAGATAAAGTCATGATCTGGCAGTAATGGTGCATGCCTTTAGTCCCAGCACTTGGGAGGCAGAGGCAGGTGGATTTCTGAGTTCGAGGCCAAACTGGTCTAGAGTGAGTTCCAGGACAGCCAGGGCTATACAGAGAAACCCTGTCTTGAAAAACAAACAAACAAACAAGATGAAGTCATGAAAGAATTATAAGTTGTTGGATGTGGGTGGAGTATAGAAAAATGGACTGAAAGAATAGCATAGCTTGATTATACTTTTTCACTGTCACTCATTAGTATTTATTGAATGCTTCTATGTTCTATGTATTAGAATTATAATAAACAATGCATTTTCTACCTGAGTGTGCACCTGACTTTGTGGTTTCACATCTTCTTGTTGCTTGTGAGTGTTCTATATGGTGTCTTAAATTAGTCTGTTTTGGCTGGGCAGTGGTGGCGCACACCTTTTTTTTTTTTTTTTTTTGTATAGCCCTGGCTGTCCTGGAACTCACTCTGTAGACCAGGCTGGCCTTGAGCTCAGAAATCCACCTGCCTCTGCCTCCCAAGTGCTGGGATTAAAGTCCTGCGCCACCACTGTCTGGCCTGTTTCTTTTTAATAGTCTACCTGTTTTGAATTATATTGCAAACATTTGGAGAGGAGAGGGGTTACATTGCAGTTATCTGCAAAACCTCCACAAACATCTCTATCCCCTTTCTATATCCCCATTGTAAGGCAATTTTCAGGGCATTTGTCTGAAATGAGTTTGAAACAACCTGGATCTTGTTTTCTGTATTATTTTTCTGAATTGGAAACAGACTATTTCTTAGCATTAGTAAATTCAAAACCAGTGAATATTGTCAAATACAACTATCTTGTCTTTAAAAAGTTTGTTTTGTTTTGTTTTTTGACTTTTTTGAGACAGATCTTGGCTGTCCTGGAACTCACTCAGTAGACCAGGCTAGGCTCAAACTCTCCTGCCTCTGTTTCCCAAGAGCTGGGATTAAGGGCATTCACTACCACTGCCTGGCAAAAAGATTTATATGTTAAAGATTTCATGTGTATAAGTATATGTCTGAAATACCTTAAATTTTATTTTAATTACTCTACAGTGTCTGATACCTTCCACTTGGCATTTGTTGCCTTTGTTTCTTTCATCTGTATATCCTCCCAAGAATGAAGTTTGTTTGTTTGTTTAAGACAGGTTCTCATTTTGTAGATGAGGCAGGTCTCAAACTCAAAGAATTCTTCTGCTTCTGCCTCCCTCTTGAGTGCTGAGATTAAAGACATGTGCCACCATACCTGGCTAAAGTTTTGTGGTAACCAAGCATGGCACATACCTGTGATCCTAATACTCTCCAGGCTGAGACAGGATGATCTCAAGTACTAAGCCTTGAAAACAAACAGTGGGGTTGGAGAGATGCCTAGGAGTTAAGAGCATTGGTGGCTCTTACAGAAGACCTGGGTTGGATTACTAATACATATATGGTGACTGTCAACCATCTGTGAACTCCAATTCCAGGTGAATCAACACACTTTTATTGCTTCCACAGGCATCAGATACACATGATGCACAGACATGCAGGCAAAACACCCATACATAGCAAAATATATGTTTTACTGCTGTGAACAGACCCCATGACCAAGGCAAGTCTCTTTTTTTTTTTCTTTCTAAGACAGGGTTTCTCTGTGTAGCCCTGGCTGTCCTGGAACTCACTCTGTAGACCAGGCTGGCCTTGAGCTCAGAAATCCACCTGCCTCTGCCTCCCAAGTGCTGGGATTAAAGGCGTGCGCCACCACTGCCTGGCGACCAAGGCAAATCTTATAAAGGTCAACATTTAATTGGGCTGGCTCAGAGGTCCAGTCCATTATCATCAAGGTGGGAGCAGGGCAGCATCTAGGCAGCCATGATGCAGGCAGAGCTGAGAGTTCTACATCTTCATCTAAAAGCTGCCAGTGAACGTCTTACTTCCAGGAAGCTAAGGTGAGGGTCTTAGGCCCACACCCACAGCGACACCTACTCCAACAAGGCCACACCTCCACGAGCATGTACAAACCATCACACAATATAATAAATATCCTGATTTGGGGGGGTATGTTTCGAGAGGAAGGAAAGAAAAGTACTGTTTCAAACCCTCTTGCTCTTTAATTTTTTTTCTTTTGACATCTAACCTTCCTCTTCAAGGGAAGCTTACTATGTTACAATACTGACTTTATCTCATGCCCACCCCTTAGCTTCCCCCTCCCCCAACCAGTTCACACTATATCACTGTGGCCTGGTCCTGATGAGTTCCCTACTTTGTTTCACAGGTGGCTACCCTAGATTAACAGGTCAGACTGCCCTCTTGTCGGATCCTTGTCTGTTCATTCCTTTGTTTTCCCTTTTCTGTGGTCTCTAATTTGTTGTCTCAAATGAGGAATGGAGAGCTCTAGAGAGTTTTGATCAAGAAGACTAGAGAAACATACTTGTGTGCTTATTCCTCTACTCAATGAGGTGCATGTTTGATTGCTTCTACAGTGGAAGAAGTAAGACAATTGGAGGAGAAAGTGAGTTGATTTTTTTTCGAAGGTGAGCCTAGGTTTGACATGCTATTGAGATAAAAGCTCTGTGGAAAAGAGGGGCAAGGGGAATTTTGTGGGGTAAATAGGCTCAACATTGGGTTAGAGAGGTGTCAGAGATGTGTGGGCAGGAGTTTTTTTTTTTTGTTTTTTTTTTTTCGAGACAGGGTTTCTCTGTATAGCCCTGGCTGTCCTGGAGCTCACTCTGTAGACCTCGAACTCAGAAATCTGCCTGTCTCTGCCTCCCGAGTGCTGGGACTAAAGGCGAGCGCCACCATACCCGGCTCCAAGTTCGTTTTATAAGACATTGTTTGAGACTGTGGATGTAGCTCAGTTGGTAGAGTCCTTGAATACATAATCTTTCATTCAATTCCTTATCTCTCCACCACTTAAACTAGGCACGGTGGCAGGTGGCAGATACTTGTAATCCTAGCCCTTGGAGGTGAAGGTGAAAAGATTAGAATTTTGTTGCTAGCCTCAGCTGCATCAAGAGTTCAAGGCATGCTGGGCGAGGTGGCGCACGCCTTTAATCCCTGCACTTGGGAGGCAGAGGCAGGCGGATTTCTGAGTTCGAGGCCAGCTTGGTCTACAAAGTGAGTTCCAGGACAGCCAGGGCTATACAGAGAAACCCTGTCTCAAAAAATCAAAAAGAGTTCAAGGCAAGTCTAGGCTACATGAAGAACCTGTCTATAAAATAAAATAGATTTTAAAAAATGGTGTGCACATTTGTGTGAGGCCTAATGACTGTCTTTGTTGACATTCCTAAGATAATGTCCATCTTGCTTTTGGACACTGAGTCTCAGTGGCCTGAAGTCCACTGAGTAGACTAGGCTGGCTGGTTATCCAGCTTCAGGATCCACCTATTGCTGCCTTCCAGCACTAGGATCACACACATGCACCAGAATGCTGGCCTTTTAGAGTGTGGGTTCTAGGGTGTGAGCTCAGGTCCTCATACTTGAGCAAGCACTTCACTGACTGAGCTGTATACCAGCCTCAGGGATAAATGTATTTAGTTTTTAAGCACTTGTTCAAGATGTTTGGCACTAAAGGATATATTGTAGAAAGTAGAGATCAAGAGATCTTTGCATAGAGGAAAATAGAGGGGATGTAGTAATAACACAGGCATTATGAACAGATATAAGGGAAGGATACCTGCGGTTAGAAGAGTAATGGTATCAAGACATGGACTTATAAATAGGTTAGTATTAGACTTCCCTCAGATTGTAAGTGTATTTTGCTGTATATGGATTTACAAATAGGTTGGTACTCGGGCCTTCTTTAGAGTGCTTATTTTGCAGCCAGCCTTGCTTTAGGTTTAGGAGGAAAAAATCTCAAAATAAAATTTTTTTTTTAAAAGATTTATTTATTTATTTTATGTAAGTACACTGTAGCTGTCTTCGGACACTCCAGAAGAGGGCATCAGATCTTGTTACGGATGGTTGTGAGCCACCATGTGGTTGCTGGGATTTGAACTCCAGACCTTCGGAAGAGCAGTCGGGTGCTCTTACCCACTGAGCCATCTCACCAGCCCCTCAAAATAAATTTTATAGTGGAGAGTAGTTGAAGTTTTTCCAGAGGAATAATTTAAGAAACTGGGATCAGATAAATCAAAGATATGACAAACATATGTGGTCAAACCAACCAACCAAAAACCTATTAAAAAAAAAAAAACACTTAAAAGAATGATGGCCTAGTTGGCCATCATTGGGAAGAGAGGCCCCTAGGTCTTGCAAACTTTATATGCCCCAGTACAGGGGAAGCCCAGGACCAAGAAGTGGGAGTGGGTGGGTAGGGGAGCAGGGTGGGGGGAGGGTATAGGGAACTTTCTGGATAGCATTTGAAATGTAAATAAGGAAAATACCTAATTAAAAAAAAAGAATGTTAAAGTGTTAAATATATACACTGTCTAGTTCTATACTGCAAATAAGAGAAGCCTAAGTAAAGTTTGAAGTGAATCTCCCAGAGTCTCCCCACAAAAATGACCGAAGTAGGATTTTGAAAGGTCTCATAACTTCAGTCTGCCAGTTTTGTGTGTGTGTGTGTGTGTGTGTGTGTGTATGTATGTGTATGTGTATGTGTGGTGGAATTGGGGGTATGGGTTCAATAATTGAGTCCTCAGTTAATGTGAATTGTATGCCTTGTAAGACAGCATTCATGATATAAAGAATACAAATACAAAAATCTATGCTTTTGTGGTACAGGTTTGATTTTCAGTTTTTTATGTGAGTGTGGCTTGTGTATGTATATTTAGTATACATACTTGCAGAGGCCATAGGAGAATGTCTTGTATCCTGTTCTATAACTCTCCATCTATTCCCTTGAGACAGGGTCTCTCACTAAACCATGAGCTAGGATAGCAATTTGCAAGCCTCAGTAACACATGGTACTGAAGTTCCAGGGGGCATACATGGCCATACCCAGCTCTTTTTTTTTTTTCCCCTTCCTACACAGGGTTTCTCAGTGTAGACCAGGCTGGCCTCGAACTGCCCAGCTTTTATAAAATATGGGTGCTAGGGATTCCAAGTGAGGCGCTCACGCTTGCTCTGCAGTGCTCTTTCCCAGTGTGCTACCTCCCTAGCCCCTTCAACTATTTTTTTTAAAGATTTATTTTATATGCGTGTGTCTTAGTCGGGATTTCTATTCCTGGACAAAACATCATGACTAAGAACCAAGTTGGGGAGGAAAGGGTTTATTCGGCTTACACCTCCAAACCTTCACTAAAGGAAGTCAGGACTGGAACTCAAGCAGGTCAAGAAGCAGGAGCTGAAGCAGAGGCCATGGAAGGATGTTCCTTACTGGCTTACTTTCCCTGGCTTGCTCAGCCTGCTCTCTTATAGAACCAAGACTCCCAGCCCAGGGATGGCACCACCCACAAGGGGCCCTTCCCCCTTGATCATTAATTGAGAAATGCCTTACAGCTGGATCTCATGGAGGCATTTTCTCAACTGAAGCTCCTTTCTCTTCCATAACTCCAGCCTGTATCAAGTTGACACACAAAACCAGCCAGAACAGTGTGAGTACACTGTTGCTATCTTCGTACACACCAGAAGGCGGCCTTGGATTTTATTACAGATGGTTGTGAGCCACCATGTGGTTGCTGAGAATTGGACTTAGGAGCTCTTAACCACTGAGCTATCTCTCCAGCCCTCCAACTGTTTCTTTATGATAAGGGATATTTACTATTTGCCAGTTTTGTTTGCTTTCCATGAAGTTTAAGATTTAAAATGCATGTCTGGGCCAAGAAAGGTTGCAGTTCATTAAATATTAAATAAAGGCTCTTAGTAGGAAGTTATATTTGGTTGGATTTAACAGTGAAACTAAAAAAAAAAAAAAAAAAACAAAAAAAACAAGCCACTTGTTATGTATTTGTTCTTGCATGCTTAAAATTTCTTTTAAAAAACATTTATTTGGGGGGACGACAATTTGTGGGATATTATTATTCTTCAACTATGTGGTTTCTGTAGATTGAGCTCAAATTGTTGGTCTTGTTGGCAAGCGTGTTTGCCTGTGTAGTAAGCCATCTTACTGACTGGTCTCCTAAAACTTCCTAAAAAAAATTTTTTTTTTTTTGTCATTGAGCCTGAGGTGTTCTGAATAGCAACATGCAGGTGTTTGTTGCCTGTTTTGAAGAATCACAGTGGGTGTTCATGAACTCTTGACATATCAGTCTCATGAAAATAAGTGGAAGGGCTCAGACCCGAGAATCACATATAAAGTGAATGAATGAAAGCTGTTTATAGTACCCAGATTTTAAGTTTGACCTAACCTTAGGACTTCTTGAGAATACCAGTGGTCATAAATTTTCCTTTCTTTTGTTTTGGAATCCTAATCTTTCTACCAACCCTTTGGCAAAAAACAGAATGAATGGTGTGCCAGTCAGCGTTGTCATTGTGTCAGGTATCTAAGAGACAGCTTAGGAAGAGGAAGCTACTTCAGCTCACTGTTTCAGAGGCTACAGTCCATGGCTGGTTGATTCTTGTGTGGTCATATGGGAATAGCTTGAATAAAAGACTTGGCAGTGCAAAATTGCTCACCCCAGGCAGAGAAAGGAAGACAGATACCCTTTGAAGACATATTCCCAGTCATCTACTTCCTTCAGCTAGGCCCACCTCTTGAAGTTTCTACCATTCCAAATAGCACCATATGCTAGTGGTCTAACTTTTAACACATTAGCCTGTGGAGTATATTTTATATTCCACAGATGGGTAAAGGCAAGTGTTTATATAGCCGTGAGTGAACAAGAAAAAAATACAGCCTACCTGCACATTGTATGTGTAAATTAATTTTTATATTTCTTTTAGAAACTGTGTTGCATTTATTTGTCTTTAACTTTAATTGCCTGAAAGGATTTTCTTTTCTTTTTTTTTTTAAAGATTTATTTATTTATTATATGTAAGTACACTGTAGCTGTCTTCAGACACTCCAGAAGAGGGCGTCAGATCTTGTTACAGATGGTTATGAGCCACCATGTGGTTGCTGGGATTTGAACTCTGGACCTTCAGAAGAGCAGTCGGGTGCTCTTACCCACTGAGCCATCTCACCAGCCCCATGACTCATTTTTAAAATACCATGCTTCTGCTCTTTGCCTCTTTGCCTCACTGTGCAGCCCTGGCTGGCTTTGAACTCAGATCCACCAGCCTTGTCTTGCTACTGAGTGTTGCCATTAAAGGCATGGGCTATCCAACATGTTCTGTTTTACTCTTAGTGTAAAAGACATTCATTTATTTCATTTGTCTTCTAATAGTCTTTTTTAAAGATTTTGTTTATTTTATTTATGTTAGTACATTGTCATTGTCTTCAGACACACCAGAAGAGAGCATCAGATCACATCACAGATGGTTGTGAGTCACCATATGGCTGCTGGGAATTGAACTCAGGACCTCTGGAAGAGCAGTTAGTGCTCTTAACCTCTGAGCCATCTCTCCAGCTCCCAATAGTCTTTTTTAAATTTCTTCTCCCTTTTCTCCTCTTTCCCTTTTTCTTAAATAAAAGGCTTTCAGAACTTTGTACCTTTTTAGTTCTTTGTAAGATAAAAAGAATCCCAGGGGGGCTGGTGAGATGGCTCAGCAGGTAAGAGCACCCGTCTGTTCTTCCAAAGGTCCTGAGTTCAAATCCCAGCAACCACATGGTGGCTCACAACATCCGTAACGAGATCTGGCGCCCTCTTCTGGAGTGTCTGAAGACAGCTACAGTGTACTTACATATAATAAGTAAATAAATCTTAAAAAAAAAAAAAAGAATCCCAGAAGTATTATGAACCTTTTAGTTTATTAATGCTTAAAGCTTATGCCTAGCTTTGGGACCTCGTTTGTTCTCTCTTCCTTATAGGTGAATGTAAAATTATATTCACTAGCTCTCCCCTTATGTCAGATGGGCAGTTCTTATAACCTTGCTCATTGTTCCCATCCATTTTGTTTAAACTATCCATATATCTCAAATATGAAGCCCTTTTCTATAGACATGGCACTCACTTTATTTCATTGGGTTAGTGTGGCAAGGCTAGGCCTGTGTGGTATGTGGATAGGTAGGTGGAGTTGTGATTTTGTGCACCCTCCTTGCTCTAAGCATAATCCATTATGATCTTATCGCTTACCTTGCTTAGAAGCGGCAGAACTAGGGGTTAGATTTGTGTCATTCTCTCATATGTTGCAAGCTCAGGGATATATTGTCAGGTTTATCACCTCTGCAGATGACCTTACCTTCCAACTCTTGTAAACGTTAACACTCTATTCCAACTATCATTTGTGTGTGTGTGTGTGTGTGTGTGTGTGCTCTCCTACTTAGACTCTCTGCCACTAGTAAGCTTGCCATCTTTTCTGTTTTTTTTTCAGCTGTCCTTTTTGACTTCTTTCTTTCTTTCT
>NC_034590.1:148310534-148329232 GCF_900095145.1 Mus pahari
TTTTTTAGACAGGGTTTCTCTGTATAGCCCTGGCTGACCTGGAACTCACTTTGTAGACCAGGCTGCCTCTGCCTCCCAAGTGCTGGGATTAAAGGCGTGCGCCACCACGCCCAGCTGATATTTTCATTTCTAAGATTCAAAATCTTATGTTCTTTCAATACCTATGGTGTTTTGCTTAATTACCACGCTGTGCGTGTTTTGTTTAGATACTTGTTTTGCTTCTAGATCATCACTACTGGGTTTTTGTACGAATTGTGGTTTAATTCTCTACAAGACTTTCTACAACTGCCAGATTAGTCTTCCTAACCCATAACCCCAGTTATGTTTGGTATGCTCTGCTCTCTTCTGCCTGTTTCCTTTGTACTTTCTTTTTATGTAGCCCAGGCTGGCTTTGAACCCACCACAGCCATCCTTTTTCAGCCCTTTGAGTACTCAAATAATTGTGTACCCCTATGCCTTGCTAGTCCCATCATTTTTTTGACCCAAGACTTTTGTTGCACTATACAGTCAAGGATTGTACGTTATTTCTGTAGTTGTATTTCTTGTCCTTTTCTTTCTTTCATTAGTTTGTTATTCATTTATTTAGACAAGGCCTTCCTATGCAGTGCTGAAAGTCCAGATAATGTCTAATACTGTCAGCCCTTATAGTACCAGTCACACAGTACATATCTGTATGTGTTGAAGGGAATTTATAATTCCCCTTATAGCCTGCCTCTGCCTCTCTCCCAAGTGCTAGAGTTGTGCTTGGCCCTCCCAATGTTTCTAAGTTAACCTTGAGTTATAACCAAGCCATGTTATTCATTTTGCAAGTTGTAACCTTTCATTACTGCTAGCTCTTTTAAAATTTCATTTGTTTATTTTTGAGACAAGATCTCAAAACTAAAATTGAGCTGAGGCTGGATTAAGCTGAGGCTGGACTGGAACTCACCATATAGCTTAGCAGCCTTGGGTTTGTGACAGTCCCGACTCCCTCTCCAATACTGGGTTTGATTATAGGCATGAGCCACCACCCCAAGTTCATTGTAGGTTCCCGTTCCTTCTTCTTCCTTGAGAGGAAAGATAGGCATCTCTTATACCCACAGCTTTTAAGGTTTTTCTGATTTTTGTTTTTAATCTTTTGTTTGTTTGTTTGTTTGTTTGTTTCTCTGTGTAGTCCTGGCTGTCCTGAAATCACTCTGTAGACCTCTCTGGCCACTCTGTGGCCTCAAACTCAGAAATCTGCCTGCTTCTGCCTCCCAAGTGCTGGGACTAAAGGCGTGCGCCACCACCACCTGGCCATTTTTAATCTTTCTGAGGCAAGATTTTGCATAGCCCAGGTTGGCCTTGAATTTTCTCTGTAGATTTGGTTGGCCTTTAACTCTTGATCTTGTGCTTCTCAGGTATGGGATAACAGACACATGCTGCTGCACCTGGCTCCCAGCATAGGGCTTCATTTACAGGTTAATTACATTTTCTGTCTCAAGCTTATGAGGAAACACATTCAGATTAACTGTTGTATTTCTGCTGTTATAGGCTTGATCGTCTTTTTATCTTACTGGATACTGGTACTACTCCAGTTACAAGAAAAGCTGCTGCACAGCAACTTGGAGAAGTGGTGAAGCTTCATCCTCATGAATTAAATAATTTGTTATCTAAGGTAAGAACTCAAGAGTTTTCTTAATGTAATACAAGTATAAAAACTTGTCTGTGAGCAGATTAACAATAGGAAAGGTAAAAATCGTCCTAAGTGACCTTGTGATCTCTAAATTCCATTAAATATCTTTAGTTCTCAAAATATTTTTCAAAGTTGCTATTTGTTTAAATGATAAATCAGTTTTAGTTGTTTAAGGGATGTGTCAGACATTGAAACTTTTGCTTGTGTGACAAATTTGAGTCTGACCCAAATTGTTAATGAACTAAGTTGTTAATCTGGTTTGTTAGTGGTCTAACTTGTTCTTAATGGCTAGTAATTATATGACAGTTGGTAGTTTTCAAATGGGTGAGTGCTCATGGGTAATACTTGAATATATAAGATACTAACTGAGCTGTTCGGAATGGGAGATTTTCTGCTTTGGAAGGTCAATGTTTCTGTAATCCTAGTATATGTTTTGCCTGTGCAAAGGCTGAACTTTTGCTTAACTCTGTGTGTATGTTAAAGTGTATACATTGATATTTGGCAAATGTTAAATTCCTTGGCATGCAGAATAAAGCAGTGATAACTTTGGGATGGTGGGAGCATATGACAATGGAAGCCCTAAGGGAGTCTAGTCTAACCAACCCTCTCCTTTTATTCTCTCTTGTCTCTCCATGATGCATAGGAGTCAGAGTTATAAATCCTCTTCAGTACATACAAATGTGTACTTGTGATTACTACAGTGTTACACATTATCTGAACTTTCTAACCAAGATGGAGAAGGAGAGACTGACTTGGTACCTGTAGGCCCCTGCATTCTCAGAATAGAAAAGGTTGCATATTAGGTATTATTTACTCACCTGTAAGGTGAGTGGAGTGGAGAACTGAGAACTGAAAGAAGGTTTCTAGCTTTCCAAGGGAGTATTATTCTCCCCCCTTCCTCCTTTTGGTTTTTTCAAGACTCCCCCCCCCCCTCCCATGTAGCTTTGGCTGTCCTGGAACTTGCTTTATAGATCAGACTGGCCTTGAACTCAGAGATCTGCCTACCCCTGCCTCCTAAGTTCTGGGATTAAGGCTTGTGTTTAAGGCTTGTGTCACCACTGCTTGGCTCAGGAGTTTTCTTTTAATTTTTTTTTTTTTAAATTTAAGATTTATTTATTTATTTAATGTAGTTACGTGTTCTATTTGCATGTAAATGTGCATGCCAGAAGAGGGCATCAGATCCCATTATAGACAGTTGTGAGCCACCATGTGGTTGCTGGGAATTGAACTCAGGATCTTTGGAAGAGCAGCCAGTTGCTCTTAACCACTGAGCCATCTCATCCCTCCAGTCTAGGAGTTCTGTTCTTAATTCTGACTTCAACACATTAACTGCTATCAAATTATTCTAAAATATTTGTCTTTAGCACCTTCTTGTCTTCTTTCTTTTCAACTCTTACTCTTAATGTTTTCCTGGTCTCTTTGGTGTGGCTGTACAGATAGATGGCTTAGAGCTTGAATTCTTGCTGCTGTTGCAGAACTGGGTTTTGGTTTCCATACATGTACATGGCAGCACATAAACTTTGTAACTCTACTTATAGGAGATCCTATTCTATCTTCTGGTTTCCAAAAGCACCAGGCACACATTTAGGTATCCATACATGAATGCATGCCATGTGTACATACAAGAAAATACTTAAATGTATAAAATAAAAGTAAATACTCCCATCCAATTTACAACCATTAGATATATGTTTCTGCATATTTTAGTATATCATTTTATGTACAGCAGGCATCACAGCAATCTAATTTTTATTATTTATTTTGTTTTTTTGAGATATTGTTTCTCTGTGAAGCTCTGGCTGTCCTAGAACACACTCTGTAGGCCAGGCTGGCCTCGAACTCAGAACTCAGAGATACACTTAGCCTCTACCTCCCAAGTGCTGGGATTAAAGCCTTTTACCACCATCATTAGGTACAACAATTTAATTTTAAAATGGTTTTATCACAATAGAAAGATGCCATATTTCTTTTAGCAGTTGCTTTAGCACATACTCTGTATTTAATCACATATTCAGCTCTCACAGTCACTTAGCTAACTTTGTAGATATGTTTATTTTGTGCAAAACAAATTGTGCAGTGTGTGATCTTTTATGACATGTTTTATGTAAAATATTGTGTTCATTTTATAGTGTATTTTATTCCTCTATATTGCAAATGATATTTAATTCTGTGGATATGAATGGACAGAATTTACATAGTGTATACCTCTTATATGTTAATCAGCCGATAGACTTTATGTTGTGAAAAAAATGCTGCCATAAAAATTTATGTACTTTTTTTATTGTATGGAGATATATTTTTTGGTCTATTCTCTTTATTTTTTTAAGTTTGTTTTTATGTGTATGGGTGTTTTGCCGGCATATATGTTTGTGTGTGCAGTTACTTGTGGCGCCTAGAAGAGGGTTGTGGATCTCTTGGAACTGGAGTTAAGGCATTTTGGGCCTCCTGATGTGATAGGAACCACAGTGAGGTCTGCTGCAGATCAGCATGTGCTCTTAACCACTAAACTGTGTCTTCAGCCCACCTTTTCCCCTTTTAAAATGATCAAATAAGTTCAGTTTTCTAATAGTATGAAATGTACCATAGTCAAAAGACAAACATAAATGTGGTACAAATATCAACTTGACAGAAGATTAATTCCATATTATACAAAGTGCTCAGTGAGGTACAAAAAGAAGTAATCAAACAGTGAACAACAGGTATGAACAAATATATATTAAGAAGAATGCTAGTCAGGGTGGTGCACACCTTTAATCCCAGCTCTTAGAAGGCAGAGGCAGGTGGATTTCTATGAGTTTGTGGGCAGCCAGGTCTACATAGTGAGTTCTCTCCAGGCCAGTCAAGGCTTCGCAGTAAAACACTTGTCTTCAAAACACAAATCCTAACAACAAAATCAAAACTATGTATAGGTAGTATACCTTTGGTATGTAAAGAAATACCACCACTCCTGGTTTATTACTTGGGTTTTGGGGATTATTGAATTTAGGTCTTCATGCTTGCCTGGCTGTAGCTTACTTACTAAATGAGCCAGTCTAATTTAGCTTTTCAGTTAATAAGTAGTGATGTTAATTTTAAAAGTGCCTTTAAATATTTTATTGTTTTTCTCTATTTCCTTTTAAAGATGGTAGTGAGGGCAAGAGAAATGGCTCAGCGGGTAAAGGAGCATTCTGCCAAGCCTGGTAACCCGAGTACAGTTCCTGGGCCCAGGTAGCAGAAGGAGAGAACCAGTTTCTGCAAGTTGTTCTCTGACTTCCACACATGAGCGAGTGGAATAAACATTAAAAACAAGCAAAAACCCCTAAAACAAAAACAAAACAGAAAAAAAAAATAAACAAAAAACCCAAAAGGAGATAATATTTTCTGTAACTAATCATATTTTTTATTTTAATAATTTAAAAATGTTTTATATATATTTGAAGGATCCCAGGTTATAAATTAGTAACAAATTAATATTTTTTTCTGGTTACCTGGAGCAAAGTTTTGTTTTGATATGTAATTATTTTATTTTATAATTTTAAGGTATTAATATATTTAAGGAGTACAAATTGGGATACCCGGATTGCAGCAGGACAAGCTGTTGAAGCTATAGTGAAAAACGTGCCTGAGTGGAATCCAGTGCCAAGAACCAAACAAGGTGCCTTTTAAAGTGGAAAAGTAGTTTGAAATAAAACATAGCTGTAGATGAAGTATATAGTTTAATAATTTAAGTTTTGACATAAACGGACAAATATTAAGTTGGTTTTTGCCACTAAAAAAGAGGAACTGCTGGGTAAACAATGTTTTCATATGTATTTCTGAAATTATTTAATCCTATAGTGTACTAAATGTATTACTTCCCTTTAAGGAATGACTATTTCTGAAACAATTCCTTTTTCACTGTTGTTTAGAAGATTGTGTAGTGTGGTATTATTTTAAACTTTAGCCTAGTTTATATATGGGTACCTGGCAAGGCAATTCTTTAGTCATGTTTTCCCTTGTTATAGAGGCTTTGGCTTCTTGTTTGTTGTTTTGATTTTGTGGTGTTGAGGATTGAACCTAGGGCCTTGTGGATGAAAGGTTCTGCCATCCCAAATTAATGGGTTTTCGTTGTTCTGTTTAGATGTTGTATAGAGGTAAAAGATTGCACTTATTTTATGATTGCCTATGCTTGTGTTTTAAAGCAAACCATATGCTTTTGAAAAAGCTATAAGGCATACATTTTAATTAAATGAACTTTTATTGTGTATTATTTTATCTAAATTTCATGTTTTAGAATCCAGCAACACAGTGTCATTTATGTTGTAGTAGGAAGTCTTATCAAAGGACAGGATTACAAGTTTAGTTTTCAGGCACTAATTGAAGGTTTTGGTTTGTTTGTTTTTTATAATGAATGTTCCCTAATTGAGAAATCAATTAGGAGCAACTAGATTATTTTTTTTTTAAAGATTTATTTATTTCAGGTACAATGTATGAGTACAATGTAGCTGTCTTCAGACACACCAGAAGAGGGCATCAGATCCCATTACAGATAGTTGTGAGTCACCATGTGGTTGCTGGGAATTGAACTCAGGACCTCTAGAAGAGCAATCATTGCTCTTAACCACTGAGCCATCTCTCCAGCCTCCAACTAGACTAATTTTTAGTTGCTTAATATAAATCTTATCTTTCTTAAGTTTTTGCTTTTATTTCTGATGTGTTATTTTGAGTTTTTGTGTTAATTTGCCTTTACAAATGTAAACCCAGAACCTTCTCATTTCCAGTCCATTATCTCCAATTATCTTGGTGAATAGACACAGTGTAGTTCATTTTATTAAACTAATTATATTAGTGTTAAAGTTTATACTGAAACTGCTTATAAGAAAACATTCATGAGGTTTTGTTCCTTTGTGTTAAGCAGTTATTCTTTACAGCAAATGACTGCAAATGCTGGATTGACCGTTGTATTAGTAAGCAGTAGTTTAAAATTTGCCGCTGACCTTTTTTGGGAAGAGTGTAGAACATTTTGAAGATATTCTTGGGTTTCAAATGGGTGTATAATTTCAGTAGCTTGTCATGAGTTTACAAGTAGAGTATGGAAAACAAGTCCTGTTGAATGACTTTTTTATATCCTGGCTATTCCTCGGACATAGGGAGGGACACTGTTTTTAACTTATTTACGAATACATTTTGAGCATGTTTGTCTTCAGATTTAGCAGTACAATTACCTCATGCTGTAACCCTGGAGGTCTTTAACCCTTAAACAGTAAATTAAAGTATAATATTTAACATATGTGTCAACATGGGGATGCATTTCTTCCTATAACATACTTTCATGGTTAGAAACACACACACACACACACACACACACACACACACACACACACACACACACACACANATATATATATATGTTAATAGTTGATTTTCAGATAACTAAGATAAATCACAGTAGTTTATTTATTTGTTTCCCTTAAATATTAGCTGATTCTGCAAGTAACAATATGCCATGTTCTTTCATTCTGATTTTTTTGACTATATGGTCAAATAATATTTTTAAACTTTATCTAGAACCCACAGAGAGTTCTATGGAAGATTCATCTACTACAGATCGATTAAATTTTGACAGATTTGATATATGCAGATTGTTACAGCATGGGGCATCACTTTTGGGGTCTGCTGGTGCAGAATTTGAAGTCCAAGATGAAAAATCAGGTTAGTAGTCCTTGAGAAGTCTGAAATTTTCCTTTCAAATTATTTATTTATAATTTGTTGTGCTGTGTAATGTATAAGGAGACATGAAATGTGAATTGAGTGAAGTTTTTATGTATGGGAGTTACCAGTAGACAAAGTGACCAACAGTGCTTGTTCTAAAGCTTCAGTAAGAAGAACCAGTACAAATTGGGCCAATGTTTCCACAGTTCCGGGAATTTGAAGGTTATTTTATTGTATTATCTTAAGTTTTGAGTAGTGTTGGAACTTGTGCCTATGTCCAAAGTAAAAGGTTGAAATTAAACCTTGGGTAGGTAAATGGCTCATTATCTTTAAGCTTTCAGAATATATTAGATACAAAGGCAGTTAAATACCTTGAGTGCAGTGGCTCATACCTCAGAATGCTAACTCATTTGGAGGCTGAAACAGGATCTTTTGAGCCTTGGAATTTGGAATTAGTCTGTGTAACATAGGGAGATCCTGCATCAAAAAAATCCAGAGCCAGGCGTTGGTGGTGCACGCCTTTAATCCCAGCACTTGGGAGGCGGAGACAGGCAGATTTCTGAGTTTGAGGCCATCCTGGTCTACAAAGTGAGTTCCAGGACAGCCAGGACTATACAGAGAAACCCTGTCTAGAAAAACAAAACAAAACAAAATCCAGAATCAAAGAGACTGATTACAGGAAAATAAATGGTTTTCCTAGTCAAGATTGTGGCCTTGAATAGAAAAAAGTCTGTTTGGTTGTTTCTTAATTTAAAAAAGGGAACAGGGTGTTGTATCACATACTTTAAGCCCAACACAGGCAGGTGGATCTCTTTGAGTTCCAGTCCAGTCTGGTCTATATAATGAGTTCTAGGCCAGACAAAACTACACTGTTGAGATTTTTAAGGGATAGATGATATCAATATCATTTTGATTATGGTCTGTGAAACTTGATTTTCTTTTTTTTAGCCATTTATTATTGTATGTGTATATATGTAGGATAAGGAGCTTGTGTATCATGCTGCACATTTAGAGTTAGGAGAAATTATTCTTGCTTTCCATTGGGTGGGTTCTAGGAATTGAACTCAAGTCATAAGGTTTGGTTGCAAGTACCTTTATCAACCTGCTTAGCCTTCCAGCTGTTTGCTTTCATTTCTTTGGCATATTTATGATGATGTGAGTTGCTGATCAGGTGGAAGTTCTAAGTTTTCTATAGTGCCTGCATCATTTCATATTGCCACCAATTGCAATTTGGTGGGATCCAAGGGATTGCATTTCTTTCATGCTGTAGCTAGAACTTTTTTGGCATGCTAGGAACTGAACTTAAGGCATCATTCATGCTGCAAGATCTACTAGTGAGTTACACCCACCTCTTCTTTCCTTTTCCCACTTTTGTTTGGTTGTTTGTATGTGGGTATATGTGCACGTGTATATTCTTAAGGACCAGAAGTCAACCTCTTGTTCATGTTGACCTTTCAGACAAGGTCTCAGCTTTTCCTGGAAGTAGCTGGGCTGTGTGGCCAGTGAGCTCCAGAGAACTCTGGTTTGATTTTTCAAGATGGGTTTCTCTGTGTTCCAGAGTTGCCCTGGAACTCCATTCCTTCTGTCCAGCCTCTCCAGTGTGTGCTATCAGACCAGGGTTCTGAAGGCCCTTGAAATCAGGTGCTGTCTTTCCTGGCCCCGCTTTTTGGTTTGTTTGATTTCTTTTTTTGATAGTGGTCACCTTAAGGATATGAGACCCTCATATTTTATGGCTGAATAATATTCTACTGTGTGGATACCATGTTTTGCTTATCTTTTCCTCATTTGGATGTTTCCATTTTCTGGCTATTAAGAATAAGCATCTGTCTAGGGCTAGTGAGATGGCTTACTGTTTAAAGTGTATTGTTCTGATGAGGATCCATATTTGGTTCTGAGCCTGTATGTCAAATGATGAAACTACCTGTAACTCCAGCTCAGGGGAATCCAGTGCCTCTGCTCTGTGCACCTATCTCCCCTGCCATACACATTTAAAAAAAAAGATAAATAGTAAAAGGAATAAGTTACTATAAGTCATTTAAAAGTTTGTTTTTTTTTATGAATATGTTTTCATTCTTAGGAGTATAATACTGAGTCATATAGTAACCATGTTTTTCTGTAGAAACTACCAGGGTTTTCCTGGCTGCTCTGGAACTTGATTTGTAGACCAGGCTGGCCTCAAACTCACAGAGACCTTCCTGTCTCTGTCTCCTAGTGCTGAGATTAAGGGTGTGCACCACAATGGCTGGTCGAAACTATCAGTTTTTACAAAGTTGCTCCACCATATTTCACCAACAGCATATGGGAATTCAAATTTCTCTACAGCCTTGCCAATACTTATTGTCTAACTTTTGATGCTAGCCGTATTTGTTAATGTGACTGCTATCTCTGGTTTTTATTTGTTCTTTTCGGCTGACTAGTCATGTTAAGCATCTTTCTTTCCACGTACTGTTGTCCATTTTTATCTCTTCTGTGTAGAAATGTCTGTTTAGAGAGTGTTGCAGGATATTTAATCACACTGTGAACCCCAAGATTATGTTATTTACTGAAAAGGTCTGTTTCTGCTTGTAGTGAGGCTCAGCCTTCACACACAACTTAATCCCTCTGGCTGGAAAACAGGCATGCACTTAGTACATACCTTTAATTCCAAACAATGAAGGTAAAGTTAGTTTGAAGAAGGAAGCACCCATGTTTGAAAGTGATGTCTAATTGAGTGGCAGACAAAGTGATGAGTCAGAGAAAGATTTGATAAAGTAGGATATGCCCAACTCTCACAGAGAAGAGAGAAGAAAACGGGGCTACTTAAGGGAGAGAAGAGAGGAAGAAGGCAATTTTACCAGGGCCGTTGTACAGAGACAGGTTGCAGGCAGAGAACAAGCTAGACACAGGTGAAGACAGAAGGAGCCAGAAGATTAGAACAGATTGCTGAAGTTAGTATGAGGCCAAGCAGAGCAATTCAGGAGAGGTGGAGAAAAGGAGGCGGGGGCTGGGGAAGTGTTAGATTGAATCAGTCTGCTTGGAGAGGAACAGAGCCAGAACAGCTGAATTGAATCAGCCAGCCAGAGATAAGAACAAGGAAGGGTTGATCTTATTCAGCGGCAAGTCTCAGAGGCTGAAAACATCTAGGCCTAAGATTGTATGGAGGCTAGAAGCTTCCAAGACTAGGCCTAGGTTAGCAGACAGACAGTTACTACAGGAGAATAAAAGATACTTTTACAAGAGACTTTGCTCATTTCATCCTTTATTATGACTTAGCAGCATTCTTTATATGTTGTAGATATAAGTACCTTATCAGATATATGATTTTCATATTTTCATTTATTTTGTGAACTGCCCTTTTATTTTCTTGGCAATATTCTTTTTCTTTTCTTATTGTGGAGCTGGGGATTAAGCCCAAGGCCTTGCATATATTTTGCTAGTGTTCTATCACTGAGTTACAATCCTTGTTTTCATTTTTTTGATGATATTCTTTGAAGCATAAAGTGTAATCTTATTAGGTTAAATTTATTTATTTTGTTTTTCAGTTTTGTGTGCCATATGTAAGAAAATCTAAATCAAGATCATTTACCAGTATGCATTGTTGTAGTTTTTTTTTTTTTAACTTTAGCTCTTATTTATATGTAAGCTTAATTGATGTTCTGTTTTAACAAGTTTTATTTTTTTTTAATTTTTTTTATTTTTAAAGCTTTATTTATTTATTATATGTAATTACACACATAGCTGTCTTCAGACATTCCAGAAGAGGGAGTCAGGTCTTGTTACAGATGGTTGTAAGCCACCATGTGGTTGCTGGGATTTGAACTCAGGACCTTTGGAAGAGCAATCAGGTGCTCTTACCCACTGAGCCATCTCACCAGCCCTTTAACAAGTTTTAAAATGAAGACACATCAATTTACAATTTTGTTCTCTTGGACTTCTGGGATCTGGAGTTAGAGTAGTTGTAAGTGGTACTGAGTGCTGAGGACTCTGGAAAAGCAGCAAGTATTTCTAACCTCTGAGTCATCTCTTCAGTTCTACTACTGGTTTTCTTTAAATTACATTCTATTATTCATCTGTGCAGGTGTGTGAGTGGCTATGCAAGGGCCAAGGTGCCCTTGTGGAGGTCAGAGGACAGCTTGCAGGAGTGAGTTTTCTTCCTTCACCTTGTGGGTGCTGGGGACCAAAGTTGGCTCACCAGGCTTGGAACAGCTAGCTCCTTTACCCACTGAGCCAGCTACCTACCTGGAGATAATTACTGTTGTGTTTTATTTTGTTTTTGTTTTTTTTTTGTTTTTTTTTTTGTTTTGAAACAGGGCCTCCCTATGTAGACCAAGGTGACATAAAACTTATAGAGATCTACCTGCATTTGCTTCCTACTGTTTTTTTGTTTGTTTGTTTGTTTGTTTTTTGAGACAGGCCTATCCTGGAACTCACTCTGTAGACCAGGCTGGCCTCAGACGTAGAAATCCGCCTGCCTCTGCCTCCCAAGTGCTGGGGTTAAAAGTGTGCGCCACCACACCCGGCCCTACTGTTGTTAGGTTTTTTGTTTGTTTGTTTGTTTGTTTTGTTTTTGTTTTTTGAGACAGGGTTTCTCTGTATAGCCCTGGCTATCCTGGAACTCACTTTGTAGACCAGGCTGGCCTCGAACTCAGAAATCCGCCTCCGCCTGCCTCTGCCTCCCGAGTGCTGGGATTAAAGGCATGCACCACCATGCCCGGCCCTACTGTTGTTTTTAAGAAAGAATTTTTATAGACAGCTTAAAAAATTATCTTAGCTGTTTTAAGGCCAAGTTGTAATTTTTAAAAATTTTATTATGCCAGGCAGTGGTGATGCATTGCTTGAGATGTTTTAAAACTTACCTACTTTAATTTTCTTATCTAAGAACATATAAAAGAGCACTCTGGGAATAAGCATTCATTTGTCCACCCTCTTCTGTGAAACAGAATCTAGATTTTGGTATTATAGCCTGTCAGGATCCTTTAGAGAAGGTACAAGGTGTAGCTATAAAGTAAGACTGGTTTCCTTAGGAATGAATGGTCTTAGCCTTCTAGGTAGCTAGCATTACAACTCTGAGACTCCATACCTGACAGAAGGTGTTTACCTTCATTAGTATTGTGGATATTGTCGGCCTACCTGCTTCCAGGTTTTTCTGTCTGTCTTTTTTGTCCCCCCTCCCTTCCTTTTTAGACGTGTCTCATTAGTCAGCACTAGTAGACCTAGTTGGCCTGCCTCTGTGTCCTGAGTGCCACTCTGCCTGTCTCTGGTTTTGTTTTGTTGTTTCTGTTTGTTTGTTTTTGAAACAGTCTCATTATGCATCTTTGGTTATCCTGGATCTCCCTATGTAGTCCTTGTTGACCTACTCACATAGATCCATCCACCTGCCTCTGCTCCTCAGGTGCAGAGAACACACCACCATTCCTGGCTTTAAATTTGTTACTTTGAGACAATGCTACTTTTAATCCAGCATGGCCTTGAATTTAAACTATGTAACCCTGATAGGCCTCAACTGTGTAGCCTAGACTGGCCCTGTACTGCTATTTCAGCATTCTGAGTACTGGAATTACAGGCATGTGGTATAACTTAAAATTAACCAAGCAAATGTCTGACAATGCGTGTTTTTTAATATATATTTTTTTTCCCTTGTAGTGGGAGTCTGTTGAGACAAGGTTTTTCTATGTGGACCAGGCTGGCCTTGAAGTCAGAGAGATCTGACTGCCTCTGCTTCCTCAGTGCTGGGATTAAAGGTGTGCACCACCGCTGCCTGGCTAGTAAAACCATGGTGACTGATTTGGGGGGTATTGTATTTCTTCTCTGTTTATAGGTGAAGTGGATCCTAAAGAGAGGATAGCACGCCAACGGAAATTATTGCAGAAGAAACTTGGACTTAATATGGGAGAAGCAATTGGAATGAGTACTGAAGAACTCTTCAACGATGAAGATTTGGATTATACCCCAACCTCAGCAGCCCTTGTAAACAAACAATCTGTAGGTAAAACATTGGATTGCTTGATTGCAAGTAACAACACAGAGTTTGCTTCATCTTGCTATGCAATTGCACAAGAAAAATGTTGTGCTTACATCTACTCATTGCTGTTAGTGCCACTTTGACTCAGTCAGTGTCTTAAGCTGGGAATCTGGCCAGTCTCCTTTACATCAGACTGCTAGACTGCATGTGCCACTAGTACTAAAAGATCCTACTTGCTTACATGGATATAAGTAATCTTTTGAGAGTGGGAAAAGGACTGTCACAGATCTGAAGAAATGTTTAGAACTGTCATTCATGTTCTAAACATAAAGAGGAAATAAGATTTAAAAAAAAAACAAACAGGAAAATAGGATATAAGAAAAAAATGTAAAATGATAATTGAATGAACAAATCAAATCAATAGATGGCTATAAGCTACACTGTGCATTCTGGGAACCAAATCAGATCCTCTGCAAGAATAGCAGGCACTGGACTGGAGAGATGGCTCAGTGGTTAAGAGCACTGACTGTTTTTCCAAAGGTCCTGAGTTCAAATTCCAGTAACCACATGGTGGCTTACAATCATCTGTAACAAGATCTGAAACCCCTCTTCTGAGGTGTCTGAAGATAGCTATATTGTACATATAATATTAAATAAATCTTTAAAAAAAAAAAAAAAGAATAGCGAGCACTTTTATTAGCTGAGCCATCATCTCCCCAGTCCTCCACAGATTTATCTTACCAATAATTTAGAAACACAAACTTATCTATTCCTATAGGCAAATCTGTTTAGAGTTACTTGTGTATCTTTCCTAAAATTTCTACGTGAGTGCGGGGGTTTCAAATTCAGTTCCTCATGCTTACCCAGCAAGTACTTTATTAACCAAAATTTGTATATACTGTACTATTGTGTGTGCCCAATTCAAGACAATTGTTCTTCCCCCCACTAAGTATAGTTTAACAGTATATGTAGATTAAATACATTTATGTGTGTGGTGTATGTATGTGCTTGTGTGGTTAGTCCATGAGTACTTCCAGGTGTATTTGCTTATCACGAAGTTTCTATAGTGTCTTCAGTGAATAGAAAAAGACCAAAATAAGGAGGAAGTGGCTATGAGGAGAGGATCATGTGGCTAAGTTGATGATAGAATACTGGACCAGTCACTTAAGACTATAACTCTTTTTTTTCTCTCTTGCTGCTTCTGCTGCTTGCTGCTGCTCCTCCTCCTCTTCTTCTTCCTCCTCTTCATCATCATCATATGACAAGCATCAGTTTCTTTTATTAAGATTTTATTTTCATAACTTTTGATGATACTGTGATTATTTGGAAATCTCAGCTCTTCAGAAACTCCTTGTTAGGACTACTTATGTCATACCTGTGAGTACAGAAAAGTTATGAAACATGATTTAGTCAGTTGGGAATAGAGAATTAAAGAATTTTTAAAAAAAGTTTTAATTACTTTTTTGAGACAGGGTCTCTTTATGTAGTCCTAGATGTCCTGAAACTCACAGATTACTTCTGCCTCCAATGAGATTAAAGGCATGCCAATTTTTAAAGACAAGGTTTTCTTAGGTAGCCTTGGCTTTCTCATTGTCCTCCTGCCTTTCAAGTGCTAGAATTTTATGTGTTCCAGCACATATGGCTTGAGAGTAAAATCATGATAGACAATAGTGTAATATTATCAAAAAGAATGCTTAATCTCTCCTTTTTAAAATTTATACAACTATTTCTCTCCTAAGATTGAAACTATCAGTATTTATTTTAATTTCTGGCAGTTTAAACTTATTGTTTTACTCTTTTAGACTCTCCAAGCAGCTGAATTGATTGATTCAGAATTCCGAGCAGGAATGAGTAATAGACAGAAGAACAAAGCTAAAAGAATGGCCAAGTTATTTGCAAAACAGAGATCCAGGGATGCAGTGGAAACAAATGAGAAGAGGTAGTGATCTTCCTGTTGTTCACTTAGAACAGTATGTGTGCTTGGTTTATAGTTAAACGTTTGATGACCTTTGTTCAGCTGAGAAGTAATGCTTGAATTTTGTTATACAGGACAGAGGAATTTTGTTATACTGTTACTGGGGAATGACATTGTTTCTCCAGAAAAATCTATAGGAGTAGAGTTTTTTTGTTTTCAATTTTATTATTTTTTTCTTTAGTGGTATTCAGCCTCTCATGAAGACTGAAGACCTCAAAAGGGAGAGCATCCTAGTTAAAGAATAGAAACACCTTTGTTATATATCAATTCAGGGTGCCAGAGTGCATCGAATGGAGAATATTAGAGAAGGAATTCAGAGAGGGGTTATAGGGTCACCAGTCAAGATGATGCTCTTGCTAAGTGAGGAGTGATGTCAGGGTGTTATCCCCTGTTCTTGTGCTAAATAGTGAATGGTGATCTAGACTTGCTTAGGTTAACCTTTCCGTAGAAAAGAATTCTGAAGAGTCATTGTCTTCAGACTCTGAATGAATTCATAACAGTGTCATCTGTCTTTAAAGGTGGCTAGTTCAAAACAACATCTTTCAGGTTGATCTCTGAAGTGTGTGTTAAGTTGTAGATTTTTGGGTCCCTCATCTATTAAATCAGATTCTTAGTGGTACTCAAGAAATCATTGAATAGGTGATGAGTTAATAAATAATACAAAGTCTGTAAAATTATATCTTTGTTGTAGATTATAGTACTTTGGTTCTTTAAATTCAGATAAAGCTAAAAAGTGTTTGTAGTGTTCATGAGTTAAAGAGTATGTTTCTGGATAGCCAGGGCTATACAGAGAAACCCTGTCTTGGAATACCGAGGGGGGTTAGAGGGGGGGAGATAAACACAAACCAGGGTGACAGTGGTGCATACTACTCTGGAGGTGGAGACTGGCAGATCTCTGAGTTCAAGGCCAACATGGCCTATAGAATGAATTCCAGAACAGCCAAGTCTACACAGAGAAACCCTGTGTGGAATTAATTAAGCACAGATAGCTAAATAAAAACCCCATTTAATAGAAATCTATGCTTGAGGTTATTTTTAAAGTATAAACTTTTTATTGAAATTTTTTAACTATGAGATTCCCTCCACACCCCATAGACAGGGTTTCTCTGTGCAGCCTTGGCTGTCTTGGAACTCCCTCTGTAGACCAGGCTGGCCTGGAACTTACAGAGATCCTCCTGTCTCTGCCTCCCAAGTGCTGGGATTAAAGGCATGGATGCTTGCCTTTTTGTTTGTTTTGTTGTTAACTATGGAATTTTTAAGGTTAACAATGTTAAGGTCATAGACATTGAATATCCATCCCTAAGCTAAAATGTTCTAAAAATCTAAAATCTTGAGCCTGAGTTTCCGATTCCAGAGGATTTTATGTTTTTTTTTTTGTTTGTTTGTTTTTCCTTTCCTTTCTTTTCCAATAAAGAGACTCATCTTATAAGGTCTTTGCAAATATCCTCAAAAATAAAGTCTACAATTAGAATGTTACTGATCTCAAACTAGATGAGATAGTCATCTTGTAGTAATTTAATAAAAGTTTGTAACTGGATGAAAAACCAAAAAAGAAAAAAAGTTTCTATTAGATTTTTTTTTTTTTTCGAGATAGCCCTGGCTGTCCTGGAACTCACTTTATAGACCAGGCTGGCCTTGAGCTCAGAAATCGCCTGGCTCTGCCTACCGAGTGCTGGGATTAAAGGTGTGCACCACCACGCCCAGTAAGAAATTCTTTCTTAAAAAACAAATATACATATATATAGAGAGGGAGTGATTCAGAGAAAGTAAAACTATAAACTGCATTACTTTCTTGTATTCTTGGAATGATGCATAAAGACAGTTTGTGTCTTATTCAATTTGTTGGCTAGGCTGACCTTGAGCTCATGATGTTCTTCATCTTGGTGCTAGAAAAAAAGTTGTGTGCCGCCACACCCAGATAACTTGCCTTTTCCTTTATATTTCTTATTAGGCTAGCCACTGTATTTCTCTTCAAGTTATAGAGCAGTACTCTTTTCAAATTTTCTGTATACTTTCTCAGTGGTCGGTTTCTGTATATTTTAAAATTTTTGTTAATTTTTTATATAATATTTTAATCATATTCCTTCAAACAAGACAATCTTGTATTACTTGGCATATTAGTTTTCTCCAGGTTGCAAGCCTAAAACAGTTAGTGTTATGTTTGGCTGGATTTAAATTGTTTGATTAAAAGAGTTTTAAATAAAAGAAAGGGAACTGGTTGTAGAGATGAAAGAAGGTTATATTTGAGATTCAATTTGAAAGAAAAATATTCACTAGTGGGGTATATTTTATTCGAAGTATTAATGAGTTCATTTTAATTGATGTAAGATTGCTGAGTAAGCTACTTCTGCAAGGTAACATACTCATGCAGTGTGGACAATGGATTCTCTGACACACATTGTAGACCATTTGCATTCCTTCATACACTTTTAAAATTGGTAACTTCTCTTTTAGCAATGACAGCACTGATGGAGAGCCAGAAGAAAAGAGACGGAAAGTAGCAAGCGTTGTTATTAATCAGACTGCAAGTGATTCCAAAGTCTTGATAGATAATGTTCCAGAAAGTTCTTCCTTAATTGAAGAGGTATTTGAAATTGTTTATAACTTTATTTTTTTTAATTTTTATCCTTATTTTTTATTTTTGTGTATGGATGTTTTACTGCATGTAAGTTTGTGTACCACTTGCATGACTGGTGTCCACGAGGGACGGAAGGGGTGTTGGGCCCCTTGGAACTGAAGTCACAGACAGTGTGAGCTATCATGGAGGTGCTGGAGACTGAATCTGGGTTCTCTGGAAAAACAGCCAGTATTCTTAATGACTGAGCCATCTCTCCAAGCCCTGTTTATAAGTTTTGTAAATGTATTCATTGAGATATTGTTTGTCAACAAAGTGATCTTTTTTTAAGATTTATTTATTTATTATATGTAAGTACGCTGTTGCTGTGTTCAGACACACCAGAAGAGGGCATCGGATCCCATTACAGATGGTTGTGAGCCACCATGTGGTTGCTGGGATTTGAACTCAAGACCTCAGGAAGAGCAGTCAGTGCTCTTAACCACTGAGCCATCTCTCTAGCCCAGAAATTTTATTTTATTAGTAAATGTCTTATACTTCTTTAGTAAAACATTTAAAATTTTTAAAGTTTTGTTACTATTACTAATGCTACAAGTAAACATAAGTTCTTGATTTTCTTAAATTGTTAAATCTTGAATCCAAAACTTTGACCTAATAGTAATTTGAATCTTTCTTATTTAGACAAATGAATGGCCTTTGGAAAGCTTTTGTGAAGAACTTTGCAATGACCTTTTTAATCCCTCCTGGGAGGTAAGGCATCTTCCTCTCAGGCAAAGATAGTAATCTTATTAGGATACCTATTTTTCCATCCAGTCTCTTAGGACTTGTATATTGTATATTTTTATTCATTCATTCATCCTCCCTCCCTCCCTCCCTCCCTCCC
>NC_034590.1:148329658-148338497 GCF_900095145.1 Mus pahari
GGAGGCAGAGGCAGGTAGATTTCTGAGTTCGAGGCCAGCCTGGTCTACAAAGTAAGTTCCAGGACAGCCAGGGCTACACAGAGAAACCCTGTCTCGGAAACAAAACAAAACAAAACAAAACAACAACAAGAAAATGAACAACTTTTGGGGAGTAGGATGACAATCTCATGGTAGTCCACACTGGCCTTCAGTTTGTGGTATTCCTAACTCATCTTCCTTAATTTTGAGATTACAAGTGTTCACGCCTATACTATGTCTATAGCGGGCAGTTTCTGTCTACCAAGAAAGTAATTTCAGGGACTAGGTGTTTAGAAGCATATACTTGGGCTCAAACCTCAAGATCAACCCTCCACTCCCTCAAAAAATCAGCATGGTATTATAGTTGTAGACAGCAGTAGTTCAGAGGTAATTAGGCCTCCAAAGTATTTCTTAAAAGAAAATTTCAAACATGTCCCAGCATATAGAAAAGTAAAATGAAGCTTCTGATTGAATTATTGGTTGGTTGTCCCAAATCTTTAGTTGGCCCTTGAATTAAACAAACAAAACAAACCTGTAGTGTGTAGTTTTTTCTACTCCGCTTTAATGCTTCTGGGCAGGCTGTGCTACCAGCTACCCACCCAGGCTCTCTTGGATCCGAAGATGAAAGACATACACACATTAGCTCATTGTTAACCTGCCTTACTGGCTCAGTTGCTGGATTCTTCTAAGCCTTCTGCTGCTAGCATGCCCTTCTCTTTACTCCTAGCTCAACACCTCTAAATCTTCCTTCAGCTTAGTTGCTCTGTTACCTTCTATGAAGCCCACTGTTTTTGCTGCCCAAGACACTTTTGGGCTGCCTTCATTGGATCGCTTTCCCTCTCTGCCTACATTTTGGAAGATATCCCCTGCAGCTCTGAGTCTGTTCCATATCTCTCCCCTCTCCTATCCTGTGGGAACCTGGAAGTCCTGTCTCTTTCTTTCCACCCAGCCATTGGCCACTGGCATCTTTGTTGATTGATCAAGAACCAATTGGGTATCAAAGCATCAGAACCACTCTCCTACACAAAACTGCTTGAGTCCATGGGATCTAGCTCATTTGTATAGTACTTTGCTTAGCATGTATGAGATCCTGCCTGGGTGTGATCCTCAGAATGGAAAAAAAGGAGAGAGGAAAAGCAAAGCTAGTGTGGCGGATGGTCAGTCTGCTGGGAGTACCTTTTAGGGTCAGCTCTTAGCTCAGAGAACATTTTATTTATTTATTTATTTATTTTGTTTCTTTTTTTTTCTTTTTTTTTTTCTTTTTTTGTTTTTTTGTGTTTTTTGTTGTTCAGAGAACATTTTAAATAAATGACAATAGTATATAGTACAGACTTTTTTTCCTTTCATATAAGAACATATCCTCATCTCTGAGAATGCTATCTACCAGATATAAGAAAGCACCAGTCATTAGACAGTTTGTGTGAAATCTCTTCTTTTGGCACTTGACTACTTTTTGGGTTTTTTGTTTTTTGTTTTTTTGGTTTTTTATTTTTTTTTTATTTTTTTTATTTTTTTGCATTTACTTCTAAAATATTGGTATTTGTGCTATACAGAAAATTTTCTTTTCCTTTCTGTTTGTTTAGTTCTGAGTCTAAGTAGAGACTAGGGATAGGAGTGAAAGCTAGGTGCATTTGTATCCTAGAGTTGGAGAAATAACTATTTTGTTGTTCAACTTTGAGAACCTTCCATATGTGAAATTAATAAAGGTACTGTTTATTTTACTTTTCTTGTATCACAGTACAAAATGCATGTTATTTAAAAACATGATTGCTGGGCTGGTGAGGTGGCTCAGTGGGTAAGAGCACCCGACTGCTCTTCAGAAGGTCCTGAGTTCAAATCCCAGCAACCACATGGTGGCTCATAGCCATCTGTAACAAGATCTCACACCCTCTTCTGGAGAGTCTGAAGACAGCTACAGTGTACTTACATATAATAAATAAATAAATCTTTAAAAAAAGAATTCTTTAAAAAAAAAAAAAAAAAAAACATGATTGCTGCCAGGTGTGGTGGCACACACCTTTAGTCCCAGCACTAGGGGGTAGAGCAGGCTATTCTTTGTGAGTTCTTGGCCAATCTTGTATACGTAGTAGCTTTCAGCTCAGTTAGGGTTACAAAGTAAAACCTTGCTTGAAAGACTGACAGGGGCACATGATTATGCTTCAGTAGATATTTCTGTAGCATCAGCAATGACTGCAGAACATTTTCATATTAAAGAAAAGTTGACTTGGCTTCTTTAAACATTTGGCACCTGATGGTTGCTGCTTGTGTTTTTTTAGGTTCGACATGGGGCAGGTACTGGACTCAGAGAAATTCTTAAAGCTCATGGGAAAAGTGGTGGTAAAATGGGAGACAGCACTTTAGAAGAGGTAAGTATATTAAAGCTATAATTTAATTTAGTAGTTGGTCTCTTTTTCCATTTTAGGTGAAAGTGACAAAAGTTATGTAACAAAGTTGGAATGCAAGGTGAATAAGAAGAAGAGCCATGAATAGGTTAAAAAAAAAATTCAAGTTTATTGTCATAGAATCAGTTTAGAGAACAGAGATCTTTAGAAATACCAGAGTGGAAAAATTGTAGAAAGAAGAGCATTTGAGCAGGATAATGCAATAGAGAGTATAAGATAAATAAAATAATACTGGTTACTAGCAACATTAGTGTAGTAAGAAACACTGGAAATAGCATAGATAGCAGAACAGAATAACCTTAAGTAATTCCTTTTCTTCTGTTTTCTTGGAGGTGTGGGATAGTTTGAGATAGTCTCACTGTTTAGCTATGGCTGGCTTGGAATTAATTCCCTGTGTACCTTTCTAGCCTGGAGCTCACAGATCTCCCTACTTCTGCCTCCTGAATGCCCAGCCTGTAATTTGTGTTTTTTTAAGAGTACAGGAACATAATAGGAACTATAAATATAAGAATTTTGATGTAGGGCTTCTGAATATAATTATCAAAGAGGACATCATTATGTTTAAAGATGGTATATAAAATTCTTACATGGTTTGGTAACTTCATTCTGCTAAGATAATATGTTCTAATATTGTGTGTGTGTGTCTGTATGTTGTGTGTATTTTTCCCTCCATTTTTGGATTGAACAGTTCACTCTATCCCTAGTTAGTACACAGTTGATTTTTACTTATTGTTAAAAATGATTGTATTTTAATAGATGATTCAGCAGCATCAAGAGTGGTTGGAAGACTTAGTCATTAGACTCCTTTGTGTTTTTGCATTGGACAGATTTGGAGACTTCGTTTCTGATGAAGTAAGTATCATCTGAGTGAAGCTTTGCTCAGATTGTAAATTCTACATCAGTAAATTTTCTGCATATGTAACTCCTTTCTATTCTGAAGGTTGTAGCGCCAGTTCGTGAAACTTGTGCTCAAACATTAGGTGTGGTTTTAAAGCACATGAACGAAACAGGAGTTCATAAGACAGTGGATGTGCTGCTGAAATTGTTGACACAAGAACAGTGGGAAGTTAGACATGGTGGTCTTCTGGGAATAAAATATGCTTTGGCAGTTCGTCAGGTAACTAACTTGGTTTTTGAAATGGATTTTTCCCTTTTGGATGTTTTGTTTGTTGTGATGTTGGGATGGGTATTCTTGATTGCTTGTTTGTTCCTTTGTTTTATGATCTCCCTATCTATCTCCAGCTAGCCTGGAACTTGCTATATACAGATTGTGCAGGCCTCAGAATTGCAGAGATTTTTCTGCCTCTGCCTTTTCTTTTCCTCATGGATTCTAAGACTGCGTGTGTCATCATGCCAGGCTCACGCTTGCCTTCTTGAGAAAGTGTCACAAAATAGGTGATGCTCATAGATTTTACAGAGAAATCAAAAGATGGTTAGTTACATTGTTGCAACTCATTCAGTATATTTCATAGTTCTTTAATTGTTTAAACTCATTTAAATATTGAATACATGGTCTTAGGTCTGTGAGACAAGTTACACGGGAGATACATATTCAGACAATATAGACAGGAAACATACAACACAGATCAAAGCAAGCAGTCTATACAGTCATGTACTTTTTATATTATTCACCAATGTTTTTCTTTGTTTATATTTTATAAGAAGCCTGAGAAAAGCAGGATATATGTAGCCTTACCATTTTCACATAGGAAAACAAGTTCTAAAAAGTTAGAAGCCTTGTTTAAGGCAGTACTAGAAGTCAAAACCACATGATATATTTTTCTTTATTTTAAAGGAGTTTTTTTATGATCTAGTACTTGTTCCATTGTCAGGTTTCATCCTAGACACACACACACACACACACACACACACACATTTATTTATTTATTTTCTTACTGATGAGAATTAATGTTCTCTCCATACCTTACTGAAAATTTTGATATACTCTAGCATGCCGTGCCTAGCAATTGGGTTTCTAGGTTGACTCACAAAAGCCTTTTTAATTTATGACTCATATATATATATATTTTTCTTTACACAAAGTTGAGTGCTAAAATGGTAAAAAGCAAGTGAGGCATGGTGCCCAGGCCCGTAATTCTTAGAGTCAAACCTGTGTGCTCCAGAATCCTTGTCCTAGTATTTGGCAGGTAGAGGCAGAAGGATCAGAAGTTCAGAGTCATCCTTAGCTAGATAAATTTTTGCTTGGGATACATATGAGCCCATGTTTTAGAAAAGAAAAGGAAAAAGAAAAAGAAAAAAGGAATAATGAGATAAATGAGGAGCTAGAGAAAAACCAGCACTAAACCTTTTCTCACTAATGTGTAGTTAGCTTCCTAAATACTTTGTAAACTGGCTAACACTGGCAGGAACTTAAAAGATTGTCCTATTTACTGGTCTGGACTAGCTTCTCCTCTGTTGTCTTACTCACTAACACAGGGATGGAGCTTCCCTTCCTATCCCAGAAAAGCCTTTTGAAGTCACTTCTAAGGTTGTCTTTTTCTTTTGTTGTTTTAAACTACCAGCAGTAAAACATTCCTTGTGATTTCTGCTCATGACTCTCGCTCTCTACTGTTGTGTTTACCCTCTCTGCTTTGTTCTTGCTTTTCTTGCCCTTCTATTACTGGGAACCACAGAGCAACTCTTCAAACACAACTTTTTCCTTTCTTGTAGCTCCTATAAAACACGGGACGGAAAATGTTTGTCTTTGTTTTGTTTTAAAGATTTATTTATTATTACATATAAGTACACCATAGCAGTCTTCAGATACACCAGAAGAGGGCATCAGATCTCATTACAGATGGTTGTGAGCCACAATGTGGATGTTGGGATTTGAACTCACGACCTTTGGAAGAGCAGTCAGTGCTCATAACCGCTGAGCCATCTCTCCAGCCCTGGAAAATGTCTTGTTAGTATTTGAAAAGCTGTATCTGTTTCATAATAAGACTAATTTTTTAAAAAAAATTCTCTTAATTTTTGAGATTATAATTACAACATTTCTCCCTTCCCTTTTCTCCCCCCTCCAAGACCTCCTACACACTCCTCCTTGCATTCTTTCAAATTCATGGCCTTTTTTCCCATTGTTACTACATGCCCATATATATATATATATTCCTAAGTATAATCTGCTCAGTTCATATGATGTTACATTTATGTGTGTATATTGAATAACCAAGTGGCATGTTCTTTCTTGAAAAAAAGTTATGCCAGTGGTGGTGGCACACACCTTTAAATCCCAGCACTTGGGAGGCAGAGGCAAGCAGATTTCTGAGTTTGAGGCCAGCCTGGTCTACAGAGTGAGTTCCAGGACAGCCAGAGCTATACAGAGAAACCCTGTCTCAAAAAAACAAAACAAAACAAAACAAAAAACAAAGATGAAAAAGTTATTTGTCTTGTAAAACTAATTTTTAAAAAAATTTTTTTTGTTGGTCTTCTCACAGTAAACTGACTCAGCTTTTGAGAAGCAGTTCTTTTCTTTTTATAACTTTTAAATTTTTTGTTACTGTACAAAGAATTTGGTCTAATTTTGAAATTTTTATATGTATATTTACTTTATAAATCGTTTATTACAGTGTATAACAGGCTTCAGGAGAACATTTTATTGTGGCTATAGGTGGCAAAAAAGCCATTCTGGTGGGGAATTCAGATGTTTAGATAGGAATTGAGTGGGCCATCATCACCTTAGGTACAAGGGACAGCTTGCTTTTTGTCAGAGTTTTGTAATTCCACCTCTGGCCCAGGGGCCCTTCTCATGAATTCAGCTTTTATTTTAGCTCCATGAGATTATTCTGCTATTATTATTATTATTTCTGACTAAACATTTTATCTCCCATTCACATTCTTAGCTTGTTTCTTGGGCTGTTTCAGAGAGCTTCTTTTTGCTGCCTCTGTGGTCCATCTTCCTGCAGAAATCACACTTACATTCTTCTTCATAGCTGAATAGGTTTTTTTCTATTTTGTATGTGTAACACATTTTTCTTCCCTCCTTCATATATTGATGACTTATAGGCTGGGGCTGTATCTTGGCTACTATGGGTACTGTATCAGTGATCATAGATGTGAAGGTGTCTCTGGTATGCTGACTTACCACAGAGTTGTCACCCTTCATGTAATGCATGACAGGGTTTCTTACTGAATTGGAAGCTCACCTCTTTGACTAGACTGTCTAGCCAGTAAGCTCTTGGAAGCCTTCTGTCTCTCACCAATAATAATGGCATGATAGGCACACACAGCTATGCCTGGCTTTAAAAAACAATATGGGTGGGTATGTAGGTATTGGGTAGCAGTTGCTCTTAGTGAGAGTCTTAGTATATGATCACAGGAATAGCCCAGAGAAGCTAGCCTTAGTGGGGAAAAAGAAGAGATTACATTGCAGTAAGGAGAAGCAGAAGAATGTGGCTTTTCCTTCTCATCCCTCTCATACCTTCTTGCCAGTGATATTGAAGAAAAAAAATGCAAGCTAAGGGTCTTGACAAGGACATATATATGTATTTGTGTTCACACATAGCATTTATAGACTTACTAAGAACTGTTCTGGTATTTCAAGTTACAGCCATAAATATTTGGATTCTTTCCCAAGTGGGATAGTTTATGCAGTCTTATGCTAATTTATGTATACTGCTTATGTTTATGTTTTTAAAATATATAAATATTGGAATGTAGTTCAAAGCTAATAGATATGCTTGAGCATAGTAATTATATCATAGAAAATTAGCATGTTTTGATGTCCTGTTTTACAGGATGTAATTAATACTTTATTGCCTAAAGTTTTAACTCGAATAATCGAAGGACTCCAGGACCTTGATGATGATGTCAGAGCTGTTGCTGCAGCATCCTTGGTTCCTGTAGTAGAGAGCCTTGTCTACCTTCAGACACAAAAGGTATACTAAAAGTCTTCCCGCATTTTCTTCTTATAGAGCATGTTTACATTTGCATATGGAATAAAAGGAAAGACATAGCGTTCTTTTTTATTTTATTTACACCTGTTGTAGAAATTTTCTTGTCTCTAATATCCTTCTGATGCATGCAAGCTTGATTATATGTCTTTGGGAACAGTTAATTGTGTATTGTGTAATTCCCTTTCTGTACTTAGTACACAGAGAATTTCCTTGAAAAGGAAACAGCTATTTCTCTCTGATTTTTGTCCCTTATTTTTAGAGATGTGAATTTTGTTTTTGATTAGCTTAGCATTTCAACCTGATCTCATTTTGAGACTATTAAATTTTAACACTTCCCATTTTATCAAATCTAGAATATGAAGTTAAAAGTGCAGTCAGTATTATTTTATGAGCTCAAAAACTAAACTTGTATTTGTATGATTGTTGACATCGCTTAAAGTTCCCTGAAATTATCCTGTCCAGTAAAAGTTTGGTTAGAGAGGAAGTGACAAAAGTAGAGCTGAGTGGCACTAAAAAGAGGATGAGAGGATTATTAGTGACAAATTGTGCCTTCTCCTTGATGTTCCTCAAAGCTGACATTGTCCAAATTCATTATGTATGCTGTTGACTCGTAGTGACCCTTGGAATCTAATTTGACAGGATTTTAAATTTGTTATGTGAAATCAGTAACTTTTCTTAAAAACTGATCTTGCAGGTGCCCTCCATTATAAATACCTTATGGGATTCTCTTCTGGAATTAGATGATCTAACAGCTTCAACAAATAGTATTATGACTCTCCTTTCATCCATGTTAACTTACCCTCAGGTCCAGCAATGCAGGTAATTATTTCTTATTAGAGGTATAGAATAATAATCCTTTATATATCTTTCCAGATGATTAAACTTAGACTGGTTTAGCACCTTTAAAGAACAGTGCTATAAGTTGAACATACCACTTTTTCTTGGGACGTTTTAGTCCTTTATTCTAGTTACTAGCACATTTGGGACAGGGCTAGAGAGATGGCTATGTTGCTCTTGCAAAGGACCCTAATTTGATTCCCAGCACCCACATGACTGACTGCTTGATGTCTTTCCTGGAGGCTCTCATAATTTAAAAAAGAAAAAAAGAAAAAGAAAAAAAGAACCAAAAAAACATTTGGGACAAGAAAGGAAACTTTAGGGGCTGGGATCAGAGCTTAGTGGGAGATTGTCCGCCCAATATGAACAAAGCCTAGAGTACCAGCATTGCACACACAGATAACAAAATCTAAAGTAGTTATTTTTCTTTTCTTTTCTTTTCTTTTCTTTTCTTTTCTTTTCTTTTCTTTTCTTTTCTTTTCTTTTCTTTTCTTTTCTTTTCTTTTCTTTTTTTAAAAGATTTATTTATTTAATGTAAGCATACTGTNGCTGTCTTCAGACACACCAGAAGAGGGAGTCATATCTCGTTGTGGATGGTTGTGAGCCACCATGTGGTTGCTGGGATTTGAACTCAGGACCTTCGGAAGAGCAGTCGGGTGCTCTTACTCGCTGAGCCATCTCACCAGC
>NC_034590.1:148339607-148343240 GCF_900095145.1 Mus pahari
CTTTTCTTTTCTTTTCTTTTCTTTTCTTTTCTTTTCTTTTCTTTTCTTTTCTTTTCTTTTCTTTTCTTTTCTTTTCTTTTCTTTTCTTTTCTTTCCTCTGACTCCCAAGTGCAGGTATTAAAGTCGTGTGCCACCATGCCTGGCTTATTTTTCTTTCCTTGGGCTATAGCTTTATAGTTCTTTATCTTGTGGATCTAAAATAGATACTTTAAAATGAATATATATTATCTACAGTGCTGGCCTCATAATATAGATTTTCAAAATTTGACTTTGGTTTTATATTTCACAAGATTTTCCCTTTCTGTGAATTTTTTTCTGTGTAATGTTTATTTCTTCAGTTCTTAATTTCAGAAATTACTAGTCAGGAAGATAACAGGTAATGATGAACTATAAAATATTAAGGACAGGATTCAGTGAAGACAGAAACACTGTTTAAACTGTTATGGCTTCTCAGTGCTAACACTGGTGTGAGAGTCAGGAGTGTCCCATCTGAGTGACATGCCAGAATGCTGCTAATTGTTTCTATTAATAGTATCCACAAAGATGCAGAAGAAATGTCACACAGCTTAGTAAATGAATGAGGAAATTGTAGTTCTATCCTACTGAGGTTATTCAGTGAATGTTCCTATGATTATGATTTTAAAGCAACTTCTGGCTGTATGAATGAGTATTTCAGTGAAGTTCAAATATATATAAAAAGCATATTGTTCATATATTACCAGCCAGTACTATTTAGTGAGAATTTAGGCTGGTAAAACAGCGTGCAAGTAGGAACGCAAGTGAGTGCCTACAGAAGGCAGCAAGTGAAGCGGCAGTGCCTATGTAGGGCTTCCCACTTTGACAGCTTCTATTACTAATACAATACACAGGGACTAAACGGGTTCATGTGGCAATTCTCCCAAGCTTGAAAGTCAAAGGGGCTTCAAATTGCTTCAAACTAGAGGTTTAAGTAAATCTCATTGAATACCTAAATAATGAACATTTTGGGGTTGTAAGCCAGTTGTAGATGAAACTGTTCCACAGTGTTACTGTATCCACGAAACTGCCAGTATAGAGGGATGTGTTCTAGTAAAACTTCCATGTAAAAAGGAAGTAAAGGAAAGTCTATAGATTTATTTAGCCTGTGGACCTTAGTAGGTGGTACAAAGAAAACTAAATAATACAGGGCTGAAGAGATCTCACCAGGTAGGAGCACTGGTTGTTGTTCCAGAGGATCCAGATGCCAGGAATGACAGCTCACCGCCATCTGTAATTATAGCTCCAGGGCATCCAGTGCACTGCATGCATGTTAATGCATGGACATCCTCACAGGCAGAACATCCAAATACATAAAATAATGAAATACACTTAATGTAAGAAAATTATGCAATGTAGTAAAATATCTGATAATCCAATGTGAAATAATATAGTTTTCCATCCGTTTTATTTCAAAATTGCCTGATTAGAAAAATTGCTTCAGCTGTGCAGTGGTGTCACAATCCTTTAATTCTGGCACTTGGCGGCAGAGGCAGGCAGATCTGTGAGTTTTGAGTCCAGCCTGGTCTACAGAGTTAGTTCCAGGATAGCCAGAGTACACGAGAAACCCTGTCTTGAAAAGCCAAAAAAAAAAAAAAAGTTTCATATGTTGTGGCAATTGGCAGATACTTTGCAGCTTATGCAAGAAGAAATGCAGCATGTCTTGTGGTGCATGAACAATTACACTATTAACAAGTCTTTATTGTCATGGTTTTATGTATTCTGAATTTCTTAATGTTTATATGTGCATGTATTTAAATTGGAACTTTAAAAATGAACTTAAAGAACTAAACACAGGAAGTTTTACCTGCAGGTGATGAAAATAGCCTTGAGGGAAACTCCTGGGATGAGGGGAGGGAGGCAGGTGACAGGACCTTGTGTGCCTGGTTTCGCCTGTTTTCTGTTGAAGGATATAGTTCAAATACTTCTTACAAATGACTCCTAACTTGGGCTACCTTTATAAAATGGTTCCTGAATGTGGCAGAAGTACTATGATTCAAGTTAGCCCAGATTTGGCTTTGTATCTTCCTCCATTTAAAGTCTTACCTGAGAAGGAAGAAAAGTGAGTCTTCCTAATAGAGTAAATGCTAAACTGGGATAACAAACTTCAAAACTGCTTTTGCCTCTTTGTTGCTTGCCATTTGAGGTGGCCTGAAGATTAATATAAACTATGATTAGCTGCGCATTGAGGTTAACCCTCGAATGGAAAACAGTTATGCAAACTTGATTGTGTAGCTAAGATAAAGATCCCATTTTCCTAGGAAGGAAAGTGCAGATATATTGGAAAGTTCTAACTTGATGAGGGTATTTATGGCATTAGTGCTATAGAGAAACTTTATATTCAGTCTCTACCCTTTATTGGCTACATTTTTCTGTCTTTTTGCATTATAAT
This sequence comes from Mus pahari, assembly GCF_900095145.1. Lineage (NCBI taxonomy): Eukaryota > Metazoa > Chordata > Mammalia > Rodentia > Muridae > Mus > Mus pahari. Next base: position 148,342,015 of record NC_034590.1, read on the forward strand.
AACATTTTTGAGAATGTAAGTGAATGCTCATGAAAATTGGATCATTTTTAATTTATTAAAAAGCCATGTCAACATGATTAGGTCCATACAACATATATTAGATAACATATCTATGGATTTTCAAGAGAAAATGAATAAGATTAATTTGTTTCTTCTTCATTAGTATTCAGCAGTCACTCACAGTTTTAGTCCCACGTGTCTGGCCATTTTTGCATCACACTATATCTTCAGTTCGAAGAGCAGCATTGGAAACTCTCTTTACATTATTATCAACACAGGATCAGGTAAGAACTGATAATTATAAATAGTAACCTCAAAGCTTTTGTAAATTTTATAAGACAGGCCAGATCATTGCTTCCTTTTTTTGCTATATATCAAAAGATCAGAATGCTTGCATACGTTCATTATGTGCACCGTGTGTGTCTGTTGCTCCAGAGGCCAGAAGATCCCTGGAGTTGGAGTTACAAGTGGTTGTGAACCATTTGATGTGGGCAGTGGGAACTGAACCTGGGTCCTGTACAAATTCAGCAAATGCTCTTGACCATTCTTGACTGAGCAACCTCCTCATTCCTAGCCCCAGGTTTTCTTGTTGGTTTGTTTTTTGTTGTCTCTTTTCTTTTCTTTCTTTCTTTTTTTCCTTTCTTCTATTGAGACAGGGTGTCTCTGAGTAGCTTTTGCTGCCCTGGAAATCACTCTGTAGACCAGGCTGTTCTAGAACTCAGATCTGCCTGTCTGCCTCCTGAGTGCTGGGTTTAGAGGTGTGTGCTACCTCCCCACCCTGACAACCCTCTCTGCTGCCTCTCTAGCCCCCACCACTCCACCCTGCCTTTCTTCCTTTTCATTGTAGATTCTGGGTATCAAACTGGTTTGGGTGCTTACAAGATAAACATTTTGCTGACTGAGCTGTCTCCTCAGCTGTTTGATTTTTGTTTTATATTCATTCATTCATTCACTCACTCATGTATCTAGTTTTATGTATGTGGGTGTGGCACACACATGAAGGTCAGGGGGAAACTTGTAGGAGTTGACTCTTTCCTTTTGCCAGGTGGATTCTAGGGATCCACTCATCAAGCACATTTACCTGATAAATTATCTCACTGCAACCCCCTTTATTTTTTTATTTTTTTTATTTTTTATTTTTTGGTTTTTTGAGACAGGGTTTCTCTGCGTAGCCCTGGCTGTCCTGGAACTCACTTTGTAGACCAGGCTGGCCTCGAACTCAGAAA